>NC_041392.1:489992347-490053796 GCF_002162155.2 Triticum dicoccoides
CAGCACACCCGACACCCTGACAGCACACCCCGACCCCGACCCCGACACCCTGACACCCCGATCGACCCCGGACATGATGATGATGCAAAACATCATATATATTTGTGTTGACCGGGTGTATTTTTATTATGTTCATGATGATGATACACTTAAATTATATACATATTATTATGTTCATGTCAGGTATCCAATTTTTTTATGTTGTACTAATTTCGTTTACTTTTTGTCATTGCAGGTGTTGACAGGATGGTGGGCAAGGGTCCAGAGCGCCCCGAGCCTCCTACGAGCGCTACTGGGAGGGGTGGTTCCATTATTCCAGCCTAGCCCCTCCGGAGAGCGCTGCTAGACATTATGCAAACATCTGTGGCGGGCGCTTCTTCTTCGGCTGGGAGAGGTCGGGGGAGGACGAGGAAGGCTGGTAGAGGTGGACGTGGCAGCGGGAGAGGTAGGAAGGCTACTACGCCTTCCTCGCCGCCACCCTCAGCTGATTCACCTGACCACAGGACTGCTCCGTCTGACGTGGACCCGTCTCAGACTCCGGTCCATGAGCCTCTGGTCGCCGATCCTTCGCCCCACCAGACTCAGGTTGCTGATCCTTCGCCCCACCAGACTCGTGTCGCCGATCCTTCGCCCCACGTGAGTCCGGTCCCATAGTCTTCGTCCCAGAAGACTCCGATCCCGGAGTCTTCTTCCCACGAGACTTTGGAGGCTAGTGGCCCTACTGATGGTAGCGAGGACACCTTGTCAGATGATAGCTACAGCGATGACGAGCTAGTTGAGAAGGGCAAGAAGGTCTACAAGTGTGACTGTACAAAGCTCCCGCCCGTGCCGCCGACCCCCGACCAGAGGTGGTTGATTGCGCCTAATGGGTTGAAGTAAGTGCATTTACTATTTTTTAACCTTTTGTCTTCACGTTCCTTCAAATTAATATCTAATGCGTTGGCCTTGTCATACTGCAGGGGCTGGGTACACCCCCGTGGTGTCCGCAGGCCCAACCAGGTCCTTGGTGTGCTTTGCCGGCAGCACTTCCCTGGGTGGGTCACGTTGCCCGGTGATGGCCAGGTTTGACAGCTAGCACTGAGCTGGGAGCTGTACTCGGTTGCCCCAGCCCCGCCGGAGGAGATGGTCGCCGGTGTCTCGTGCGAGACGGTGGCCGACATTGTGTTCCGTCGGTTTTGGGTAATTTCTCCTTTACAGAATTAAAAGTCAACACTACCTAGTGATTGTACTAATCAGTGTTGTCTTGTTTGATTGCAGACCTTCTATAGGGTTTTAGAGGGAGAGCAGGAGGCCGCGTGTATGGTTGTCGAAAACGAGTGCAAGCGCCTACTTCAGAACTTACGGCACGAGGCTCGAGTGCAGGCCGTTCGAGACTAATACGGCTCGAAAGGTATTAGGAGGGCCAAGTCGAAGTGTCATGGCAAGTTTCTGAGTAAGGAGAAGTACATGCAGGTAATTACCTATTCTTAAGGCCTTGAACTTAGTTTTCTTGATTTGATTCGTAGGTGTAGCGCTGAAATTTCTCTTGACTAACTTAGGTGCCCCGAGATGGTGTGTGGATAAGATGGACTGTTGGGAGGCGTTGGTGGATGTGTGGTGCTCTCCCAAATGGCTAGTCGAACACCATAGGGCCAAGGATAAGCGCGACCAAATGGAAGGTGTGCCACACCATCAAGGGAGCTCCAACATGTTTGAGTACGGGGATAACTGGGTATGTGGTTTGCTACATGATTCATGTAATTTCATTCTTCATGCTAGCATTTATCCCTTCCAAAATGACTTAATATGCTTAGTTAGTTAAAAAAGGGATAACTACCTTGGATAGTTCATTTATGACATATTTAGCTCTAAAATGACATAATGACCTTAGATAGCTCTATGAAATGACTTAATATGCTTTAGTTAGTTAAAAATGGCATAACTACCTTTGATAGCTCAATAACGACCTAAACTAACCTTAGCTAGTTCATTCATGACATAATTAGCTCTAAAATGACATAATAACCTTAGATAGCTCTATAAAATGGCTTAATATGCTTTAGTTAGTTAAAAAAATGGCATAACTACCTTCGATAGCTCAATAACGACCTAAACTAATCTTAGCTAGTTCATTCATGACATAATTAGCTCTAAAATGACATAATAACCTTAGATAGCTCTATAGAATGCATAAGTATGCTATAGTTAGCTAAAAATGGCATAAATACCTTGGATGGCTCAATAATGACATAATTAGCATACCTTGATCAAAAATGGCATAATAATCTTGGTTACCTCGAAAATGACCTAAACTTGGCTTATTTTCCTCAAAAATGACATAATAACCTTTCTTAGCTCCAAAATGACCTATTTACATAGAAATATCCTTCTTCATGCTAGCTTGAGCCCTTAACTAATATTCTGTTCCTCTCTCTCAGGCGCACCACCACAAGAAGCCTATGCCAAATCTGTTCGACCTCTATGGCATGGCCCATATGGCCCCGTACAAGAAGGCCAAGCCATTCACGGAGTCTGACCTAGATCACCTAGAGAGCTTCACCAACATCTCCTCCCACCACAAGCTTGTGAAGTACAGAGATGAGGGGAAGGCGAGGAAAGGGGAGGACTTTAACCCGAGCCAAGATCCTTTTGATACAGAGCTGGTGATGATATCTAGTGGCGGGAGGTCCCATGGCTCTCAAGCCATTGGTGATGGACTGATACGTTGTCCTAGGACTCTCCCACAGATCAAGAAGCACCTGAGTAGCTCTGATCCTGAGATAACGCCTCGTGCACGGCCCGCGGAGCTCGCTATGGCGGTTAGTTATACAGACTCTCTCACCTTTCCTCCATTACATTGTGTGTGCGTCCGTCGATGATTACAATGCTAACGAGGAGTGGTGTGTTGCAGGCATTGGTTGAGAAAGAGAGATTGAAGACCCAGGCGCTTTTGGAGGAGGCAAAAAGGGAGGCGGCGGAGAGGGAGAGGGATATGGAGGAGAGGACGGCTAACCTGTTGGAGGAGGAGAGGAACCGGAACGATGTGTCTAATCGGGCCGTATACGAGCTCATCGTGGTACGTTTCTCATGCATATTAGCCCAATCATGCACGTAATGTTCGCATTACTAACTAATATAACTGACTCATGAGAACCAAATGTGCAGACCATGTGCGAGAAAAACGGTCAGGCCCCTTCGCCGATGCCACAGATTGCTCCGGCGACCACGGTGAGTTTGATTTGAATGGTCCTTAGTTACTGCTATTCACATTTCAGTTTGCATCATGCTAACGAGACATTATTGGAAATGATCTTTGGTCCAGCATGGCTCCCGACAAGCATCGACCAATCCTTCTACATCTGCCAATGCCGGAACCCCGACCGGTCCTTCACCTCCGTCTGCCACTGGCGCAGCCCCGACCATTCCTACACCTCCGTGATAACGGTATTTTTCTTCTTATTTAGCCTGTTTAGTCCATTTTTGACATAATTTAGCCTATTTAGTCCACAAATGACATGATAAGATGAAGAAAATCAAGGAAGAGGAAGGAAAGAAGGAATAAGAAGAAAAGAAGAAGTTCTTCTTCTTATTATTTTCTTCTTCTTCTTCTTCTTCATCATCTTCTTCTTCTTATTATTCTTCTTCTTTTCCTCCTCTTACTTGTTTTTATTCGTAAATGGCATAAGAACCTTGCTAACCTCATAAATGTCACATACTTAGCTTGTTGTCCTCTAAAATGACACAATAAGCTTAGTTAGGTCAAAAATGGCATAATTAGCTAGGTTAGCTCAAAAATGGTATTTTTCTTCTTATTTAGCCTATTTAGTCCATTTTTGACATAATTTGCCCTATTTAGTCCACAAATGACATAATAAGATGAAGAAAATCCAGGAAGAGGAAGGAAAGAAGGAATAGGAAGAAAAGAAGAAGAAGTTCTTCTTCTTCTTTTCTTCTTCTTCTTCTTCTTCTTCTTTTCCTCCTCTTACTTGTTTTTATTCATAAATGGCATAATTGAAGGAAATATGCCCTAGAGGAAATAATAAAGTTATTATTTATTTCCTTATATCATGATAAATGTTTATTATTCAGGCTAGAATTGTATTAACCGAAAACATAATACATGTGTGAATACATAGACAAACAAAGTGTCACTAGTATGCCTCTACTTGACTAGCTCATTGATCAAAGATGGTTATGTTTCCTAGCCATAGACATGGGTTGTCATTTGATTAACGGGATCACATCATTAGGAGAATGATGTGATTGACTTGACCCATTCCGTTACCTTAGCACTTAATCGTTTAGTATGTTGCTATTGCTTTCTTCATGACTTATACATGTTCCTATGACTATGAGATTATGCAACTCCTGTTTACCGGAGGAACACTTTGTGTGCTACCAAATGTCACAACGTAACTGGGTGATTATAAAGGTACTCTACAGGTGTCTCCAAAGGTACTTGTTGAGTTGGCTATTTTGAGATTAGGATTCGTCACTCCGATTGTCGGAGAGGTATCTCTGGGCCCACTCGGTAATGCACATCAATGTAAGCCTTGCAAGCATTGTAACTAATGAGTTAGTTGTGGGATGATGTATTACAAAACGAGTAAAGAGACTTGCCGGTAACGAGATTGAACTAGGTATTGAGATACCGACGATCGAATCTCGGGCAAGTAACATACCGATGACAAAGGGAACAACGTATGTTGTTATGCGGTTTGACCGATAAAGATCTTCGTAGAATATGTAGGAACCAATATGAGCATCTAGGTTTTGCTATTGGTTATTGACCAGAGACGTGTATCGGTCATGTCTACATAGTTCTCGAACCCGTAGGGTCCGCACGCTTAAAGTTTGGTGACGATTGGTATTATGAGTATTTGTGTTTTGATGTACCGAAAGTAGTTCGGAGTCCTGGATACGATCACGAACATGACGAGGAGTCTCGAAATGGTCGAGACGTAAAGATCGATATATTGGACGACTATATTCGGACACTGGAAGTGTTTCGAGTGGTTTCAGATATAAACCGGAGTAGTGGGGAGTTACCGGAACCCCCTGGGGAGATAATTGGGTCTCATGGGCCTTAGTGGGAGAAGAGGAGGGGCGGCCAGGGCAGCCGCGCCCCCCTCCCCGTCTAGTCCAAATAGGACAAGGAGAGGGGGGCGGCGCCCCCCTTTTTCCTTCTCCCCTCTCTCCCTTCCTTCCCTCTCCTAGTCCAGCAAGGAAAAGGAGGAGTCCTACTCCCGGTGGGAGTAGGACTCCCTCCCTGGCGTGCCCTCCTCTTGGCCAGCCGCCTCCCCCTTGCTCCTTTATATACGGGGACAGGAGGCACCCTAGAACACACAAGTTGATCAGTTGATCTATTCCAGCCGTGTGCGGTGCCCCCCTCCACCATATTCCACCTCGGTTATATCGTAGCGGTGCTTAGGCGAAGCCCTGCGTCGGTAGCATCATCATCACCGTTATCACGTCGTCGTGCTGACAAACTCTCCTGTGAAGCTTTGCTGGATCGGAGCTCACGGGACGTCATCGAGTTGAACGTGTGCAGAACTCGGAGGTGCCATGCGTTTGGTACTTGGATCGGTCGGATCGTGAAGACGTACGACTACATCAACCACGTTGTGCTAACGCTTCCGCATTTGGTCTACGAGGGTACGTGGACACACTCTCCCCTCTCGTTGCTATGCATCACCATGACCCTGTGTGTGCGTAGGATTTTTTTTTGAAATTACTACGTTCCCCAACAGTGGTATCAGAGCCTGGTTTTATGCGTAGATGTTATATGCACGAGTAGAACACAAGTGAGTTGTGGGTGATACAAGTCATACTGCTTACTAGCATGTCATACTTTGGTTCGGCGGTATTGTTGGATGAAGCGGCCCGGACCGACATTACGCGTACGCTTACACGAGACTGGTTCTACCGACGTCCTTTGCACATAGGTGGCTGGCGGGTGTCGGTTTCTCCAACTTTAGTTGAACCAAGTGTGGCTACGCCCGGTCCTTGAGAAGGTTAAAACAACACTAACTTGACGAACTATCATTGTGGTTTTGATGCGTAGGTAAGAACGGTTCTTCCTCAGGCCGTAGCAGCCATGTAAAACTTGCAACAACAAAGTAGAGGACGTCTAACTTGTTTTTACAGGGCATGTTGTGATGTGATATGGTCAATACATGATGCTATATTTATTGTATGAGATGATCATGTTTTGTAACCGAGTTATCGGCAACTGGCAGGAGCCATATGGTTGTCGCTTTATTGTATGCAATGCAATCGCCCTGTAATTGCTTTACTTTATCACTAAGCGGTAGCGATAGTCGTAGAAGCAATAGTTGGCGAGATGACAATGATGCTATGATGGAGATCAAGGTGTCACGCCGGTGATGATGGTGATCATGACGGTGCTTCAGAGATGGAGATCACAAGCATAAGATGATGATGGCCATATCATATCACTTATATTGATTGCATGTGATGTTTATCTTTTATGCATCTTATTTTGCTTTGATTGACGGTAGCATTATAAGATGATCTCTCACTAAATTTCAAGATAAAAGTGTTCTCCCTGAGTATGCACCGTTGCCAAACTTCGTCGTGCTAAGACACCACGTGATGATCAGGTGTGATAAGCTCTATGTTCATCTACAATGGGTGCAAGCCAGTTTTGCACACGCAGAATACTCGGGTTAAACTTGACGAGCCTATCATATGCAGATATGGCCTCGGAACACTGAGACCGAAAGGTCAAGCGTGAATCATATAGTAGATATGATCAACATAGTGATGTTCACCATTGAAAACTACTCCATCTCACGTGATGATCGGACATGGTTTAGTTGATTTGGATCACGTGATCACTTAGATGATCAGAGGGATGTCTATCTAAGTGGGAGTTCTTAAGTAATATGATTAATTGAACTTAAATTTATCATGAACTTAGTACCTGATAGTATTTTGCTTGTCTATGTTGATTGTAGATAGATGGCCCGTGCTATTGTTCCATTGAATTTTAATGCGTTCCTTGAGAAAGCAAAGTTGAAAGATGATGGTAGCAATTACACGGACTGGGTCCGTAACTTGAGGATTATCCTCATTGCTGCACAGAAGAATTACGTCCTGGAAGCACCGCTGGATGCCAGGCTTGCTGTAGATGCTGCTGATGACATTAAGAACGTCTGGCAGAGTAAAGCTGATGACTACTCGATAGTTCAGTGTGCCATGCTTTACAGCTTAGAACCGGGACTTCAACGACGTTTTGAACGTCATGGAGCATATGAGATGTTCCAGGAGTTGAAGTTAATATTTCAAGCAAATGCCCGGATTGAGAGATATGAAGTCTCCAATAAGTTCTATAGCTGCAAGATGAAGGAGAATAGTTCTGTTAGTGAACATATACTCAAAATGTCTGGGTATCATAATCACTTGACTCAACTGGGAGTTAATCTTCCTGTTGATAGTGTCATTGACAGGGTTCTTCAATCACTGCCACCAAGCTACAAGAGCTTCGTGATGAACTATAATATGCAAGGGATGAACAAGACAATTCCTGAGCTCTTCGCGATGCTAAAGGCCGCGGAGGTAGAAATCAAGAAGGAGCATCAAGTGTTGATGGTCAACAAGACCACCAGTTTCAAGAAAAAGGGCAAAGGGAAGAAGAAAGGGAACTTCAAGAAGAACGGCAAACAAGTTGTTGCTCAGGAGAAGAAACCCAAGTCTGGACCTAAGCCTGAGACTGAGTGCTTCTACTGCAAACAGACTGGTCACTGGAACCAGAACTGCCCCAAGTATTTGGCAGATAAGAAGGATGGCAAGGTGAACAAAGGTATATGTGATATACATGTTATTGATGTGTACCTTACCAGAGCTCGCAGTAGCACCTGGGTATTTGATACTGGTTCTGTTGCTAATATTTGCAACTCAAAACAAGGACTACAGATTAAGCGAAGACTGGCTAAGGACGAGGTGACGATGCGCATGGAAAATGGTTCCAAAGTCGAGATCGCCGTCGGCACGCTACCTCTACATCTATCTTCGGGATTAGTTTTAGACCTAAATAATTGTTATTTGGTGCCAGCGTTAAGCATGAACATTATATATGGATCTTGTTTGATGCGAGACGATTATTCATTTAAATCTGAGAATAATGGTTGTTCTATTTATATGAGTAATATCTTTTATGGTCATGCACCCTTAAAGAGTGGTCTATTTTTGTTAAATCTCTATAGTAGTGATACACATATTCATAATGTTGAAGCCAAAAGATGCAGAGTTGATAATGATAGTGCAACTTATTTGTGGCACTGCCATTTGGGTCATATTGGTATAAAGCGCATGAAGAAACTCCATACTGATGGACTTTTGGAATCACTTGATTATGAATCACTTGGTACTTGCGAACCATGCCTTATTGGCAAGATGACTAAAACGCCGTTCTCCGGAACTATGGAGCGAGCAACAGATTTGTTGGAAATCATACATACTGATGTATGTGGTCTGATGAATAATGAGGCTCACAGCGGGTATCGTTACTTTCTCACTTTCATAGATGATTTGGGCAGATATGGGTATATCTACTTAATGAAACATAAGTCTGAAACATTTGAAAAGTTCAAAGAATTTCAGAGTGAAGTGGAAAATCATCGTAACAAGAAAATAAAGTTTCTATGATTTGATCATGGAGGAGAATATTTGAGTTATGAGTTTGGTCTACATTTGAAACAAGGCGGAATAGTTTCCCAACTCACGCCACCGGGAACACCACATCGTAATGGTGTGTCCGAATGTCGTAATCGTACTTTACTAGATATGGTGCGATCTATGATGTCTCTTACTGATTTACCGCTATCATTTTGGGGTTATGCTTTAGAGACAGCTGCATTCACGTTAAATAGGGCACCATCAAAATCCGTTAAGACGACGCCTTATGAACTATGGTTTAGCAAGAAACCAAAGTTGTCGTTTCTTAAAGTGTGGGGCTGTGATGCTTATGTGAAAAAGCTTCAGCCTGATAAGCTCGAACCCAAATCGGAGAAATGTGTCTTCATAGGATACCCAAAGGAAACTATTGGGTACACCTTCTATCACAGATCCGAAGTCAATACATTTGTTGCTAATAATGGATCCTTTCTAGAGAAGGAGTTTCTCTCGAAAGAAGTGAGTGGGAGGAAAGTAGAACTTGATGAGGTAACTATACCTGCTCCCTTATTGGAAAGTAGTTCATCACAGAAACCGGTTCCTGTGACACCTACACCAATTAGTGAGGAAGCTAATGATGATGATCATGAAACTTCAGATCAAGTTACTACCGAACCTCGTAGGTCAACCAGAGCAAGATCCGCACCAGAGTTGTATGGTAATCCTGTTCTGGAAGTCATGTTACTTGACTATGACGAACCTATGAACTATGAGGAAGCGATGATGAGCCCAGATTCTGCAAAATGGCTTGAGGCCATGAAATCTGAGATGGGATCCATGTATGAAAACAAAGTGTGGACTTTGGTTGACTTGCCTGATGATCGGCAAGCCATCGAGAATAAATGGATCTTCAAGAAGAAGACATACACTGATGGTAATGTTACTATCTACAAAGCTCGACTTGTTGCGGAAGGTTTTCGACAAGTTCAAGGAGTTGACTACGATGAGACCTTCTCATCCGTAGCGATGCTTAAGTCCGTCTGAATCATGTTAGCTATTGCCGCATTTTATGATTATGAAATTTGGCAAATGGATGTACAGACTGCATTCCTGAATGGATTTCTGGAAGAAGAGCTGTATATGATGCAACCTGAAGGTTTTATCGATCCAAAAGGTGCTACCAAAGTGTGCAAGCTCCAGCGTTCCATTTATGGACTGGTGCAAGCCTCTCGGAGTTGGAATAAATGTTTTGATTGTGTGATCAAAGCATATGGTTTTATACAGACTTTTGGAGAAGCCTGTATTTACAAGAAAGTGAGTGGGAGCTCTGTAGCATTTCTAATATTATATGTGGATGATATATTGTTGATTGGAAATGATATAGAATTTCTGGATAGCATAAAAGGATACTTGAATAAGAGTTTTTCAATGAAAGACCTCGGTGAAGCTGCTTACATATTGGGCATCAAGATCTATAGAGATAGATCAAGACGCTTAATTGGACTTTCACAAAGCACATACCTTGACAAAGTTTTGAAGAAGTTCAAAATGGATCAAGCAAAGAAATGGTTCTTGCCTGTATTACAAGGTGTGAAGTTGAGTAAGACTCAATGCCCGACCACTATAGAAGATAGAGAGAAAATGAAAGATGTTCCCTATGCTTCAGCCATAGGCTCTATCATGCATGCAATGCTGTGTACCAGACCTCATGTGTGCCTTGCTATTAGTTTAGCAGGGAGGTACCAAAGTAATCCAGGAGTGGATCACCGGACAGCGGTCAAGAACATCCTAAAATACCTGAAAAGGACTAAGGATATGTTTCTTGTTTATGGAGGTGACAAAGAGCTCATCGTAAATGGTTACGTTGATGAAAGCTTTGACACTGATCCGGACGATACAAAATCGCAAATTGGATACGTGTTTATATTGAACAGTGGAGTTGTCAGTTGGAGCAGTTCTAAACAGAGCGCCGTGCTGGGATCTACATGTGAAGCAGAGTACATTGCTGCTTCGGAAGCAGCAAATGAAGGAGTCTGGATGAAGGAGTTCATATCCGATCTAGGTGTCATACCTAGTGCATCGGGTCAAATGAAAATATTTTGTGACAATACTGGTGCAATTGCCTTGGCAAAGGAATCCAGATTTCACAAGAGAACCAAGCACATCAAGAGACGCTTCAATTCCATCCGGGATCAAGTCCAGGTGGGAGACATAGAGATTTGCAAGATACATACTGATCTGAATGTTGCAGACCCTTTGACCAAGCCTCTTCCATGAGCAAAACATGATCATCACCAAGGCTCCATGGGTGTTTGAATCATTACTGTGTAATCTAGATTATTGACTCTAGTGCAAGTGGGAGACTGAAGGAAATATGCCCTAGAGGAAATAATAAAGTTATTATTTATTTCCTTATATCATGATAAATGTTTATTATTCATGCTAGAATTGTATTAACCGCAAACATAATACATGTGTGAATACATAGGCAAACAAAGTGTCACCAGTATGCCTCTACTTGACTAGCTCGTTGATCAAAGATAGTTATGTTTCCTAGCCATAGACATGAGTTGTCATTTGATTAACGAGATCACATCATTAGGAGAATGATGTGATTGACTTGACCCATTCTGTTAGCTTAGCACTTGATCGTTTAGTATGTTACTATTGCATTCTTCATGACTTATACATGTTCCTATGACTATGAGATTATGCAACTCCCGTTTATCGGAGGAACACTTTATGTGCTACCAAACGTCACAACATAACTGGGTGATTATAAAGGTGCTCTACAGGTGTCTCTGAAGGTACTTGTTGAGTTGGCGTATTTCGAGATTAGGATTTGTCACTCCGATTGTCGGAGAGGTACCTCTGGGCCAACTCGGTAATTCACATCAGTATAAGTCTTGCAAGAACTGTAACTAATGAGTTAGTTGCGGGACGACGTATTATAGAACGAGTAAACAGACTTGCCGGTAACGAGATTGAACTAGGTATTGAGATACCCACGATCGAATCTCGGGCAAGTAACATACCGATGACAAAGGGAACAATGTATGTTGTTATGAGGTTTGACCGATAAAGATCTTCGTAGAATATGTAGGAACCAATATGAGCATCCAGGTTCCGCTATTGGTTATTGACCAAAGACGTGTCTCGGTCATGTCTACATAGTTCTCAAACCCGTAGGGTCCGTGTCGGTGTCAAAACCGGCGGATCTTGGGTAGGGGTTCCCGAACTGTGCGTCTAGGCCGGATGGTAACAGGAGGCAAGGGACACGAAGTTTTACCCAAGTTCGGGGCCTCTTGATGGAGGTAAAACCCTACGTCCTGCTTGATTAATATTGATGATATGGGTAGTACAAGAGTAGATCTACCACGAGATCGTAGAGGCTAAACCCTAGAAGCTAGCCTATGGTATGATTGTTGTTCTGTATGTTGTCCTACGGACTAAAACCCTCTGGTTTATATAGACACCGGAGAGGGTTAGGGTTACACAAAGTCGGTTACAATGGTAGGAGATCTACATATCCGTATCGCCAAGCTTGCCTTCCATACCAAGGAAAGTCCCTTCCGGACACGGGACGAAGTCTTCAATCTCGTATCTTCATAATCCAGGAGTCCGGCTGAAGGTATAGTCCGGCCATCCGGACACCCCCTAATCCAGGACTCCCTCAGTAGCCCCTGAACCAGGCTTTAATGACGACGAGTCCGGCGCGCAGATTGTCTTCGGCATTGCAAGGTGGGTTCCTCCTCCAAGTACTTCATAGAAGATTTTGAACACAAAGATAGTGTCCGGCTCTGCAAAATAAATTTCCACATATTGCCATAGAGAGAGTAATATTTACACAAATCTAATCTGCTGACGTATTCCATAGTGTGACCCACCACGGCCAAGCCTTTATCTGAGTCGTTTTATTATCCCACCTCAGCGCGTCATGCGAGGCGGTTTCCTTGGCACATCTTGTTAAAGTAGAGATCGTGTCCCCTTATTCCGGGATTCTCATCAATACGGGCGTGGGTAACCCAACCGCGCCATTGATTACGGCGCTTGGAGATAAGCGAGTTTTACCAGGCTAGTGGGGACACGTAGTTGTGTTCACCCATATAAGGGGATAAGGATCCACCTTTTCACCTACGCCTTCTTCCTCCCTTGATTATCCATTCTCGCGCACTCGAGCTCCAGCGCCCAAGTCCGCACTCCCCACCTCAACCTTCTCCAGCCATGTCCGGAGCGGGGGGCAAGTGGATGGTCTCCTCCGTCACGGAGGGACATACCAAAAAACTGAGGAAGGCCGGATACTTATCTAAGGACATCGCGTACCGGCTTCTTGAAAAGGGGCAGCTCATCCCCACCCCTAGGCCCCATGAGAGGGTGGTGTTCCTCCCCAATTTCCTCCGGGGACTGGGCTTCTGTCTTCACCCATTTTTCCGGGGGCTCATGTTCTACTATGGCCTGGATTTCCACGATCTGGCCCCGAACTTTGTCCTCAACATCTTGGCGTTTATCGTCATGTGTGAGGCTTTCCTCCGCATCCGCCCCCATTTCAGCTTATGGCTCACGACTTTCAATGTCAAGCCGAAGGTGGTGCGCGGCAACCAGGCGGAGTGCGGAGGCGCCATGGTGGGTAAGATGCCCAACGTCTTATGGCTCGAGGGCTCCTTTGTGGAGACCCTGAAGGGATGGCAATCGGGATGGTTTTACATCACCGAGCCGCGCGACCCTGAATGGGTCGCAGCCCCCGAGTTTCGATCCGGACCCCCTACGCGGCTCACCTCCTAGAAGGAGACGGGCCTGTCGTGGGGTAAAAAAGGAGAGCTGACCGGACTCCAAACATGCGTCCAAACCCTGGTGGACAAGAAGCTCAAACTTGTCAACGTAGTCCAGGTTATGCTCATCCGCCTGATCCTCCCGTGTCAACAACGGGCTTTCAACCTATGGGAGTTCTACCCGGCGCGGCACCAAGCTCTGAGCAGGCTCTTCAACACAATGTACAAAGATGCCTGGAAGGTGCTTTTCAAGGGCGCCGAGGCCCCCGCATCCGCTACCGAGGATCGCCGATTCAGTACACAGTGTCACGCTCATGCGGTAAGCCATTTTTTCCTTTTACATGGTATCAGTTTTTCATAGTTTGACTCCATGCGGGATCTAAGCTCCCTTACCTTTGACAGGATTGGCAAGTGACGTCCGGACAGATCAACTGTCCGGCTCCTTTGCCCGAAGGCCCAGCGGACGCTCGCTTGGCGAAGCTGCTAGTTCCGGCACCCCATGTGGTGCCAGAGAAGAAGGCCAAGAAGAGGGCCACGGGGACTCGAAAGAGTGCCCGGCGCCAGGAGGTGTCGGATCCATCATCCGACGGTTCCGAGGTGCATTCCTCCCGTGAAGACGAGGAGGAAGAAGAAGAAACCTCTCCCCCTCCAGCAGGAGGAGAGAAGAAAAGGAAGGCCGCCCTCTCTAGGGAGGCCGGAGGGTCCAAGAAGGGGAAAAACCCTTCCTCCGGACTACTCCACCGACGCCGACGACGGTGGAGAGGAGTGGCCGCCCAGGGCCAAGCCCCTGGCTAAATCGTAAGTATCCGGATACCAGAGTAATTCATAGTATTCGTTTATTGCACAACTTTCCCTTATGTCGAATATGTTTATGCAGCCCACCCAAAGACCGGCTCGACGCATCGTCGAGCGGCTCACTGGACTCGTCGGATGTGAACTCGCTTCCGACGGCTTCCTCCCCCCGCCCTATGGACGATACCGAAGTGTTGTCCCAACAGGTTCCAAGCTGGGAGGAGGTGGTCCTGGAGGCACCGCAAGGCGACCTCCCGGACTCCAGGAGTAAAGGGGATGAAACCCCCCAGGGCTCCAAGTCCGGCTCTAGGCCGGACACCGCTCTGGAACCTTCAAAGGTTTCAGAGTCCGGCAGGGGACCTCCTTCCAAGAGGAGCAAGCCCACCGTGCCGGTGACCCCCGTCCAACCGGAGGCGCCGGACAATCTGTTGGGGGCGCTCCAAGGCGCCTCCATCGACGAGGAGCACCGCACCATTATGAGTGCGGTGGTCCAGAAGGTTCAGTCCGCCAAGAGCGGACTGATTGAAGCTTGTACTAGCCTTTTAACAGGCTTTGAGGTAAGTAAAGAATGTGTAAATAATATTACCGCATAGACAGTAGCCCCTGATGCTCTGTTTGGCGTTCGGGAAGAAAAGCCGAATAGAGGATCAAATAAAATTCGCAGGAGTCTAACAAAAAGGAGTCAATATGCGTATGCAGGCTTCTTTGCCTGCGTCCGCTGCACTGACTGCGGAAGTGGACACGCTAAAGCAGAACCTCAAGCGGGCCGAGCAAGAGCTCGGGCGTGCCAAGAAGCAGCTCGAGGACAATGAAGGTAAGAAATACCTTGTTTAAATATATATATAAAGGTGCAATTGCAAAAAATGACAGGATTATCATGGCTATTGTAGGGGCCATGTCTGAGGTGGCGACCCTTAAGCAAGCGCTGGCAAGGTCGAGAAGAGGGCGGCCACGGAGCGCACCGAGCGGGAGAAGTATGAGGCCGAGGTTGGCAAGGTGCGGCAAGAGCTCCAGGCTCTCATGGAAAAACATGAGAGTTTGGAGCTTGACTCAAAGACGCGAGCGTCCGAGCTCGCGGTGGCTATTGAAAATGCCAAGTCTGCCACGACCGAATCCCAGAAGACCCTCCAGGAGTTGGATGAGGTGAAGAAGATAGCGGCGGATAAGGCATTCTTTATGCAAAGCAAACACATAAACGTGAGTTACTTGTTACTTACCCGAATTCGGAGCTCTCCAGGAGCGTTGCAGATCTTCCCCGGAGTGTGTTCGATGCCGCCGCATTCTATCGAGCCGAGGAGGGTAGCTCGACAGAGAAGGTGTTCTGGTCTCAGTATGCTGAGGCCGGACACCCCATGCCCCTGAGCGACCAGCTGAAGCAACTGGTCGAGCTCCACAAGGCGGCCGAACAGGCCATGAAGGGCCTCATAGTTCGGCTGTGGCCTGGAGAGGCTCTGCCTGGGAGCTATTTCGGGCTGGTGCGGCGGCTAGTGGAGGCCTGTCCAAGGCTCAAAGTCATCAAGCGCTCCGTCTACATTGAAGGTGCCCGTAGGGCCCTTGCCCGTGCTAAGGTGCATTGGGGTAAGCTGGATGCTGAGAAGCTTGTGAAGGACGGGCCACCGCCGGGGAAAGAGCATCGCAAGCCCGAGAATTATTATAAGGATGTTCTGAAGGGTGCCTGCCTTGTGGCGGATGAATGTTCTAGGGATGTAATTTTTGAGTGAAACTTGCTCGTTTTGTCCTGTGCGCTAAAAACTTGTTCATATGCGCTAAGCAATGCTGTTGGAATTTAAAATATTACCTTCTATGCCACTGTTTATCAATTCTGAGAGATGACAAGTCGTCGGCTTCTGCCTCCATGCTGCTAGTGCTGGGGTGTTCGGGGATAAACCTGAGCGCTCTTTTTCCCATGTTTGGGTCCTTCGAGGGAGGCGCTCAGCCCAACGAACAAGGCAATCAGACTATAATGCGTGAACACTCTCACTTAGCCATAGAATTCTATAATTTTAAATTTCGGCGAAGCCCCTGGTATTCGAAAGACCGAGTTCAGGGCGCTATCCACGCCTTGGCCGGACAGAGCCGGCTCCTCGCTCTAAGTGGCATAAGTCGTTAGGGACTCGAAAAACCTCTCGAACAACGACCAGCTCTCGCTTCATCATGACAGTCAGTTTTAGCTTTCTCCACTGAGGTGCTCGACCCAGCTCAACTGGGGCACAATCGCAGTGGTTCTCCTACTGCTACCTTAGCCGATATAGCGGAACATAAGGCACCAAAACATAGGAGCCGGGCAAACCCAACTATTGACGCAAGACATGATTCGGAGCCGATGCATATAATGCTATAAGTTCGGGGTGCCGCACTTGTTAAAGTGTTCAGACTTCTCACACCATATTGAGGGGTACTAAAGCCCCTGGCGTATTTAGGCCGTACCAAAGTGTATGGGTGCAATATGTCATTAAGGAACATATATATATAAGAGTAATGCAAAAATAGACAAAAGCTATGCACTGTTTATTAAAGAGGGCTGCGATCAAAGCAGAACGATACAAATAATGCGATAAGCAAAAGGTTGGACTGTGTAACATGTCCGCTCCAGGGGCAAGTTGCGGAATAGTATGCGAAACAGGTATACTGCTCGTGATAGAGACCACCTGGGAGTTCCGTAATGCGGCGTGGCTTGTCTGCTTCCCTGGTTCTTGCATCGTTTGTGCGGCAATTGAACCGCCGAACAGGCCTTCTGAAGAGTGGAGTCCTGAAAGTAAGAGAAAATTAAAAAAAATCGGCAGCCCCTGGTGCGGTTTAAGGCGTGCTTCGGGCGTGCCGTGATGGTGCCCCTCCCCCTGTACCCATGGTATTTCTAGAGCGTAGTTATGTACGCGAAGTACTGGTGTCGCATTTTTGCGAGGGCTGGGGTTGGGGCCGCATTGCTACACCTGCTCGGATCATGCCAGGCGGTCTTGTTGTAGGTTACTCCGGGCACGCTTGACGGTGTCCGGTCGTTTAATGGCCGGACTGGAGAACTGCCTGGAGAGGCTGCTTTGTACTTCCGCTACAAGGGCCGCCGTGTGCTCCTCCATTCGGAGGGAGCGTTCAGTGTTTCCATTGACCGTAATTACTCCTCGAGGGCCTGGCATCTTGAGCTTAAGGTATGCGTAGTGCGGTACCGCATTGAACTTGGCGAATGCGGTTCGCCCGAGCAGTGCGTGATAGCCACTGCGGAATGGGACTATGTCGAAGATTAACTCCTCGCTTCGGAAATTATCCGGAGATCCGAAGACCACTTCAAGTGTGACTGAGCATGTACAGTTGGCCTCTACACCTGGTATTACGCCTTTAAAGGTCGTTTTGGTGGGCTTAATCCTTGAGGGATTTATGCCCATTTTCCGCACTGTATCCTGGTAAAGCAGGTTCAGGCTACTGCCGCCGTCCATAAGGACTCTAGTGAGATGAAATCCGTCAATAATTGGGTCTAGAACCAATGCGGCGAATCCGCCATGACGGATGCTAGTGGGATGGTCCCGTCGATCAAAGGTGATCGGGCAGGAGGACCATGGGTTGAACTTTGGGGCGACTGGCTCTACCACGTATACGTCCCTTAACGCGCGCTTCCGCTCCCTTTTAGGGACGTGGGTTGCGTATATCATGTTCACCGTCCGCACTTGTGGGGGGAAACCCTTCTGTCCACTGTTGTTCGGTGGCTGGGGCTCCTTGTCGTCATCGCTATGCAGCCCCTTGTCTTTATTTTCGGCATTTAACTTGCCTACCTGCTTGAACACCCAACAATCCCTGTTGGTGTGATTGGCCGGCTTTTCGGGGGTGCCATGTATCTGGCACAAGCGGTCGAGTATGCGGTCCAAACTGGACGGGGCCCTAGGATTCCTTTTGAATGGCTTCTGAATCCCTACCTCTGAATCCCTGCCGTATCCTCAGCATTGTCGCCGTTAATGCGGCGCTTCTGCTTGTTGCGACGTGACCTGCCACTACTGTCCCTGGTATCCGAATTACCAGGGTTCTTGGTCATATTGTTGCTACGAGCAAGCCAGCTGTCTTCTCCCGCGTAAAAGCGGGTCATGAGTGTCGTGAGTGCTGCCATAGACTTCGGCTTTTCCTGTCCAAGGTGCCGGGAAAGCCACTCGTCACGGATATTGTGCTTGAAGGCTGCTAGGGCCTCAACGTCCGGACAGTCGACTATTTGATTTTTCTTTGTTAGGAACCGTGTCCAGACTTGCCTGGCCAATTCCTCTGGCTGCTGAATTACGTGACTTAGGTCATCGGCGTCTGGGGGTCGCACATAAGTGCCCTGGAAATTGTCAAGGAATGCGGCTTCCAGGTCCTCCCAACAACTGATTGATCCTGTTGGCAAGCTGTTAAGCCAATGTCGAGCTGGTCCTTTAAGCTTGAGTGGGAGGTATTTGATGGCGTGGAAATCATCGCCGCGGGCCATGTGGATATGAAGGAGATAATCCTCGATCCATACCGCAGGATCTGTTGTGCCATCATATGATTCGATGTTTACGGGTTTGAAACCCTCGGGGATTTGATGATCCATTATTTTGTCTGTGAAGCATAGTGGGTGTGCGGCGCCTCTGTATTGGGCTATATCACAACGTAGCTCCAATGATCTTTGTCTACTGTGTTCGGCCCTGCCGAATTTGTGGCCGGCGTGACGGTTACTGTCTCGATCCGTGGGGTGCCCACGCGATCCATAGATCGATCTTGTTTGCCTTGCCTTGTCCTCAAACATATCTCATAAGTCTGGCGCATATTCCCGTGCCTTGGTATGGGGTGCGGCTTGAGTGGAGGGCTGAGAGGCCTCTCTGTTGCGGCCACATCAAGTGCTTCCTCCTCTAATCGGGGTAGCAACCTGCGCTTTGGGTAGCTCTTGGAGGGGCGTTCGAGTTTATGCTCTTCGACCCCAAGGACTTCAGTCCATCTGTCGACTAGCAAATCTTGATCAGCTCTAAGCTGTTGCTATTTTTTCTTGAGGCTTCCTGCCGTGGCCATAAGCCTGCGTTGAAAACGCTCTTGCTCGACGGGATCCTCTGGCACGACGAATTCGTCGTCGTCGAGGCTTGCCTCGTCTCCGGAGGGAGGCATATAATTATCGTCCTCGACCTCTCTGTCTGCCGCTCTCTCATGAGGGCTGGTTTCTCCATCCTCCTGTGCTAAATCTTGCTGGAGGGGGTTTTCTTGGGCACTTTCCAGAGTATTATTATCTCCTGTGCTGGAATCACCGTATTTGTTTTGGCGGGATTTTGAGCGGCGCCTCTGACGCTGGCGCTTAGGCCGTTTCTTGGAGGGGTCATCCTCCGCTGTTCCATCGCCATCTCCTTCTTTTGGGGTGTCCACCATGTATATGTCATATGACGAGGTGGCTTTCCAGGGCCTGATAGGCGCTGGTTCTTCATCGTCTCCTTCATCGGTGTCCATACCGTCGATGTCTTCGGAGTCGAAGTCGAGCATGTCGGTTAAATCGTCGACAATGGCTACAAAGTGGGTGGTGGGTGGGCTTTGAATTTCTTCATCGTCTGTATTCCAATCTCGCTGACCGTAGTCCGGCCAGGGCTCTCCTGATAAAGAGAGAGACTTTAGTGATTTCATAATATCGCCAAAGGGCGAGTGCTGAAAGATGTCCGCGGCAGTAAACTCCATGATCGGCGCCCAATCGGATTCGATCGGCAGAGGCGCGAATGGTTCGGAGTCCGGCTCCTTGGAATCACGAGTCTCGCGGAGTGCGGGGCTGGTGTTCGGGTCGATCGCTGCTAGGATCACAGCCCCCGAGGCGGCGTCCATCCACCCATCCTCGATCGGCGTAGTTGGCTCCGAATTAAGGGTTGAAGCTGATGCGGGTGCGGCCTTCAGGGCACTGTTAGGCGGCAGAGCTAGATCATGCTCGTCGTGGCAGTGTGGCGCGCTCGGCAGTGGCTCGAATCCGTCGAATATCAAGTCCCTGGGATGTCAGCCGTGCAGTTTAAACTTCCAAATCTGACCTAACGGCCAGGGGCATAGCTTTCAATCTGCTCCAGATGGCCAAGTGAATTGGCCCGCAGTGCAAAGCCGCCGAAGGCAGAGATCTGTCTGGGGAGACAAGTTTCACCCTGGACCGCATCACTATCGATGATCGTAGGAGCCATCAAGCCTGACGGCGACGACACAGAGAAACTCTCAATGAAAGCACCAATGTCGGTGTCAAAACCGGCGGATCTTGGGTAGGGGGTCCCGAACTGTGCGTCTAGGCCGGTTGGTAACAGGAGGCAAGGGACACGAAGTTTTACCCAGGTTCGGGCCCTCTTGGTGGAGGTAAAACCCTATGTCCTGCTTGATTAATATTGATGATATGGGTAGTACAAGAGTAGATCTACCACGAGATCGGAGATGCTAAACCCTAGAAGCTAGCCTATGGTATGATTGTTGTTCTGTATGTTGTCCTACGGACTAAAACCCTCCGGTTTATATAGACACCGGAGAGAGTTAGGGTTACACAAAGTCGGTTACAATGGTAGGAGATCTACATATCCGTATCGCCAAGCTTGCCTTCCACGCCAAGGAAAGTCCCTTCTGGACACGGGACGAAGTCTTCAATCTCATATCTTCATAGTCTAGGAGTCCGGCTGAAGGTATAGTCTGGCCATCCGGACACCCCCTAATCTAGGACTCCCTCAGTCCGCATGCTTAAAGTCCGGTGACGATCGGTATTATGAGTTTTTGTGTTTTGATGTACCGACGGTAGTTCGGAGTCACGAATATGATCACGGACATGACGAGGAGTCTTGAAATGGTCGACACGTAAAGATCGATATATTGGACGACTATATTCGGACACCAGAAGTGTTCCGAGTGGTTTCAGATATAAACTGGAGTACCTGGGAGTTATCGGAACCCCCCGGGGAGATAATTGGGCCTCATGGGCCTTAGTGGGAGAAGAGGAGGAGCGGTCAGGGCAGCCGCGCACACCATCCCCCTCTAGTCTGAATAGGACAAGGAGAGGGGGGGGGGGCGCCCCTGTAGGGTAATGCAGCAGAAAACAAAAAATTTCCAACCTACGCACCAGCCCAGGACCACTATGAAGACTGCATACAAGGTTTTGATCATATTCGTTACCGACTCGTAGCGCAGCGGAAGTAGACTCGATGACGATCGTCGGTGCAGATCCCCGCAGCTAGGATTTACAACCTCCCAACCGCGAGGATGTATACCCTCATATTCTCCTTGGATAGCCCTCCGGGAGACGGTCGAACAGTCCCCCGGACGGTGTCGCGGACAGCCCTCCGGGAGGACCTTCGAAACTCGAACGGTCACCCGGACAGCCCTTCGGGAGGACCTTCGAAACTCGGACGGTCACATGGAAAGCCCTTCGGGAGGCACTCATGAACTAAGACCGAAACTACGATCTCTCTACACAGTTGCACACATACGGTGTCATCTATCCGGCAGGGCTTCGCCGTCCAGAACTAGTTCCTGCCGGAACCCAGATAGCCTTTCGGCTCTACGAAACTGTTTTCATGGGAGGGAGAGAAGAATGCCAGATCTTGCATGTCTTGTGTATGAGAGAGCAAGGAGTGTGTGTGGAGGGCTGTCCCTCCACCTCTATTTATAGGCCAAGGCAAGGGGTGGGGTGGTGGAGGAAATACCAAAATACCCATGCTACATGTCCCACATGAAGGGTAAAATGGTAATGCAAGTGGGGCCCCCAAGGGGGACACCACCATGGCAGCCCAACACCTTGTCCCCCCATGCCCCCCCAACAAGCCACCAACATGTCTCCATGAAACATGCGTGCTCCCTAGACAAAAAGCCACCAAACATGCAACCCCCGATTCGTGGGATCTTGTCCCCTCGCGCTGAGACAAGATGTTTTCCACGAAACTTTTTTCTGAAAAATTCCAGAAGGTCCCAGAACATTTCCGGTACCCTCTAAAATTATTCTGGGCATGATCCGAAACATTTTCGGTGCTGTGGTTTTTATCAGCGGAAGCATCAACAGCGGTTACGGCAGTTTCGAAACATTTCCGGTTTTTCTCTCTGAAAATTCCAGAAGTTTCCAGACCAATTCTGGCACCCTCTGATAATTTCCATGCGGTGCCGAAACCCTTTTTGACCTAATAATATATTCCGAAACATCTTTTCGGTTTTACCGAAACTCTTTCGGTGTTCTCTCTCCGGAACTCTTCCGTTGTCTCCGAAACTTTTTCGGTGATTTTCTCTTAGACTCCCTGTCTAGTATTCAGCAGATAGATGACCCTTAAGCGTGTGACCCTATAGGTTCAGTGAAGTATAGACATGACCCGGAAACCCTTCCGATCAATGATCAACATCGGAGCCGTGGACACCCATATTGACCCCTATACCCACATGAATAAATATTCGAGTGAACCTCCAGTTGCCGTGAGCTATTCCTGTTGCTTTGCGATATGTCACAAACACCCGAGGTGAGATTTATTGCATCCTCGTGGGCCAACGCTTTGTCCACTATGCAAGTTACCTCGTTACTGGTTTTGTTCTCTTTTCTCGTTTTCGTGTTCCAGCATCCCAGTGATCAAATCACCCTGTGTCTGGCCAGACGATGATGGATACCATTACACCGAGAGGGCACGAGTATATCTCTCCATTGACGGAGGAGCAAATCCCAATCTTGAGCTATCAAGTTACTTGACATACTTTCCCATGAACCCGTAAGCCGCCGTAATAGCCATCCAGTTACGGATGACGTTTAAGAAACCCCAAAGTTCATGAATCAAGCATGAAGAAACTCGATACTCTCATGGTCTAAGGAATTATGCAAACATAAACTTCTTGTGTTATTAACCATAAACTTGTGACGAAGGTATCTCATAACATAACATCAATCGGGTCGATTCAACACAAATGTTCTGCTAACATTGTGCCCTCAAAGTTGCTGGCATAGACATGCCCATGATCAGGAAAACAGAACCATCATGCATCACTTGAGCTAGTCTTAGAGGCCAGACGAGGAATACATTTTATCATTTATTATTCGACACGTGCATATGAGTCTTCCTCCGAGCCTCGTTTTTGTTTGCAGACTCGAGAACCATAGCAGTTATAGCATGGAACATAAACCTAATTATGAACAGGGAGATAAATAATAGAATTTATTATTGCCTCTAGGGCATATCTCCTACAGACTCCCACTTGCACTAGATTCAATAATCTAGTCAATGCTAATGCACTTTACACCTATGGCACATTGGTGTAAATATGCTTCGCTTGTGGTATAGCCTGATATCCAACGGATCTGACGACTTCAGCTCCGTGTGTATCTTTGCATATCCTCGCGTCTTCATGCTTTCACAAAATTCATATTTTGTGTGGACTTTGCTTTGTATGTATGTGAATCACAGGTCGAACCTGGATTCCTCAGACTGAGTTATGGAGCAACTACCCGCAGTAGTGTCCCATTGACAAAAGTCATCTTGGAACCATACTAAGTTCATGAATGAACTATATGATTCAACATCTTCTTTGTCGCTTCTAAAGCGTCAACATACTTAGCCTTTGTTATAGAATTCGCCATAATAACTTGTTTGGAACATTTTCCAACAAACTGTGCCACCACATTGTGTGCAACACAGAACCCTTAATTTAAATCAAAAATCGCATGGAGCATTGATGAAGACTGTATCGATGTAATTACTTACAACGAGCTCTTCATAATCTCTGCTTGCGAGAAAACATGTCATCAGTACTACTCTGGTACTAAATGACATCTTTCACTGTTGTCCTATGATCAGTACTTTTGATCACTTTGGTATCCATACTCGCAACACCTTTGGAGTATCAGACATATCTGGTTGTTTTACATACCATGGAATACATGATTAATCCAAACACAAGAGTGTGTGGAATCTCCATCATGTATTTTACTCATCAGTGTTTTGGGACACCGAATCTTGCAAAAACTCTTTCCATGTGACTTCGGCAAGAATCACTCCTTGGCATTTTTAAATGCTAAAAGATTTTAGCATCTTGTCAATATGTATTCATAGCTTAGCCCCATTAGGTAAATCTATCTCCATAGATCATCATGCCTAATGCCAAGGCTATTTAGCCTAAGCACTTCATCGAAAAACTATTTTCAAATGAAGTCCTAATTCGTGTCAAGAAATTTATTTCCAATTACCAATGTGTCAAGAACACAAGGTTTTTATAAATATTATTGCGCTCCCACTTACTTTCTTGAATTACAAGCATCTTCGTTACCCATTGATGAAGTCAAAACCCCTTTTGACCATTTCATCAAAACACGAAGATTCCAACTCCATTTTGCTCTTTTCTGTCCATCGCTAGATCTTTGAAGTTTGCATATTTACTAGCATCCTCTGGATCGATAAATTACTTTGGACTATATCACATACAAGTCCTAGGTTTTATTTCCATAAGATGGAAATCCTTTTATCATCCATGTTTCATATCTCATGATTGAAATATGTATTAATTGCTAGTTCAACCCGAACCGACTTTAAGCATCGCTACGATGAAACAACCTCATCGTAGTCAACTCCTTGAACTTGTTATTGCAACAAGTCGAGCTTTATGAATAAAACATTTTTATCCATATCAGTTTTAAGTTCCATAAATATTCGTTAGACTCTAAGTCTTCCGAAAGGTGTATCAAGGTTTTTAATCTTGAATCACTTATATGGAAACTAACTTGGGTTTTATTGGCATTTAGCCAATTCCGGAGTTAGGGCCCATCAACGCTTCCTTGTGTATCATAGGTATACTGTTGTCCAACAACAATATCTCGTTTGCGCACCTGACAGGTTTGCACGAGCCTTGCCTACGTGGTTCAGCTGGAAGTTCGACCGAAGTCCATACATTTTATTGTAGAGACTTCTGTATCAGTCGCAATAGGAAAATCTGGAATTACTTACAAGGTCTCTTTCCTTTGAACAGATGATGAAGATACTGTTTATCTCATCGAGTTGCATTATTCTCCCACTCACCTTTTTGAAAGAACCATTCTCTTTAAAAGCATACCGTTTCATGGCAAAACTATTTGCCTCGGTATAGTGAGGGAGGAATACCCAATGACTTGGGATAACCTACAAAGTAGCACTTGTCTGATTTGGAATAGGTTGGTAACCTTTTACACAAGCCCCATATTCCAAATGTTAAGAAAAGATATAACATGGTTGGGCGTACCATACCATGGTGTCATTTCAATAGACCCGATGGAGCTCTTTTCAGTGTAAAAGCCGCAGTCTCTAAAGCATCACTCTTTAAAAGTGATAATGACAAATTTATTTATGTCATCTTTGATCTTACCATGTCATAAATGGTTCGATTACATCTCCACGGACTTTCCACTTGTAGTGGTGTTCCGGGAGGTGCAAGTTATGAAACCTCTTTCACAACTCATTAGACATTTGCTAAACATGTAACTCAAAAATTCATTTGTGCAATCAAATTGCGGAAACATAATTTTCTTGTTACAATAACTTCTACTTCATTTTTGAAAACCTTTCGAATGATTTCGAAAGCTCCAGACTTACGTCTCATCAAGTAAATATCCATATATCTACTTGAGTCATTTCTGAAGATAGATAAATCCACTACTTGCAACAACATTTATTGAACTACACACATCAAAATGTATGATCACCAATAAGTTTGTTGCTCTTTCCTTATGGCCTGTGAATGGTATTTCAGGCACTTCACCTTTTGGAGGAAATTTTCAAGTGTCAGATGATTCAAAATCAAACGACTTCAAAATCCATCATAATGGAATTTTCCATGCGGGTTTCTCCAATGTGACCAAATGTAGTGCCACACTTGTGTGGTATTCTTTTAGTATTGCGATATTTAGCTTCAGTGTTATGGATGTATCATATTACCATCAATATTCATAACATACGTCCCATCCTGATGGAAGTATGGCCCTTATGTTATTCATAATATTGAACAACAATTGTTCTTCTATGAACAACCCTTTTGCAACAAACTTGTGCAATTGGCTAGAGTGTTTAAAAACTCTAAAATGAATTATGAAAGTAAATCCAGAGGTAATATATTATTATCATTATTCATAACATACATCTCATTCTCAATGAAAGTATGGCCCTTATGTTATTCATAACATCGAACATGAAAAGTTCTCTTATGAACAACCTTCTTGCAAGATACCTTATGTAATGGGCTAGAGTGTGAAACTCTAAATGAATTATGAAAATAAATACAGACGGTAATACATCGATGGAAAGTATAGTAACATTTACTATGTTCCCTGTGTATACCTAAACCTCATTCCTGGCTAGTCTTTCAGGCGATAGTAGTTCTTACATTGAGTTGCAACAGAATGCAATCAAGCGGGTATCTTTGTGATTAACTCACAATACCCAAGAATTTAGTGATTAACAATTTTAATCATAATTCCCAAGAACTATATCTTTTGACCAGACTTCTATACATCAAAAACTTGTATGACATTCATACATGAGCTGGATATTCCAGTCTTCTTTCTTATTGCCTTTATACTTCTAACAGTTTAACTTTTAGTATTTCTCCTACTTCCAGAAAAAGCATCCAACTTCATCATATGAAAAGCTTTCTTCTGGATCCCCCTCTTATCAGTCTAATGCATAGTAAACTCCTTTACTAATGGTTTGCTAACAAACCTTGCTTTGGATATCTCATATCTTTTAGCCTTTGTCTGTCTCTGAAAATGATTTTCAGATTCCATGAATATCACATAACTATCCAAACTTTCGAAGTTCGGGTCTCATGGAAGCAAACATATTGCACTTGACTGAAAACGGAATTCTAGCTTTTGGATCGAAGGACAAGAGTCACATCATCCATAGCATTAGCGGGAGAATACCAAAAGCATGCGATAGGACAAAGTCCTTCTCGGCACTTTTGAGGACAATCCTCACATTACGTTGCCAACCGTAAAGTTTTAACCAGATATTTAATAGCTATTCAATTTTAACAGGGAAGGTGGAAACACGAGCCATTATTCTACAACTATTAAGCAAAAAACACTTAGACAGTGTTCAAAATTAATTGCACTGAGAATTAAAAGAAGTTAATTCTGCAGTGCGCTCCCACTCAAATCAATATCTCTCATAATTGATTGTGAGTGATTCAAGATCCGCATATCAATTCAACGCCATTGACGGGTTCATCACTGATGACGTGAATTTCTATCGGTAGGCCAACATGCCGATCACATCTCTATGTGACTCTTGTTCATCTTTCAATGCTTGTGTTCCGAGCTCATGACTTTCATGCCTGAACGTCAAGACAACCAAGTGATCACGCAGTGAGGTCTGACCTTCACCCGCCTTACACCTCTCTAATCGTTCGTGCTCATGTGTACATGGCGCACCCCGAAAAGATACGTGTTGTAGACAGTGCTACACTTGGGAGAACACTAACTACTTGATATTTTTGTGAGAGATCACCCTAATAAAAGCGACTACCGCGCAATCAAGAAGGGTCCATCATAAGGGATAAACATCTCAGGCAATTCATAATTAGCATGATATGGTATAGCCCTTTCTGACGGAGAAGTCTTGTATTTCTTCATCTTCGGCATTCGCGTCGGTGTTCACCTTCGCGAAGATTGCCACCACCTTGTCGATGCACCAGATAATATTGCCATCATGCCGAATCATGACACGCAGGTCATGTTAATGAGTTTACATTATATAGTCTTCTCATACATAATAAAATTATTATGAGCACTACTATACCACATCATATGCACATGCAAACCCTCCTGCAAAACCAAGTTAGACGTCTCTAATTGGTTCATGCAAAAAACATTTTACGTGGCTTCTAAGGTTTCGAACAAACCGCAGCTACCAACGTCCATCATCAAGCACGATTATTCAAGTCGCTAGATTAACATTCCAGGGTGTATGAAACACGAGATAATAAAATCTCTAGCCCCATACTAAACTTCGTCATACACGTGACCCCGTGCAGATCATATCTGCATTGCCCTTTCGTCTGCAAAATTTCATCTTTCTTTTTAACTACGATGGAATTCAATGATCTGTTAGCACTTCTTGACCAATCAGGATCGCGGATTGCCAGAACATTGAAACTCCACCATACTATTATCAAGATCAGAAATATGCAAATTCCAGGGAAGCAACAAGAACATCAGGTAACAGATTTCATCTGCTACCCGCACAAATAATTTTCAGCAATAGATCTTATCTACTACCTAATTATATTATGCAACACCCATACATCTCCATGTATTCTAGATCGCAACCTGCATCTATGCATAACATGGCTCTTGATGCCACTGTAGGGTAACACAGCAGAAAACAAAAATTTTCCGACCTACGCACCAGCCCAGGACCACTATGAAGACTGCATACAAGGTTTTGATCATATTCGTTACCGACTCGTAGCGCAGCGGAAGTAGAGTCGATGACGATCGTCGGTGCAGATCCCCGCAGCTAGGATTTACAACCTCCCAACCGCGAGGATGTATACCCTCATCTTCTCCTTGGACAGCCCTCCGGGAGACGGTCGAACAGTCCCCCGGACGGTGTCGCGGACAGCCCTCCGGGAGGACCTTCGAAACTCGAACGGTCACCCGGACAGCCCTTCGGGAGGACCTTCGAAACTCGGACGGTCACACGGACAGCCCTTCGGGAAGCACTCACGAACTAAGACTGAAACTACGATCTCTCTATAGAGTTGCACACATACGGTGTCATCTATCCGGCAGGGCTTCGCCGTCTAGAACTAGTTCCTGCCGGAACCCAGACAACCTTTCGGCTCTACGAAACTCTTTTTGTGGGAGGGAGAGAAGAATGCCAGATCATGCATGGCTTGTGTATGAGAGAGCAAGGAGTGTGTGTGGAGGGCTGCCCCTCCACCTCTATTTATAGGCCAAGGCAAGGGGTGGGGTGGTGGAGGAAATACCAAAATACCCATGCTACATGTCCCACATGAAGGGTAAAATGGTAATGCAAGTGGGGACCCCAAGGGGGACACCACCATGGAAGCCCAACACCTTGTCCCCCCATGGGGGGCCCCCCAACAAGCCACCAACATGTCTCCATGAAACAAGCATGCTCCCTAGACAAAAAGCCACCAAACATGCAACCCCCGATTCATGGGATCTTGTCCCCTTGCGCTGAGACAAGATGTTTTCCGCAAAACTTTTTTCTGAAAAATTCCATAAGGTCCCAGAACATTTCTGGTACCCTCTAAAATTATTCTGGGCATGATCCGAAACATTTTCGGTGTTGTGGTTTTTATCAGCGAAAGCATCAACAGCGCTTACGACAGTTTCGGAACATTTCCGGTTTTTCTCTCTGAAAATTCCAGAAGTTCCCAGACCAATTCTGGCACCCTCTGATAATTTCCATGCGGTGCTGAAACCCTTTTTGACCTAATAATATATTCCGAAACATCTTCTCGGTTTTACCGAAACTCTTTCGGTGTTCTCTCTCCGGAACTCTTCCGTTGTCTCCGAAACTTTTTCGGTGATTTTCTCTCAGACTCCCTGTCTAGTATTCAGCAGATAGATGACCCTTAAGCGTGTGACCCTATAGGTTTAGTGAAGTATAGACATGACCCGGAAACCCTTCCGATCAATGATCAACATCGGAGCCGTGGACACCCATGTTGACCCCTATACCCACATGAATAAATATTCGAGTGAACCTCTAGTTGCCGTGAGCTATTCCTGTTGCTTCGCGATATGTCACAAACACCCGAGGTGAGATTTATTGCATCCCCGTGGGCCAACACTTTGTCCACTATGCAAGTTACCTCGTTACCGGTTTTGTTCTCTTTTCTTGTTTTCGTGTTCTGGCATCCCAGTGATCAAATCACCCTGTGTCTGGCCAGACGATGATGGATACCATTACACCGAGAGGGCTCGAGTATATCTCTCCATTAACGGAGGAGCAAATCCCAATATTGAGCTATCAAGTTACTTGACATACTTTCCCATGAACCCGTAAGCCGCCGTAATAGCCATCCAGTTATGGATGACGTTTAACAAACCCCAAAGTTCATGAATCAAGCATGAAGAAACTCGATACTCTCATGGTCTAAGGAATTATGCAAACATAAACTTCCTGTGTTATTAACCATAAACTTGTGATGAAGGTATCTCATAGCATAACAACAATCGGGTCGATTCAACACAAATGTTCTACTAACATTGTGCCCTCAAAGTTGCTGGCATAGACATGCCCATGATCAGGAAAACAGAACCATCATGCAACACTTGAGCTAGTCTTAGAGGCTAGACTAGGAATACATTTTATCGTTTATTATTCCACACGTGCATATGAGTCTTCCTCCGAGCCTCGTTTTCGTTTGCAGACTTGAGAACCATAGCAGTTATAGCATGGAACATAAACCTAATTATGAACAGGGAGATAAATAATAGAATTTATTATTGCCTCTAGGGCATATCTCCTACAGCCCCCCTTTTTCCTTCTCCCCTCTCTCCCTTCCTCCCCTCTCCTACTCCAAGAAGGAAAAGAAGGAGTCCTACTCCTGGTGGGAGTAGGACTCCCTCCCTTGCGCGCCCTCACGGGGGCAGGGGGAACCCTAGAATACACAAGTTGATCAATTGATCTATTCCATCCGTGTGCGGTGCCCCCTCCACCATATTCCACCTCAGTTATATCGTAGCGGTGCTTATGCGAAGCCCTGCGTCGGTAGCATCATCATCACCGTCATCACGCTGTCGTGCTGACAAAACTCTCCTGTGAAGCTTTGCTGGATCGGAGCTCGTGTGATGTCATCGAGTTGAACGTGTGCAGAACTCGGAGGTGACGCACGTTCGGTACTTGGATCAGTCGGATCGTGAAGACGTACGACTGCATCAACCGTGTTGTGCTAACGCTTCCGCATTCAGTCTACGAGGGTACGTGGACACACTCTCCCCTCTCGTTGCTATGCATCACCATGATCCTGTGTGTGCGTAGGAAGTTTTTTGAAATTACTATGTTCCCCAACAATAATAACCTTGCTAACCTCATAAATGTCATATACTTAGCTTGTTGCCCTCTAAAATGACACAATAAGCTTAGTTAGGTCAAAAATGGCATAATTAGCTAGGTTAACTCAAAATGGCATTTTTATTCTTATTTAGCCTATTTAGTCCATTTATGACATAATTTAGCCTATCTAGTCCACAAATGACATAATAAGATGAAGAAAATCAAGGAAGAGGAAGAAAAGAAGGAATAGGAAGAAAAGAAGAAAAATAAGAAGAAGAAGTTCTTCTTCTTCTTCTAGTCTTCTTCTTCTTCTTCTTCTTCTAGTTTTCTTATTCTTCTTGTTCTTACTTTCTTGTTTCCCATTTTGCAGATTTAATTCACTATATGGAAGCTTGCATGGATGGAGTTCTTGTTTCCTTGTTCTTCTTTTCGTTTGTATCGAAGAATAATGTGGAACTTGTTATATGGATGCATGGAACAATGTGTTAGATGAACATTGTGATATTACTATAATATGTATGGATGGAACTGTGTTTCTTATGTATGTATGTTGTTATGGATGGAGCTATGTGTTGGATACATCATATGTCTATTGTGCCTGTGAAAAAAAATATGTATATCTGTGTGTGAATTCCCGTGAAATTAAATGGATATAAATAAAAACAGGGGATATATAGCCTCTTTGCCATCCGCTAGCGGACGGCAAAGAGGACATGTGGCAGCTACCTGTAGACGCTGGGAACACTGGCTACCTATTTGGTCAGCTATGCCGTCTACCAGCGGACGGCAAAGACCTTTGAATCTTTGCCGTCTACTGGCAGATGGCATAGCTGCCACGTGGCAGCTTCCCAGTGCTGGCCTAGCTGAGCTCTTTGCTGTCTGTCAACGGACGGCAAAGAGCTTTGACTCTTTGCCGTCTGCCAGCGGACAGCAAAGAGTGCCGTTAACCCCCTAATGGCTCTGACCCCACCCCACTACCGTCCGTTGTCTTTGCCATCTGCTGGCCTCAGATGGCGGAAGGCACAATCCTTTGCCGTTCGTTTCTAAGAAGCGGATGGCAAAGAAGGACTTTGCTAGCACGAGTTCAGACAGACAGTTTGCCCTCTGTTGGCAGACGACAAAGAAATTTGCCGTCCGGGATCTATGCCTTTGTCATCCGCCATGGCAGATGGCAAAGAAGCTGATTCCAGCAGTGTAAATTATGACCCATATCATATCTGGCCCATTAATAGGCCACTGTTCTTTTGGGCCCATTCTAAGCCGGGTTTGTATTTCAACATGTTAAATGCTCATTTACCAGTTCAGCCCGATAATAGTTTTAGCTTGTTAGCGCCCGTGGTACATCTGGGCCGTTGTCGGCCTGGTTTGACTTTAGGCCATTTTAACGGCCCATGCTAAAACTGGGCTATTTCTTTCTGAAGTAAATTTAGGCCTCTTAATAGCCCGTAGTCTTCGTGGTTAAATTTTAGCCCGACTGTCCTATCGGCCTGTTAATGGCTCGTGTAATAGTTGGTGAGGGAGTCCTGGATTAGGGGGTGTTCGGGTAGCCGGACCATACCTTCAGCCGGACTCCAGGACTATGAAGATACAAGATTGAAGACTTCGTCCCGTGTCTGGATGGGACTTTCCTTGGTGTGGAAGGCAAGCTTGGCGATGCGGATATTCAAGATCTCCTACCATTGTAACCGACTTTGTGTAACCCTAACCCTCTCCGGTGTCTATATAAACCGGAGGGTTTTAGTCCATAGGACAACTTCATCATACAACAATCATACCATAGGCTAGCTTCTAGGGTTTAGCCTCCTTGATCTCGTGGTAGATTTAGTCTTGTACTACCCATATCATCAATATTAATCGAGCAGGACGTAGGGTTTTACCTCCATCAAGAGGGCCCGAACCTGGGTAAAACATTGTGTCCCTTGTCTCCTGATACCATCCGGCCTAGACGCACAGTTTGGAACCCCCTACCCGAGATACGCCGGTTTTGACACCGACATTGGTGCTTTCATTGAGAGTTCCTCTGTGCCGTCGCAATCAGGAAGGATGCCTCTTCCCGTCTTTAAAGACGGCGCCGTTACTAAGGGAGCCTTGGCTATCGGCCAAACTCTCCGGCTAGGCGGTTTTCTCATGACCGCCTGTTCGGCCGTTGCACCGAAGGTGACCTCTCGGGTCATCAAAAGCAATCTTCACGTCAGCTCGGAACTCGTCGAGCAGTTAATCCAATGGAGCTCTCTTCCGTAAACGAGCTCTTGGATCGCATCGCCACCTTGGGGGTCACTACGGATTATGACTAGGTTGGGATTAAACCCGATCTAAGAGAAATTAATTCTCCCCAAGTCACCCATCACGTTGCCGTGGTAGAGGCACAGTGCGGTGACCCTTCATCTATCTTAAGGACTAGCTACGTCCGGATTCCCGATCCCTCCAAGCCGGATACCCGCGGAGGGGAGGATGTAACTCAAGACCTAAACTTAGAATCAGGCAACGGGCTAGATTCACTGGACAACATCCAAGAATCCAAACTTCAGAGTTCGGAAACTCCTTGGCCTCTGAGTCTTAGATTGGGTGAAGTTCCGGATTTAATTCCACCCACCCACCCGAACATAAGCGATCTATCCCAAATCAGGCAAAAGCCCGAAGAAACAGTACATCATTACTGGGCAAGGTTCCTCCTGGTTATGAACAGGATAAAGGACTGCCGCGAGGAAGACGCAATCTCAATCTTCTGCAATAATTGCACGGACAAGGGAATCCTCAACGCCACAGGTCGTCGTGATCTTACACACTTCGCTGACTTGGCGACCATAGTACAAAAGTACTGTGTGATGGAAAGCGCCCGGAAAACCGAAACTAAATTTTGGGACAATCCGGCCCTGAATAGAAACCTCGTCCAAAATAAAAGGGTGCATCATCATCAGACACCCGGGTTAAAAACCAAAAAACCAAAACCCTCTACAGGGCATGGAACCGTACTGGAGGGATGGCTTAATGGACCCTGTAAAATTCATAGTACAGAGGACGCCACACCAACTCATAGCCTTAGAGCATGTTGGATACTCTGGCAGGTGGCCAAAAGGGGTGAAGATCTCCTAATTCCGGAGGCCACAGAAAGCCACCTCAGGGACTCCAGTACAGTCTTAACAGTCTTCGGGACTTTCGCATCAAATAATATGCGAAAAAGAACACTCCGCAGCCTCGCCGAAGTCTATCAAGTAGCAACAATAAACCCATGGAGTGACACGGCTATTACTTTTAATGCCAGTGATGAACCTAAATTCCGAACAGCTCGAGCACCAGCCGCATTGGTACTCAGTCCTATAGTGGACGACTTTCGCCTCACCAAGGTACTCATGGACGAAGGCAGCGGATTGAACCTCATTTATGAGGAAACCCTTCAAAAAATGGAAATAGACTGGAACCGCATTGAGCGAAGCAGCACAACCTTTAGAGGAATAATCCCCAGTCGGGAAGCGCGTTGTACAGGAAAAATCACACTAGATGTGGTGTTCGGCACGCCAGATAATTATAGGTCAGAAGAGGTCACATTCCAAGTGGCCCCGTTCAGTAGCGGACACCACGCTCTGCTGGGGCGGGAAGCATTTACAATCTTCCAAGCAATACCCCATTACGGGTACATGAAGCTCAAGATGCATGTGCCGAACGGAATCATCACTCTCGCTAGTGATCCGTACATAGCACTCCGCACCGAAAATAAGACAGCCGCATTGGCCCTTGAGGCACTGTCGGAAGCCCTAGCGGCTGAGGAACTGACTACGCTGCGCTCCGTGGTAAACAGGGACGATGTGATACTCGACAAAAGATCCAAATCCACCTCCTTTAAACCAGTGGATGAAATAGTCAAATTCCAGGTCCATCCAATGGACCCCAATAAAACAGCTTCGATCGGGGCACGATTAAACCCCGATGTAGATGCCGCACTGCGAGAATTCCTACGGGAGAACTGGGACATTTTTGCATGGCACCCTTCAGACATGCGAGGAATCCCACGTAGGCTGGCCGAACACAACTTAAATATCCTAAAAGGATTCAAACCTGTCAAACAAGCCCTTCGGCGTTTCTCTGAGCCCAAGAGACACGCAATGGGAGAGGAGCTAGCCAAACTATTGGAGGCTGGATTCATCAGAGATATAAAACATCCGGACTGGCAAGCAAACTTGGTGATGGTACCAAAGAAGGACAAATCCTAGCGCCTGTGCGTTGACTTCAAAGACCTTAACAAGGCTTGCCCAAAGGATCCCTTCCCCCTCCCCCGCATCGATCAAATTATCGACGCCACTGCAGGACACGATTCGTTGTGCTTCCTCGACGCATACTCTGGTTACCATCAAATCAAGATGGCCGAGTCAGACCAAGCCGCAACGACATTAATCACCCCATACGGCCCATTCTGCTTCAACACAATGCCTTTCGGGCTCAAAAACGCCGGCGCAACATATCAGCGCATGATTCAGACATGTCTGGCAAACCAGATCGGCAAAACAGTAGAGGCATACGTGGATGATGTGGTCGTAAAAACAAGACATGTCGAATCTCTAGTAGACGACTTGAGGCTTACATTTGACAACCTCCGAGCATACGACATCAAGCTAAATCCGGAAAAATGCGTTTTCGGCGTTCCAGCCGGAAAGCTCTTGGGCTTCATTGTATCCGGTAGAGGAATCGAAGCAAATCCAGCCAAGATCCGAGCTTTGTCACAATTGGATATCCCAAAGGACCTCAAACAAATACAAAAATTAACCGGATGCGTGGCGGCTCTAAGCCGCTTTATCTCCCGCTTGGGAGAAAAGGCGCTACCCCTCTATCGCCTCCTTCGGCGCACCGAACACTTTGAGTGGAGGGATGCCACCACGGCCGGACTCGAGGAAATAAAAGCCATATTGGCAACAAACCCTGTCCTGGCCGCGCCAAACATTAGCGAACCAATGCTATTGTACATTGCAGCAACCCATCAAGTTGTCTGTGCAGTACTCGTCGTCGAGCGGGAAACGGACGGACACAAATTCCCCCATCAAAAGCCGGTTTACTATGTGTCCACTGTCCTCACCCCATGCAAATCACGGTACCCAAATTATCAAAAGATTGCATATGCGGTATTCATGGCATCCCGGAAGCTACGACACTACTTTCAAGAGTGTTCAATCATAGTAGCATCGGAAGTACCACTCAATGATATTATAAACAACCGTGACGCAATGGGCCGGATTGCAAAATGGGCCATCGAGCTCCTCCCGTTCGACATAACTTATAGGCCACGGCGAGCTATCAAGTCGCAAGTTTTGGCCGACTTCGTCGCGGAATGGACGGAGGCCGAACTCCCTTAAGAGTACGACACATATTCAAACTGGATCATGCACTTCGACGGTTCCAAAATGTTGGCCGGACTAGGGGCCGGCATCGTTTTCACGTCCCCCACAGGAGACACAGTTCAATATGTACTCCAGATTATGTACACGGACTCCAACAATGCAGCCGAATATGAGGCCCTTTTACATGGTCTCCGGATGGCAGTATCCATGGGCATTCAACGCCTAGAGGTGCGCGGGGATTCGAGCCTTGCGATATCCCAAATAAATGGAGACCTTGATGCCAAGGATCCAAAAATGGCAGCTTACCGCAACGTCGTCCTCAAAATGTCAGCTCGGTTTGAGGGGCTCGAATTTCACCATATAGCCCGAGAAAACAATCAGGCGGCAGACGTCCTGGCACGCATCGGTGCAAAACGCGATGCGGTCCCCCCCAACATCTTCCTGGAAAGGCTGTTCAAGCCATCCATAGTATGGGAAGGGGAACATGGCAATATTAGGCCGGACCCAACCGCACTGTCCGACGCCGAACAATCTGACATAATCGGAGGCTCTGCCAATGAAATCACAACCTCAGCCCACGTACTAATGGCTGTTATCTCCCCATGGACAGAACCATTCCTAGCCTACCTTACTAGGTAGGAACTCCCAGAGGACCAAAACGAGGCGCACTGTATAGTGCGGCGATCTAAAGCCTATAAAGTCCATGAGGGAGAACTTTATAAGAAAAGCACTACCGGAGTCCTTCAAAGGTGCATCTCCGAAGAGGAAGGGCGGAACCTGCTGGCTGAAATTCATGCCGGACTCGGTGGCCATCACACTGCAGCCCGGTCCCTTGTAAGCAAGGCTCTCCGTACAGGCTTTTATTGGCCAACGGCCCGGGCGGACGCTCAGGAATTGGTCCAAAAATGCGTCGGTTGCCAGCTTTTTGCAAACCAAAGCCATATGCCACCCACCGCCCTCCAAACTATCCCCATCACTTGGCCTTTCGTGGTCTGGGGGCTTGACATGGTGGGACCCCTTAAAGGCGGAACCCACAAGAAAAAATACTTACTGGTCATGGTGGATAAGTTCACCAAATGGATAGAAGCCAAGCCTGTTAAGGCGGCCGAATCCGGACCTGTGATAGACTTTATATCCGGGGTCATACACCGTTATGGCGTCCCCCATAGCATCATCACCGATAACGGCACGAACTTTACGGCCGATGAGGTAAAACTCTGGTGCAAAAACATGGGCATCAAGCTCGATTATGCTTCCGTCTATCACCCACAAACTAACGGTCAGGTCGAACGTGCAAATGGTCTCATCATGAGCGGCATCAAACCCAGATTAGTGCGGTCCCTCAAGGAATCTAACACGCATTGGGTAGAGGAGCTCGACTCCGTACTCTGGGGGCTGCGGACCACGCCGAATCGCACCACCGGATACACACCATTTTTTACGGTGTACGGCGCGGAGGCAGTCTTGCCCTGCGACATAATTCATGACTCACCTCGAGTGCGCATGTACGAAGAAAGGGAAGCCAAGATCGATCGGCAGGACAGTTTGGACGCCTTAGAGGAGGAGCGCGACGTGGCAAAAGCCCATTCCGCATTCTATCAACGGCAGGCTCTAAGATATCAAAGCAGAGAAGTGCGGGCCAAAAACTACAACGTTGGCGAATTAGTTCTACGCCTGCCGGACAAGAAAAAGGACAAGCTGAAGCCCAAGTGGGAAGTGAAGGAAATATGCCCTAGAGGCAATAACAAAGTTATTATTTATTTCCTTATAATCATGATAAATGTTTATTATTCATGCTAGAATTGTATTTACCGGAAACATAATACATGTGTGAATACATAGACAAACAAAGTGTCACTACTATGCCTCTACTTGACTAGCTCGTTAATCAAAGATGGTTATGTTTCCTAACCATGAACAATGAGTTGTTATTTGATTAACGAGGTCACATCATTAGTAGAATGATCTGATTGACATGACCCATTCCATTAGCTTAGCACCCGATCGTTTAGTATGTTGCTATTGCTTTCTTCATGACTTATACATGTTCCTATGACTATGAGATTATGCAACTCCCGTTTACCGGAGGAACACTTTGGGTACTACCAAACGTCACAACGTAACTGGGTGATTATAAAGGAGTACTACAGGTGTCTCCAATGGTCGATGTTGGGTTGGCGTATTTCGAGATTAGGATTTGTCACTCCGATTGTCGGAGAGGTATCTCTGGGCCCTCTCGGTAATACACATCACATAAGCCTTGCAAGCATTACAACTAATATGTTAGTTGTGAGATGATGTATTACGGAACGAGTAAAGAGACTTGCCGGTAACGAGATTGAACTAGGTATTGGATACCGACGATCGAATCTCGGGCAAGTAACATACCGATGACAAAGGGAACAACGTATGTTGTTGTGCGGTCTGACCGATAAAGATCTTCGTAGAATATGTAGGAGCCAATATGGGCATCCAGGTCCCGCTATTGGTTATTGACCGGAGACGTGTCTCGGTCATGTCTACATTGTTCTCGAACCCGTAGGGTCCGCACGCTTAAGGTTACGATGACAGTTATATTATGAGTTTATGCATTTTGATGTACCGAAGGTTGTTCGGAGTCCCGGATGTGATCACGGACATGACGAGGAGTCTCGAAATGGTCGAGACATAAAGATTGATATATTGGAAGCCTATGTTTGGACATCGGAAGTGTTCCGGGTGAAATCGGGGTTTTACCGGGTTACCGGGAGGTTACCGGAACCCCTCGGGAGCCATATGGGCCATCATGGGCCTTAGTGGAAAGGAGAAAGGGGCAGCCCAAGGGGGCTGCGCGCCTCCCCCCTTCCCCTAGTCCTATTAGGACTAGGAGAGGTGGCCGGCCACCCCTCTCCCTCTTTCCCCCTTGGGAATCCTAGTTGGAATATGATTGGGGGGGGAGTCCTACTCCCGGTAGGAGTAGGACTCCTCCTGCGCCTCTCCCTCTTGGCCGGCGCCCCCTCCCCCCTTGGCTCCTTTATATACGGAGGCAGGGGCACCTCTAAACACACAAGTTGACACAAGTTGATCCACGTGATCGATTCCTTAGCCGTGTGCAGTGCCCCCTGCCACCATATTCCTCGATAATACTGTAGCGGAGTTTAGGCGAAGCCCTGCTGCTGTAGTTCATCAAGATCGTCACCACACCGTCGTGCTGACGAAACTCTTCCCCGACACTTTGCTGGATCGGAGTCCGGGGATCGTCATCGAGCTGAACGTGTGCTCGAACTCGGAGGTGCCGTAGTTTCGGTGCTTGATCGGTTGGATCGAGAAGACGTACGACTACTTCCTCTACGTCGTGTCATCGCTTCCGCAGTCGGTCTGCGTTGGGTACGTAGACAATACTCTCCCCTCGTTGCTATGCATCACATGATCCTATGTGTGCGTAGGAAATTTTTTGAAATTACTACGAAACCCAACAGTGGCATCCGAGCCTAGGTTATTGATGTTGATGTTATCTGCACGAGTAGAACACAAGTGAGTTGTGGACGATACAAGTCATACTGCCTACCAGCATGTCATATTTTGGTTCGGCGGTATTGTTGGACGAGACGACCCAGACCAACCTTACGCGTACGCTTACGCGAGACCGGTTCCCTCGACGTGCTTTGCACAGAGATGGCTTGCGGGCGACTGTCTCTCCAACTTTAGTTGAACCAAGTATGGCTATGCCCGGTCCTTGCGAAGGTTAAAACGGAGTCTATTTGACAAACTATCGTTGTGGTTTTGATGCGTAGGTGAGATTGGTTCTTACTTAAGCCCGTAGCAGCCACGTAAAACATGCAACAACAAAGTAGAGGACGTCTAACTTGTTTTTGCAGGGCATGTTGTGATGTGATATGGTCAAGGCATGATGCTGAATTTTATTGTATGAGATGATCATGTTTTGTAACCAAGTTATCGGCAACTGGCAGGAGCCATATGGTTGTCGCTTTATTGTATGCAATGCAATCGCGATGTAATGCTTTACTTTATTGCTAAACGGTAGTGATAGTCGTGAAAGCATAAGATTGGCGAGACGACAACGATGCTACGATGGAGATCAAGGTGTCGCGCCGGTGACGATGGTGATCATGACGGTGCTTTGGAGATGGAGATCACAAGCACGAGATGATGATGGCCATATCATATCACTTATATTGATTGCATGTGATGTTTATCTTTTTATGCATCTTATCTTGCTTTGATTGACGGTAGCATTATAAGATGATCTCTCACTAAATTATCAAGAAGTGTTCTCCCTGAGTATGCACCGTTGCCAAAGTTCGTCGTGCCCAGACACCACGTGATGATCGGGTGTGATAAGCTCTACGTCCATCTACAACGGGTGCAAGCCAGTTTTTGCACACGCAGAATACTCAGGTTAAACTTGACGAGCCTAGCATATGCAGATATGGCCTCGGAACACGGAGACCGAAAGGTCGAGCGTGAATCATATAGTAGATATGATCAACATAAACGATGTTCACCATTGAAAACTACTCCATCTCACGTGATGATCGGTCATGGTTTAGTTGATTTGGATCACGTAATCACTTAGAAGATTAGAGGGATGTCTATCTAAGTGGGAGTTCTTAAGTAATATGATTAATTGAACTTTAATTTATCATGAACTTAGTCCTGGTAGTATTTTGCAAATTATGTTGTAAGATCAATAAGCTTGCGTTGTTGCTTTCATATGTTTATTTTGATGTGTTCCTAGAGAAAATTGTGTTGAAAAATGTTAGTAGCAATGATGCGGATTTGATCCGTGATCTGAGGTTTATCCTCATTGCTGCACAGAAGAATTATGTCCTTGATGCACCGCTAGGTGACAGACCTATTGCAGGAGCAGATGCAGACGTTATGAACGTTTGGCTAGCTCAATATGATGACTACTTGATAGTTTAGTGCACCATGCTTAACGGCTTAGAATCGGGACTTCAAAGACGTTTTGAACGTCATGGACCATATAAGATGTTCCAGGAGTTGAAGTTAATATTTCAAGCAAATACCCGAGTTGAGAGATATGAAGTCTCCAACAAGTTCTATAGCTAAAAGATGGAGGAGAATCGCTCAACTAGTGAGCATGTGCTCAGATTGTCTGGGTACTACAATCGCTTGAATCAAGTGGGAGTTAATCTTCCAGATAAGATAGTGATTGACAGAATTCTCTAGTCACCATCACCAAGTTAGTAGAACTTCGTGATGAACTATAGTATGCAAGGGATGATGAAAATGATTCCCGAGCTCTTCGTGATGTTGAAATCGACGAAGGTAGAAATCAAGAAAGAGCATCAAGTGTTGACGATTGACAAGATCACTAGTTTCAAGAAAAGGGCAAAGGGAAAGAAAGGGGAACTTCAAGTAGATTGACAAGCAAGTTGTCACTCCCAGGAAGAAGCCCAAAGCTGAACCAAAGCCTGAAACTGAGTGCTTACACTGCAAAGGAAATGGTCACTGGAAGCGGAACTGCCCTAAATATTTGGTGGATAAGAAGGATGGCAAAGTGAAAAAGGGTATATTTGATATACAGATGTTTGATGTGTGCTTTACTAGTGTTTATAGCAACCCCTCGGTATTTGGTACTGGTTCAGTTGCTAATATAGTAACTCGAAACGGGAGTTGCAAAATAAACAGAAACTAGTTAAGGGTGAAGTGATGATGTGTGTTGAAAGTAGTTTCAAGATTGATATGATCATCGTCACACACTCCCTATACTTTCGGGATTAGTGTTGAACCTAAATAAGTGTTATTTGGTGTTTGCGTTGAGCATGAATATGATTTGATCATGTTTATTGTAATACGATTATTCATTTAAGTAAGAGAATAAATTGTTGTTCTGTTTACATGAATAGAACCTTATATGGTTACACACCCAATGAAAATAGTTTGTTGGATCTCGATCGTAGTGATACACATAATCATAATATTGAAACCAAAAGATGCAAAGTTAATAATGATAAGTGCAACTTGTTTGTAGCACTACCGTTTAGGTCATATTGGTGTAAAGCGCATGAAGAAACTCCATACTGATGGAATTTTGGAATCACTTGATTATGAATCACTTGATGCTTGCGAACTGTGCCTTTTGGGCAAGATGACTAAAACTCCGTTCTCCGGAACAATGGAACGAGCTACTGACTTATTGGAAATAATACATACCGATGTATGCGATCCAATGAGTGCTGATGCTCGTGGCAAGCATCGTTGTTTTCTGACCTTCACAAGATGATTTGAGCAGATATGGGTATATCTACTTGATGAAACATAAGTCTGAAATAGTTGAAAGGTTCAAAGAATTTCAGAGTGAAGTGGAAAAATCATCGTAACAAGAAAATAAAGTTTCTGCGATCTGATCGCGGAGACAAATATTTGAGTTACGAGTTTGGTCTTCAATTAAAACAATGAGGAATAGTTTCACAGCTCACGCCACCTGGAACACCACATCGTTATGGTGTGTCCGAACGTCGTAACCGCACTTTATTTGATATGGTGCGATCTATGATATCTCTTTACCACTATCGTTTTGGGGTTATGCATTAGAGACAGCTGCATTCACGTTTTAAAATAGGGCACCATCTAAATCCGTTGAGACGACACTGTATGAACTATGGTTTAGCAGTAAACCTAAGCTGTTGTTTCTTAAAGTTTGGGGCTGCGATGCTTATGTGAAAAAGTTTCATCCTGATAAGCTCGAACCCAAATCGGAGAAGTGCGTCTTCATAGAATACCCAAAGGAAATTGTTGGGTACACCTTCTATCACAGATCCGAAGGCAAGACATTCGTTGCTAAAATGGATCCTTTCCAGAGAAGGAGTTTCTCTCGAAAGAAGTGAGTGGGAGGAAAGTAGAACTTGACGAGGTAACTGTACCTGCTCCCTTACTGGAAAGTAGTTCATCACAGAAAACTGTTTCAGTGACACCTACACCAGTTAGTGAGGAAGCCAATGATAATGATCATGAAACTTCAGATCAAGATACTACTGAACCTCGTAGATCAACCAGAGTAAGATCCGCGCCAGAGTGGTACGGTAATCCTGTTCTGGAAGTCATGCTACTAGATCATGATGAACCTACGAACTATGAAGAAGCGATGGTGAGCCCAGATTCCGCAAAGTGGCTTGAAGCCATGAAATCTGAGATGGGATCCATGTATGAGAACAAAGTATGGACTTTGGTAGACTTGCCCGATGATCGGCAAGCAATTGAGAATAAATGGATCTTTAAGAAGAAGACTGACGCTGATGGTAATGTTACTGTCTACAAAGCTCGACTTGTCGCAAAAGGTTTTCGGCAAGTTCAAGGGATTGACTACGATGAGACCTTCTCACCCGTAGCGATGCTTAAGTCCGTCCGAATCATGTTAGCGATTGCCGCATTTTATGATTATGAAATTTGGCAGATGGATGTCAAAACTGCATTCCTGAATGGATTTCTGGAAGAAGAGTTGTATATGATGCAATCGGAAGGTTTTGTCGATCCAAAGGGAGCTAACAAAGTGTGCAAACTCCAGCGATCCATTTATGGACTGGTGCAAGCCTCTCGGAGTTGGAATAAACGTTTTGATAGTGTGATCAAAGCATTTGATTTTTTACAGACTTTTGGAGAAGCCTGTATTTACAAGAAAGTGAGTGGGAGCTCTGTAGCATTTCTGATATTATATGTGGATGACATATTACTGATTGGAAATGATATAGAATTTCTGGATAGCATAAAGGGATACTTGAATAAAAGTTTTTCAATGAAAGACCTCGGTGAAGCTGCTTACATATTAGGCATTAAGATCTATAGAGATAGATCAAGACGCTTAATTGGACTTTCACAAAGCACATACCTTGACAAAATTTTGAAGAAGTTCAAAATGGATCAAGCGAAGAAAGGATTCTTGCCTGTGTTACAAGGTGTGAAGTTGAGTAAGACTCAAAGCCCGACCACGGCAGAAAATAGAAAGAGAATGAAAGCCATTCCCTATGCCTCAGTCATAGGTTCTATAAAGTATGCCATGCTGTATACCAGATCTATTGTATGCCATACCACTGAGTTTGGCAAGGGAGTACAATAGTGATCTAGGAGTAGATCACTGGAGAGCGGTCAAAATTGTCCTTAGTGGAATAAGGATATGTTTCTCGATTATGGAAAAAGGTTCCTCGTAAAGGGTTACGCCGATGCAAGTTTGACACTAATCTAGATGACTCTAAGTCTCGATCTAGATACATATTGAAAGTGGGAGCAATTAGCTAGAGTAGCTCCATGCAGAGCATTGTTGACATAGAAATTTGCAAAATACATGAGGATCTGAATGTGGCAGACCCGTTGACTAAGATTCTCTCACAAGCAAAACATGATCACACCTTAGTACTCCTTGGGTGTTAATCACATAGCGATGTGAACTAGATTACTGAATCTAGTAAACCCTTTGGGTGTTGGTCACATAGCGATGTGAACTATGGGTGTTAGAATCATTACAGTGTAATCTAGATTATTGACTCTAGTGCAAGTGGGAGACTGAAGGAAATATGCCCTAGAGGCAATAATAAAGTTATTATTTATTTCCTTATAATCATGATAAATGTTTATTATTCATGCTAGAATTGTATTTACCGGAAACATAATACATGTGTGAATACATAGACAAACAAAGTGTCACTAGTATGCCTCTACTTGACTAGCTCGTTAATCAAAGATGGTTATGTTTCCTAACCATGAACAATGAGTTGTTATTTGATTAACGAGGTCACATCATTAGTAGAATGATCTGATTGACATGACTCATTCCATTAGCTTAGCACCCGATCATTTAGTATGTTGCTATTGCTTTCTTCATGACTTATACATGTTCCTATGACTATGAGATTATGCAACTCCCGTTTACCGGAGGAACACTTTGGGTACTACTAAACGTCACAACGTAACTGGGTGATTATAAAGGAGTACTACAGGTGTCTCCAATGGTCGATGTTGGGTTGGCGTATTTCGAGATTAGGATTTGTCACTCCGATTGTCGGAGAGGTATCTCTGGGCCCTCTCGGTAATACACATCACATAAGCCTTGCAAGCATTACAACTAATATGTTAGTTGTGAGATGATGTATTACGGAACGAGTAAAGAGACTTGCCGGTAATGAGATTGAACTAGGTATTGGATACCGACGATCGAATCTCGGGCAAGTAACATACCGATGACAAAGGGAACAACGTATGTTGTTGTGCGGTCTGACCGATAAAGATCTTCGTAGAATATGTAGGAGCCAATATGGGCATCCAGGTCCCGCTATTGGTTATTGACCGGAGACGTGTCTCGGTCATGTCTACATTGTTCTCGAACCCGTAGGGTCCGCACGCTTAAGGTTACGATGACAGTTATATTATGAGTTTATGCATTTTGATGTACCGAAGGTTGTTCGGAGTCCCGGATGTGATCACGGACATGACGAGGAGTCTCGAAATGGTCGAGACATAAAGATTGATATATTGGAAGCCTATGTTTGGACATCGGAAGTGTTCCGGGTGAAATCGGGATTTTACCCGGTTACCGGGAGGTTACCGGAACCCCCCGGGAGCCATATGGGCCATCATGGGCCTTAGTGGAAAGGAGAAAGGGGCAGCCCAAGGGGGCTGCGCGCCTCCCCCCTTCCCCTAGTCCTATTAGGACTAGGAGAGGTGGCCGGCCACCCCTCTCCCTCTTTCCCCCTTGGGAATCCTAGTTGGAATAGGATTGGGGGGGGGGGAGTCCTACTCCCGGTACGAGTAGGACTCCTCCTGCGCCTCTCCCTCTTGGCCGGCGCCCCCTCCCCCCTTGGCTCCTTTATATACGGAGGCAGGGGCACCTCTAAACACACAAGTTGACACAAGTTGATCCACGTGATCGATTCCTTAGCCGTGTGCGGTGCCCCCTGCCACCATATTCCTCGATAATACTGTAGCGGAGTTTAGGCGAAGCCCTGCTCCTGTAGTTCATCAAGATCGTCACCACGCCGTCGTGCTGACGAAACTCTTCCCCGACACTTTGCTGGATCGGAGTCCGGGGATCGTCATCGAGCTGAACGTGTGCTCGAACTCGGAGGTGCCGTAGTTTCGGTGCTTGATCGGTTGGATCGAGAAGACGTACGACTACTTCCTCTACGTCGTGTCATCGATTCCGCAGTCGGTCTGCGTTGGGTACGTAGACAACACTCTCCCCTCGTTGCTATGCATCACATGATCCTGTGTGTGCGTAGGAAATTTTTTGAAATTACTACGAAACCCAACAGGAAGGTCCCTTCATAATCGACCAAGTCGTGACTAGTGGAGCATACCGCCTGCGAGATGCGTCGGATAACCGACTCGAGCCGAACCCATGGAACACAGCCCGTCTCCGAAGATTCTATGCCTAGCGCCGGACTCTGTGTTTGTCTCCCTCCTGTGTCCATTCTTTACATTTTCTGTCTTACATTTCTCTCCTTCCCCTCTTTTCTTTTATAGCCCTTAAAGGCTCCTCAAGTGACGTGCTACTCGCACCCATTAAACCTGGGGGCTTCTTTAACAGAAGCTTATTTACACGGGCTTCACGCCCACCACATGTGTCAAACTTCTGCATGTACCTTCTCTTCACCATTATATGCATCGATATGACTTAAGTTTTGGCCAAGCTGGGTTGCCTGGCTCCTGTGCTTACCCCTATGTTCCCGATTGTTCGGCTAGGTGGTAAAGGGAGCACCTTTGCGATTGTTACTGCCGGATCAGCCGGATGTATACCTCAGACTGGGTGAAGCCGAAAGCTAGCGTTCTTAAGGGAATATTCGGTGGGTGAACTAAAAGATGACCTTTTTTTACTTATTTATATATATGCCCCCAGATGATTTTCCTGCGTTTGCAGTCCAGACATGCACTTTAGGGCATGCCTCCCAGAGAAAGGAACCCCTAACGGAACTATTCTCTCTGGAAGGTGTTTCTTACTAACCATGTAATATAACATAACTAGTTGGGCACTTGTCTGATAAAGCACTAATGACCCCTACGCCTGGTCTCCATGCATACCCCGGTTCTTACATAACCGGTAGGGTATTCGGACACACTCCGGACCGTCAGGTCCTGAGGTTGAAGCGAAAAGGTCGGCAACGACAAACGATCTACAATCCGGCTAGAAGGCATTACACATGTCAATTAAAAATTACATAGTCACTCTGACTGATTGTATTCCTCTTCAATACCATCTAACAGGCTGTCTAACTTACAGTCTTGCTGGGAATACTTTGCGGCCAATTCTACCTGGCCGTACACTAAGCTTACAGGGATCTCCTTCCCGTCAGGCCCCACAGGTTCGACCTCAGCCATGTGGTTTGGGTCAGACTTCGTGTACCGCATCTTCACCATGGCCCAGGCCTCCCTAGCGCCTTGTCGGCAGGCCGATATCTTCCACAACCGAAAGCGTCGCCGAGCTCCCTTAAGTTTCTCCGAAAGCTCTCCAAGGCCCTCGGGCATGGAGTGGGAAGGCCATAAGGCTTGGGCAACGCCTCGCATCGCCTGCCGAACTCGATCGTGCAGTTGCAAGAGCTCGGGAAGAAGGTCACCCGTAGAACCGGGCATCTCCTCTGCAGGACGACCCGTTAGCATACCTACAGACATTACTCTGTTAGTCGACTTCCTTGCCGAACTCTTTTCTTTCAAAGATTCGCTTAAGCACTTACTAAATATGCCGCATCGAAGCCGCTGATTCTCCTTAGTGGAGTCCGACAGCTGGCCACGAACATCTTTAAGTTCAACGTCCAGCTTGGTGTTGGCGTCTTGAAGATCATTCTTCTCCCGCCTCACCCTTGTCAGCATACTCTCACCGGCCTTTAGCCGGCGTAAGAGTTGTTGCCTCTCCGGATCTAGTCCGGAGCCATCTGCAATATGATTTGTCAAATTTACACCCACGCCGCACTTCGCAAGATACTAATCTTTCGAAGTGTATCTTACCAGAGGGGGTCTCTTTGGGCTCCCCTGCCGCGGCTAGTGCGGCCTCCAGTTGGGCTTTGCACTCTTCCAGCTCCTGGGATAGTACGGTATTCTTCTCTGTAAGAACCTGCATAACAAATGATCCTTAAATCAGTTACTCTAACTGTTTCAAGTCTCGGGGCTACTGGTATATATATATAATTACCAAAATTTTCTTACCTGTATGTCTTCTACATATTGCTCCGTGGCTCTGGCTAGACCATTTTGAGCGGCACGGAGGTACGCATCTCCCGAATTAAAGGCATCTAATGCCTCTTGGGAGAAACAAGCGTCGCGAAGAATTGTCCGGCGACGCCTATGGTTCATGGCACTCTCCACCTCAGAGTTGGTGACAGACAACCTGTCCACATCCTCCATCGGAGGAGCGTCCGGTGCGCGCCTGGTGTTCGCCTCCGCCTTCGGACCAGGCTTTGGAGCCTGGCTGGTGGAGGCGCGGTTGGCAGCCTCTCCGGGTATAGTCCGGCGAGGTCTCTTTGTCCTGAAGAGAGCACGAGTGTTAATATGCCTCGCAGGTGTAACACCTGGGATAAGGGGGCGCACCATACCTTTGCACTGACGCCTCGGTCCGGACTGCACCTCTTTTCTGCCCACGGGGCCCTGCGGCCCCTCGTTGGCTTGCCGCCGCAGTTTCGGCCTCCCGTCTCAAAAACCTCCCCTGCAAAGTTCGGTTATAATCAGAAAACTGCAAACACGAGAGGGCGGACACCTATTCGGGGTACTGGGACTTCGATCTCAGTTACCTGGGAGGCCGGGATTAGCCCTGGGTAATCGGCCGTAATGGCCACCAAGGCGTTGTCCTTGCTCAATTGATGGAACGCTCCATCAATCAGCTCCATGGATATGTCCGGATCCTCTTGAGAGGCCGGGTCGAGGGACCTTCCTGGGTCCTCGGGTTGTGGAGGAGGGTTGTTTATTTCCTTAACAGCCCGGCGTAGTTCCTGCGTTGAAGTCGTTAGACTAAATATTTAACAATGGGAATACAAAACGGATGGGCAAGTAAATGCGGCTGCTTACCCATCTTGGTGGATTATGCATAGAGAATCCACCCTGTGGGTTGACGCGGAGAAATTCCTCCTCTTCTCCCTTATACAAAGTGGACAAGATCTTTAGTAGAGCGGCAGCCGAATCCGGCCCCTTATGGCCGTAGCGGGTGGCGTCGTCCTCCCCGTTGAAGTCCCACATGGGGTGGCTTCTATACTGAAGTGGCTGCACCCCCCGCATAATGCATTCGGCCATAACCCCGATCATGGTCAGTCCGGAATGGGCTAACAATCTTATTCGGCCCATCAGGTAAATGATGTCCTTGTCGCTTTCCCTCTGAGGGCTCTGTGGACGCCAGCTCAGGCGCTTCTTTAAGGGAGCACTGTTGAACTCAGGGAGGCCGATCCGAACAGGATCCAGCAGCGGGACGTCGTCTATATAAAACCATTCCGAAGGCTAGTCTTCGGACGCCTTCTTTGGGGTTCCGGATAGATATCCGGTCCCGGCGATGCGCCACACTTCGGCTCCGCCCAGTTGATACATTGACCCCTCCTTAGAGCGGGGCACCAGGCAGAATAACCTCTTCCACAGCACGAAATGAGCCTCAACACCCAGGAATAGCTCGCAAAGGGCGACGAAGCCCGCGATATGCAATATAGAGCCGTGCGTGAGATTGTGCAGCTGGAGGCCGTAGAACTCTAGAAGCCCGCGGAGAAATGGATGAATCGGAAATCCAAGTCCTCTTATGAGATAAGGGACGAGGCACACCCGCTCTCCTTTGGAGGGATTGGGGGTGCTCTCCGCTTGCTCTTCGCCATTATAGGTGGCGAGTCCGGCTCGGACTGGGACCATATAGGCCTGAGGGAGAAATCCCTTGGCCTGAAGCAACACTAGCTCGCTGTGCGGGATGGAGCACCTCTCCCAGTCTCCAGGTTTAGGACTGGAAGGGCGAGAGGAGGAGCTGCGACGGCTGGCCATGTTGGAATGGACCTTTGCTGGAGGCGCTCTGATGATTACTCGCAGAGAGGAGAAGGTGTGGTTTGGATCTAAATCCCCATCTCATTAAATAGGCGGCTCGTTTATGCAGCTAGGGGTGTGAATGTAAAAATACCCCGACTTTTCGCATTCGTTTGATACGTGGAAGACGACCATTATTGGGCGTGGAAGCCAAGGTGCGCTACATTACGAAAACCGGACATTATTCAGCAGGTACACGGAATTTGGAGAAGAACCCGCCTTGCAATGCCGAAGACAATCTGCGCGTCGGACTCGTCATCGTTGAAGCCTGGTTTGGGGGCTACTAAGGGAGTCCTGGATTAGGGGGTGTTCGGGTAGCCGGACTATACCTTCAGCCGGACTCCAGGACTATGAAGATACAAGATTGAAGACTTCGTCCCGTGTCCGGATGGGACTTTCCTTGGCGTGGAAGGCAAGCTTGGCGATGCAGATATTCAAGATCTCCTACCATTGTAACCGACTTTGTGTAACCCTAACCGTCTCTGGTGTCTATATAAACCGGAGGGTTTTAGTCCATAGGACAACTTCATCATACAACAATCATACCATAGGCTAGCTTCTAGGGTTAGCCTCCTTGATCTCGTGGTAGATCTACTCTTGTACTACCCATATCATCAATATTAATCGAGCAGGACGTAGGGTTTTACCTCCATTAAGAGGGCCCGAACCTGAGTAAAACATTGTGTCGCTTGTCTCCTGTTACCATCCGGCCTAGACACACAGTTCGGGACCCCCTACCCGAGCTCCGCCGGTTTTGACACCGACAGTTGGCCTAATTACAACCCATGTTGAATCTGGCCTGCTTGCAGCACATCTGTTAATGGCCTGTGACACTATTGGGCCTACGACCCACGTTGATATCGGCCTGCTTAAAGCCCATAATTTTATGGTTTTTTTTACATATGTGCCCTTGGTTCCTTAGCCATACTCGTTCATCGCCACGCTCTTAGAATTTGCTCACTTTTCCCCACACTCTTATCTAAAACCCTCAGAAATGGTCACAAACGGTGGATGTCGTCGGGTCAGTGCTTTGATCGTTAACTCTAACGAGTGGGGCCGTGTAGGCGTGCATGCAACTGACCACGGTCGTGGGGTAGCACGCGTCCATGGAACATGCCAAAAATGTCCCATCATATAAGAGGGGGAACCACCTACAGGCGCATCGCCCCTACCATTCCCCCCAAATCCCCTCCCTGCCGCATCGTCTCCCTCTCCCCCACCGCATCGTCTCGCTCTCCTCCACCGCACCGTCTCGCTCTCCCCCACCGCATCCTCTTCCTCACCTTCATAGCCTCCCTCATATCGATGGCGAACGCTCGTGGCGACACCGGCGCAGCGACTGAAGATCTGCATGGTGCGGTGAACGCGGCAGATGCAGTGCAGGACGTTGGCGGCGTCCACGGTGGTGCGAGGAAATTCGCAACCACTATCGCGACTGTGGATGTGGAGAAGGAGGTGGCGGGCTCTACCTCGGCGCTGCCGGAGCTAAAGGTGACGGCGTCGAGCGGCGCAGTCCATCCAGATGTGCGGCTTTGCAAGGAGAAGGTGGTACAGGAGGTACTTCCATTTCCTTGTACCCTAGTTCCAATATTTAGATCGTAGAGTTAGTTTCATTGGTTGGATTGTGATTCATAGGGTATTACAGATGGTTAGAGTAGTTGGTTTGAGGGATGGTTTTTTCTGTATGGGGTGATGGGTTTTTTGGATTACATTCGTTGCAAAAATGCTAGACTTATCTTAATGAGAGATAGGGATCTCTGTGCTTAAATGCTACACGTGATTATTATATTTGAGTGCTACACAGATTGGCATTTTGAATGCTACAGGCACGTATGCTTAAATTTGTTTTTGAATGCTACACAGATTGGTGTTTTGAATGTCATATGCCCAAATGGAATGCATTAATTTTGATGTACCTATCAATTTATTAAGAACTTACTTGATTCATCAGTATATAAATTTGTCCACAATATGTAGTTATATTAGCTTTGTTGTTCAATGTGTGTGCATGACAATGGAAAATGCAAATAGAATCATAGCATGGATAATATGATCAATGTGTCATGTGTGCATATCTACATTATCAGTTAGCTTCTGTATTTACTAGTAATGGATGTAACTGTATATTCAGGAGGATGATTTTGTGGGTAATAAGAGGAAGCTGGGCCTTATTGGGTTCGACCCGTACGATCCAGAGTATAGTGACGACGAAGAATATGAGGTAAGCTTGCTTGAAATTTAGATTGTTCATTTAGTTACTTTGACATGGTGTATATGAATCTATAATGTATTAATGTAATTCATTCATGTGTGCAGTGCTACCTCTTGAGCACTTGCGTTGGTTTTCCCTTGAAGAGGAAAGGGTGGTGCAGCAAAGTACCGTAAGTATTTCCCTCAATTTTTGAGAACCAAGGTATCAATCTAGTAGGAGGCTACGCGTGAGTCCCTCGCACCTGCACAAAACAAATAAATCCTCGCAACCAACGCGATAAGGGGTTGTCAATCCCTACACGGTCACTTACGAGAGTGAGATCTGATAGATATGGTAAGATAATATTTTTGGTATTTTTATGATAAAGATGCAAAGTAAAATAAAAGCAATGAAAATAACTAAGTATTGGAAGATTAATATGATGAAGATAGACCCGGGGCCATAGGTTTCACTAGTGGCTTCTCTCAAGAGCATAGATATTTTACCGTGGGTGAACAATTTACTGTTGAGCAATTGACAGAATTGAGCATAGTTATGAGAATATCTAGGTATGATCATGTATATAGGCATCACGTCCAAGACAAGTAGACCGACTCCTGCCTGCATCTACTACTATTACTCCACACATCGACCGCTATCCAGCATGCATCTAGAGTATTAAGTTCATAAGAACAGAGTAACGCCTTAAGCCAGATGACATGATGTAGAGGGATAAATTCATGCAATATGATAAAAAAACCATCTTGTTATCCTCGATGGCAACAATACAATACGTGCCTTGCTGCCCCTACTGTCACTGGGAAAGGACACCGCAAGATTGAACCCAAAGCTAAGCACTTCTTCCATTGCAAGAAAGATCAATCTAGTAGGCCAAACCAAACTGATAATTCGAAGAGACTTGCAAAGATAACCAATCATACATAAAATAATTCAGAGAAGATTCAAATACTATTCATAGATAAACTTGATCATAAACCCACAATTCATCGGTCTCAACAAACACACCGCATTGAGATCCAAAAAGAGAGAAGAAGCCATCTAGCTAATAACTATGGACCCGTAGCTTTGAGGTAAACTACTCACACTTCATCGGAGAGGCTATGGTATTGATGTAGAAGCCCTCCGTGATCGATGCCCCCTCCGGCGGAGCTCCGGAACAGGCCCCAAGATGGGATCTCGTGGATACAGAAAGTTACGGCGGTGGAATTAGGTTTTGGCTCCGTATCTGATCGTTTGGGGGTACGTAGGTATATATAGGAGGAAGAAGTACGTCGGTGGAGCAACATGGGGCCCACGAGGGTGGAGGGCACGCCTGGGGGGGGGGGTAGGCGTGCCCCCTACCTTGTGGCCTCCCTGTTGGTTGCTTGACGTAGGGTCCAAGTCTCCTGGATCTTGTTCGATGAGAAAATCACGTTCCTGAAGGTTTCATTCCGTTTGGACTCCGTTTGATATTCCTTTTTCTTCGAAACTCTAAAATAGGCAAAAAAAACAACAATTCTGGGCTAGGCCTCCGGTTAATAGGTTAGGCCCAAAAATAATATAAAAGTGTATAATAAAGCCCAATAATGTCCAAATCAGTAGATAATATAGCATGGAGCAATCAAAAATTATATATACGTTTGAGACATATCAAGCATCCCCAAGCTTAATTCCTGCTCGTCCTCGAGTAGGTAAATGATAAAAACAGAATTTTTGATGTGGAATGCTACTTGGCATATTTTCAATGTAATTCTTCTTAATTGTGGTATGAATATTCAGATCCAAAAGATTCAAGACAAAAGTTCAATATTGACATAAAAATAATAATACTTCAAGCATACTAACTAAGCAATTATGTCTTCTCAAAATAACATGGCCAAAGTAAGTTATCCCTACAAAATCATATAGTCTGGCTATGCTCTATCTTAACCACACAAAGTATTTAAATCATGCACAACCCCGATGACAAGCCAAGCAATTGTTTCGTACTTTTGACATTCTTAAACTTTTTCAATCTTCACGCTATACATGAGCGTGAGACATGGACATAGCACTTTAGGTGGAATAGAATGGTGGTTGTGGAGGAGACAAAAAGGGAGAAGATAGTCTCACATCAACTAGGCGTATCAACGAGCTATGGAGATGCCCATCAATAGATATCAATGTGAGTGAGTAGGGATTGCCATGCAACAGATGCACTAGAGCTATAAGTATATGAAAGCTCAAAAATAAACTAAGTGGGTGTGCATCCAACTTGCTTGCTCACGAAGACCTAGGGCATTTTGAGGAAGCCCATCATTGGAATATGCAAGCCAAGTTCTATAATGAAAATTTCCCACTAGTATATGAAAGTGATAACAAAGGAGACTCTCTATCATGAAGATCATGGTGCTAATTTGAAGCACAAGTGTGGTAAATGGATAGTAGCATTGTCCATTCTCTCTTTTTCTCTCATTTTTTTATTTGGGCCTTTTCTCTCGTTCTTTTATGGCCTCTTCTTCTTTTTTCGTCCGGAGTCTCATCCCGACTTGTGGGGAATCATAGTCTCCATCATCCTTTCCTCACTGGGACAATGCTCTAATAATGATGATCATCACACTTTTATTTTCTTACAACTCAAGAATTACAACTTGATACTTAGAACAAGATATGACTCTATATGAATGCCTCCGGCGGTGTACCGGGATATGCAATGACTCATGAGTGACATGTATGAAAGAATTATGAACGGTGGCTTTGCCACAAATACAATGTCAACTACATGATCATGCAAAGCAATATGACCATGATGGAGTGTGTCATAGTAAACAGAACGGTGGAAAGTTGCATGGCAACATATCTCGGAATGGCTATGGAAATGCCATGATAGGTAGGTTTGGTGGCTGTTTTGAGGAAGGTATATGGTGGGTGTATGATACCGGCGAAAGGTGCGCGGTATTAGAGAGGCTAGCAATGGTGGAAGGGTGAGAGTGCGTATGATCCATGGACTCAACATTAGTCATAAAGAACTCATATACTTATTGCAAAAATCTACAAGTTATCAAAGCAAAGTATTACACGCATGCTCCTAGGGGGATAGATTGGTAGGAAAATACCATCGCTCGTCCCCGACTGCCACTCATAAGGAAGACAATCAATAAATAAATCATGCTCCGACTTCATCACATAACGGTTCACCATACGTGCATGCTACGGGAATCACAAACTTTAACACAAGTATTTCTCAAATCCACAACTACTCAACTAGCACAACTTTAATATCACTACCTCCATATCTCAAAACAATCATCAAGCATCAGACTTCTCATAGTATTCAACGCACTCATAAGAGAATTTTATTATTAATCTTGTATACCTAGCATATTAGGATTATTTAAGCAAATTACCATGCTATTTAAGACTCTAAAAATAATATAAGTGAAGCATGAGAGATCAATAGTTTCTATAAAACAAATCCACCACCGTGCTCTAAAAGATATAAGTGAAGCACTAGAGCAAAACTATATAACTCAAAAGATATAAGTGAAGCACATAGAGTATTCTAATAATTTCCGAATCATGTGTGTGTCTCTCAAAAGGTGTGTACAGCAAGGATGATTGTGGTAAACTAAAAAGCAAAGACTCAAATTATACAAGACGCTCCAAGCAAAACACATATCATGTGGTGAATAAAAATATAGCTCCAAGTAAAGTTACCGGTAGAAGTAGACGAAAGAGGGGATGCCTTCCGGGGCATCCCCAAGCTTTGGCTTTTAGGTGTCCTTAGATTATCTTGGGGGTGCCATGTGCATCCCCAATCTTAGGCTCTTTACACTCCTTGTTCCATAATCCATCAAATCTTTACCCAGAACTTGAAAACTTCACAACACAAAACTCAAAGTAGAAAATCTCGTGAGCTCTGTTAGCGAAAGAAAACAAAAGACCACTTCAAGGTACTGTAATGAACTCATTCTTTATTTATATTGGTTTTAAACCTACTGTATTCCAACTTTTCTATGGTTCATAAACTAGTTTACTAGCCATAGATTCATCAAAATAAGCAAACAACACCCGAAAAACAGAATCTGTCAAAAACAGAACAGTCTGTAGTAATCTGTAGCTAGCGCAAGATATGGAACCCCAACAATTCTAAAATAAATTTCTGGACGTGCGTAATTTATATATTAATCGTATGCAAAAATAATTAACTAAATATCACTTTCCAAATAAAAATGGCAGCATTTCTCGTGAGCGCTAATGTTTCTATTTTTTTACAGCGGGATTAACAAGACTTTCCCCAAGTCTTCCCAACGGTTCTACTTGGCACAAACACTAATTAAACACAAAAAACACAACCAAAACAGAGGCTAGATAAATTATTTATTACTAAACAGGAGCAATAAGCAAGAAAATAAAATAAAATTGGGTTGCCTCCCAACAAGCGCTATCGTTTAACGCCCCTAGCTAGGCATAAAAAGCAAGGATAGATCTAGGTATTGCCATCTTTGGTAGGCAATCCATAAGTGGCTCTCATAATAGATTCATAAGGTAATTTAATTTTCTTTCTAGGAAAGTGCTCCATGCCTTTCCTTAACGGAAATTGGAATCTAATATTTCCTTCCTTCATATCAATAATTGCACCAATCGTTCTAAGGAAATGTCTACCAATAATAATAGGACATGAAGGATTGCAATCTATATCAAGAATGATAAAATCTATGGGCACATAATTCCTATTTGCAACAATAAGAACATCATTAATTCTTCCCATAGGTTTCTTAATAGTGGAATCCGCAAGGTGCAAGTTTAGAGAGCAATCATCAAAATCACGGAAACCTAACAAATCACACAAAGTCTTTGGAATTGTGGAAACACTAGCACCCAAATCACACAAAGCATAGCATTCATGATCTTTAATTTTAATTTTAATAGTTGGTTCCCACTCATCATAAAGTTTTCTAGGGATAGAAACTTCCAACTCAAGTTTTTCTTCATAAGATTGCATCAACGATATGTTCGGTAAAAGCTTTATTTTGGCTACAAGCATGAGGAGAATTTAGCATGGATTGCAACAAGGAAATACAATATGTCAAAGAGCAATTATCATAATGAAATCCCTTGAAATTGAAAATAGTAGGTTCATTAACATCTAGAGTTTTGATCTCTTCAATCCCACTTTCATCAATTTTAGCATCAAGATCTAAAAACTCCGAATTTTTGGAATGCCTTCTAGGTAAATGTGGATCATATTCAGTCCCATCATTATCAAGATTTATATTGTAAAACAAAGATTTAATAGGGGACACATCAATAACTTTTAGATCTTCATCTTTATTATCATGGAAACTAGAAGAACACACTCTTATAAAGGAATCTTTCTTAGCACGCATCCTAGCGGTTCTTTCTTTGCACTCATCAATGGAAATTCTCATGGATTTGAGAGACTCATTGATATCATGCTTAGGGGGAATAGATCTAAGTTTCAAAGAATCAACATCAAGAGAAATTCTATCAACGTTCCTAGCCAACTCATCAATCTTAAGCAATTTTTCTTCAATCAAAGCATTGAAATTCTTTTGCAAAGTAATAAATTCTTTAATATTAGATTCAAAATTAGAGGGCATCTTATTAAAATTTCCATAAGAATTGTTGTAGGAATTACCATAATTATTAGAGGAATTACTAGGATAAGGCCTAGGATTAAAGTTTCCTCTATACGCGTTGTTACCAAAATTATTCCTACCAACAAAATTCACATCCAAAGATTCATTATTATTCTCAATCAAAGTAGACAAAGGCATATCATTAGGATCAGAAGAAACACTTTTATTAGCAAATAATTTCATAAGTTCATCCATCTTTCCACTCAAAACATTAATTTCTTCTATCGCATGCACTTTCTTATTAGTAGATCTTTCAGTGTGCCATTGAGAATAATTAACCATAATATTATCTAGGAGTTTAGTAGCTTCTCCTAAAGTGATTTCCATAAAAATGCCTACCGCGGCCGAATCTAAAAGATTTCTTGAAGCAAAATTCAATCCGGCATAAATTTTTTGTATAATCATCCACAAATTCAAACCATGAGTAGGGCAATTACATATCATTGATTTCATCCTCTCCCAAGCTTGTGCAACATGTTCATGGTCAAGTTGCTTAAAATTCATAATATCATTTCTAAGAGAGATGATCTTAGCGGGAGGAAAATACTTAGAGATAGAAGCATCTTTGCACTTATTCCAAGAGTCAATACTATTTTTAGGCAAAGACGAAAACCAAGCTTTAGCATGATCTCTAAGCGAAAAAGGAAATAGCTTCAATTTAACAATATCATTGTCCACATCTTTCTTCTTTTGCATATCACACAAATCAACGAAGCTATTTAGATGGGTAGCGGCATCTTCACTAGGAAGGCCGGAAAACGGATCTTTCATGACAAGATTCAGCAAGGAAGCATTAATTTCACAAGATTCGGCATCGGTAAGAGGAGCAATCGGAGTGCTAATAAAATCATTGTTGTTGGTATTGGTAAAGTCACACAATTTAGTGTTATATTGAGCCATCGTGACAATCAAGCAATCCAATACACAAGCAAACAAGAAACGGGCAAAAGTTGGCAAATAGAGAAAGAGAGGGAGGATAAAGAGAGAGGGCGAATAAAACGGCAAGGGTGAAGTGGGGGAGAGGAAAATGAGAGGCAAATGGCAAATAATGTAATGCGGGAGATAAGGGTTTGTGATGGGTACTTGGTATGTTTGACTTTTGCGTAGACCTCCCCGACAACGGTGCTAGAAATCCTTCTTGCTACCTCTTGAGCACTTGCATTGGTTTTCCCTTGAAGAGGAAAGGGTGGTGCAGCAAAGTAGCGTAAGTATTTCCCTCGGTTTTTGAGAACCAAGGTATCAACCCAGTAGGAGGCTACGCGCGAGTCCCTCGCACCTCCACAAAACAAATAAATCCTCGCAACCAACACGATAAGGGGTTGTCAATCCCTACATGGTCACTTCCGAGAGTGAGATCTGATAGATATGATAAAATAATATTTTTGGTATTTTTATGATAAAGATGCAAAGTAAAATAAAAGCAATGAAAATAACTAAGTATTGGAAGATTAATATGATGAAGATAGACCCAGGGGCCATAGGTTTCACTAGTGGATTCTCTCAAGAGCATAGATATTTTACGGTGGGTGAACAATTTACTATTGAGCAATTGACAGAATTGAGCATAGTTATGAGAATATCTAGGTATGATCATGTATATAGGCATCACGTCCAAGACAAGTAGACCGACTCCTGCGTGCATCTACTACTATTACTCCACACATCGACTGCTATCCAGCATGCATCTAGAGTATTAAGTTCATAAGAACAGAGTAACGCCTTAAGCAAGATGACATGATGTAGAGGGATAAATTCATGCAATATGATAAAAAAACCATCTTGTTATCCTCGATGGCAACAATACAATACGTGCCTTGCTTCCCCTACTATCACAGGGAAAGGACACCGCAAGATTGAACCCAAAGCTAAGCACTTCTCCCATTGCAAGAAAGATCAATCTAGTAGGCCAAACCAAACTGATAATTCGAAGAGACTTGCAAAGATAACCAATCATACATAAAATAATTCAGAGAAGATTCAAATATTGTTCATAGATAAACTTGATCATAAACCCACAGTTCATCGGTCTTAACAAACACACCGCAAAAGAAGATTACATCGAATAGATCTCCACAAGAGAGGGGGAGAACTTTGTATTGAGATCCAAAAAGAGAGAAGAAGCCATCTAGCTACTAACTATTGACCCGTAGCTCTGAGGTAAACTACTCACACTTCACCAGGGAGGCTATGGTGCTGATGTAGAAGCCCTCCGTGATCGATGCCCCCTTCGGCGGAGCTCCGGAACAGGCCCCAAGATGGGATCTCGTGGATACAGAAAGTTACGGCGGTGGAATTAGGGTTTTGGCTCCGTATCTGGTCGTTTAGGGGTACGTAGCTATATATAGGAGGAAGAAATACGTCGGTGGAGCAACAGGGGGCCCACGAGGGTGGAGGGCGCGCCTGGGGGGGGGGGGGTAGGCGCACCCCCTACCTCGTGGCCTCCCTGTTGGTTGCTTGACGTACGGTCCAAGTCTCCTGGATCTTGTTCGGTGAGAAAATCATGTTCCCGAAGGTTTCATTCCGTTTGGACTCCGTTTGATATTCCTTTTCTTCGAAACCCTAAAATAGTGTAACATCCCAAATTTTCAATTTGGAATGTTATACACTAGATCATCATTGCATATCATATTTATTGCATTTTGGTTGATCCTAGAAATTTCACGCAACTCAAGGACCCTCTGAGAGAGTTGGGGATTTCGTTATTTTCATATTTGAGTTGTCTCAAATTTTGAAACTAGGATCACTTGATTTTATTTATTTTATGTTCAATTATTTCTATTACAAAAATATGACAGAGGGAATAAAATGACTTTCCCAAAATAAAGAAATATTGAGGATTTAATAAAAAAATCAAATAAGATTTCATTTTGGTTTTATTTGCTATTTTATTTGAATTTAGGAAAAATGTGCATTTTTCAAAATTGCATTTAGGCCCCAAATAAATGTTCATACGGTGTGGCTTGATTTTAGAAAACGGGGAAAATTTATTTCGGGATTTTTGGGGTCCGTTTAGTATTTCTTTTGTTTTTTCTTTCAAGCGTAATTTAAAAAAAGGGGGTCCAAACCGACCTTGGGCCGTAACCGACCAGGACTCTCCTGGCCGGGCCTCTTATAAGCCGCGCCCCGCCCTCGGCTCAAGCCCAAGCCGCCGCCCCGCCCCGCCGCCGCCCC
>NC_041392.1:490053857-490119567 GCF_002162155.2 Triticum dicoccoides
CCGCCGGACCGCCGCCACCGCCGGAGTCGCCGGAGGTAGTTTTTTTTAGCCTCCGTTTTTTCTCGAAAAACCGTTCGATTTTCCGACGGTTTTGCTCATTTTTTAGTTTCGGTTTTTTAAATGGATCGGTTTTTCCGGTTTATTTAAATAGCGAGCGTTCGTCTGTTCGTTCGTTTTAATGAACGTTCGTCGTTTTTCTTTTTCTCGGATTTAATCCGTGATTTTTCTAATCGCAATCTCTGATCCGATTTTCATTTTAGTCTAACTTTTCGCTCGTTTGTCGGAATCAGGCGATTCAAGCGCCTGGAGTTTCGTCTTGAAACCCACTTTCCGTTTAACCAACTCAAACAAGTTTTTGCCACTGTAAAAATTGCCCTAGATCCAGAATAGTAAACAAAGCCTGTTTCTTTTGCCGTTTGTCTTTCGTTGCTTCGTTCGATTTGATTCTTTTGCCAACCGGAGTTCTTAAGTTGAACTTTCTGGTTAGATCTCCTATTTGAATTTTACATGTGCATTAATTGAGTACTTATTGTATGCTTGTTTGTTTGCATAGAGTACCCAGAGTGCGCCGCTTGCTACTTCGAATCGCTAGGTTTCCCGGATCATCAGCAAGGCAAGTAACACCTTGATCATGCTTTCCCACTACCCAGTTTTATTGCATTAGATCAATCCTCACACATTGCATGATTAGGATCTAATTAAATTGTGGGTTTGGGAAGTAGCTGAGGTAGTACGTATTACCTGTTATTATCAAACCTTTGGGAGTTACTTCTACGTTTGCTTATTATGCATGCTATGCTAGTAGACGTGGGTTGGGTGAGTGAAATCCATGACAGATGTGAGATTGTTAATTAATGGTTTACTTAAGGTGGCAACTTAAATACACATCTGGGTGGATTGAGGCACCTGGGTATTCTAGCGATTGCCTGTTTTTTTTATGGACCGCCACCCAGGCTCAAAGGGATCATGAGATTATTCATGCTAGAAACGTCCGTGTGCAGCCACAAGCTATTATGGGCTCTAGCATAGTTGATTAAGTTGTGCGAACTCTTACAGTGGTAGACTAGCAGATGTAGGGGAAAGTAGGTGTAACGGTCTACCCGATCGTAAGGTGCTAGCGCTTCTGAAAGACTATGTCTCGGTCATCCGTCTTCTCAAACACCATGTAGTGCGAGAAACCAAACGGAGGCGATCGAGTCTTGTGGGGAAAAGTGCGCAAACCTCTGCAGAGTGTATAAACTAATCATGATTAGCCGTGTCCCCAGTTATGGACATCTTGAGTATCTAGTACCTGGATTATCATGTGAATCTCAACATGTTACTCTAAAATTTAAATTTTGTTGGGTTTGTTTAATGATGATGCTTAATTGGGATTGAGAATGCTGTCGACCATTCTCAATGTTTAACAACTACCATGATAGTTAAATAAATTTATTCCTTTGCAGTAGGGAAAAATTGGCTTTACGCAAAACTGTAACCATAGAGCTTACCACCAGCCAAATATGCATATAGAATAGCTATTTCATTCCATTACTCTCTATGTGTTACTTTGCCAGCATATTCCATGTGCTAACCCGTTTCGGGCTGCAACGTTAATGTTGCAGACTTTTCAGACAATGATTAAGGAGTTTTTAGGTCGTGGTTCTATACTCAGTAATGCCGTTGTAGTTGATGGACTCACTTACCTTCCAAGCCTTCCGCTGTTATCGTAATTAGATGGCTTTAAGCCATATTTATTGTAATAAGTTCTCTTTTGAGACACTCGATGTAATAAGTGTGTGATTGCTACTCTGTTATAAATCCTTCAAGTACTATGTGGTGTCAGCATTACTGATCCAGGGATGACACCTGAGCACATAGATTGGACCGTTTGAGGTCTGGTCGCTACAAGACGGTATCAGAGCACACGCTGACTGTAGGACACGACCACTAAGCTAAAGACCTAGATCACTACTCCCTCTCTTCTCTTTCTGACTTCTCATCTTTTCTACTCTTTTAGGATGGCGGATGCAAGGAACAAGTTCACACAACCGGATGAAGATACACCCTTTGGACGTCACTTGAAGAAAGTCACTAGATACCTAAACATAGGAGTACCAAGCTTCACCGGAACCTACAACGCCACTTTACCTGAAGAAGAGCGCTGGATGATTCAAGTTCAAGTTCCAGGAAGGACGTTCATGCCAGTCACTGAGCCCATAGAGTTTTCTTTTGATGCACCAACTTGGAGTCTAGGAAAGAGCATGGTAGCTCACATCGCCATGGGACATATTGGAGAATTCTACCGCAAAGATCTTAAGGATACTATCTACCAGATTTGTGGGCGCCGAGATGAGCACTGGGAGATGATCAGCACCAGGAAGGATAGATCAATTGCAGGTTTTATCCAGGAGCTGAACCAGCACATTCGACGTTAGGAAAACCAGATGTGCGCCGACATGATAGACCTGAAGAAGGCGAGGACAAGAATCAAGGAACTGGAGGAAGAACTCAAGGCTACACATGAAGATTATGAAGAGGAAATCGAAGTATTGGTGGACAAGAATGCCGACCTAACCATGAAGATTGGAATATTCATGGGAGGCCCCACACCAGTAGAAGAAGACGAAGAACCCAAGGAGATTCGCCCGGAAGACTACATCATCATCGACGACACCGACTCGGATCCAGATGATAGCGATGATGATTATATTGATGAAGCTGGAGCGGATATCATGGAGTCTGCAACCGAAGAATATTTCTAGTAGCCCACCTCATCAGTAGTAGTAGTCCACCATGTAAATATAGTAGCTCGAGCACTTTTGCGATAGTTAGATCGATTGTATGCCCTTGTTTGATTGATTGAATGAAGTGAATTGTTTGCTTTTGCCTCATGTGCATATGGGTAGTGTTTTCTCTTTAGACCCCTCTCTATTCTTAAATCTCATCTTTTCTGAAACCCTCAGATGCCTCCGAGGCGTGACCCCGGATTTACCTTTCCACCGGAGCTCACCCAATTGATCCAGCAGCAGAACACATTGATGCAGTTGCTAGTCCAGAATCGGAATCAGGGGAACAACAACAACAACAACCCACCACCACCACCACCTGTTGATCACTTAGCCCGTTTTCTTAGGCTGAATCTGCCGGTGTTTTCTAGTAGCACCGAGCCGATAGTAGCAGATGATTGGCTCCGCAAGACAGCTAGGGAGTTGACCACAGCAGGATGCACAGATGCGGAGAAGGTGAAGTTTGTCGCACATCAGCTTGAAGGACCCGCAGCATCATGGTGGGAGAATTTCACAGCCACCTTCCCTGTTGACAATGTCACATGGGACTAGTTTCAGCAGGCTTTTCGAACTGCCCATGTTTCAGCAGGAGCTATGGCCATGAAGAAGCGAGAGTTTCACAAATTGCGCCAAGGAGGACGGACTGTTGGCCAGTATGTGGAAGACTTTAGTAAATTAGCACGTTATGCCCCAGATGACGTTGCTATGGATGAAGCTAAGAAGGAGAAGTTTCTGGAAGGACTGAATGATGAGTTGAGCATGCAGTTGATGATAGCCACTTTTAACAGCTACCAGGAGTTGGTAGATCATGCTCTCATAATTGAAGGGAAGCAGCGGCAGATTGAGAACCGCAAGAGGAAGTATGGACAAGGGAAGCACACTTCAGGAGCTCAGCAGAAGCCACATTTTACCCCTAGACTGGGAGGACATTTTCAGCATACCCATGGAGGAGGTAGCTCGCACAATCACAATGGCACCAAAAATGGTAATGGGAATGGAGGAAGCAACGGCCAGAATCGCACCAACCCATCGACCCCAGCCAAGAGAGACCCAAGCCAAGTCACTTGTTTTAAGTGCCAGAAGACCGAACATTATGCTAATGAATGTCCTGAATCACAGAATCGAAATGGCAATGGAAGCTCTGGGAAGAAGCCAAACCCTTTCAACAGGGGACAGGTGAACCACGTTAACGTGGAGGAAGTTGAAGAGTTGCCGGATGCAGTAATCGGTAAGTTTTTGGTTAAGTCTTTTACTGCACTCGTTCTTTTTTATACTGGTGCATCGCATTCATACATATCAAAGGGAATTGTGGATAAGTATAACCTGCCCACCAAAAGTTCTTAGAACACCTATGTTAGTAAGCTCACCAGGAGCGGAGTATATGGCTAGCCAAGGATGTTTTCAAGTGCCATTAAGTATAGGTAGGCATGTGTTCCCCTCAGATTTGATAATATTCGAATCACAAGGTTTGGATGTAATTCTGGGTATGGATTGGTTGTCGATGTATGGAGGAAACATCGATCGCGCCAGTAAGTCGATCTTGTTTACCACCTCAGAAGGGAGAAGGATCAAGTATGTATCCTGGCATGTGCCGAAGAGGACTCAAGTAAATTGTTTAACATGAGTTGTGCAGGAGGAAGTACCAGTAGTGAAGGATTTCCCCGAAGTATTTCCAGAAGAGTTGCCAGGCATGCCACCGGATAGAGATATTGAGTTTTTGATTGAGCTTTTGCCAGGCACAGGGCCAATATCAAAGAGACCATATAGGATGCCTGCAAAGGATTTGGTGGAGATTAAGAAGCAAATTAAGGAGTTACTGGATAAAGGATACATTCACCCAAGTTCATCACCTTGGGGATCGCCAGTACTTCTAGTGGAGAAGAAGGATGGATCGTTAAGGATGGTCGTTGATTATCGAGGATTGAATGAAGTAACCATCAAGAACAAGTACCTGCTACTGATGATCAATGATCTGTTTGATCGATTGCAAGGAGCTAAGGTATTTTCCAAGATCGATCTGCGATCAGGATACCACCAGTTGAAAATTCGAGAACAGGATATACCTAAGACGGTTTTTACCACCAGGTATGGGCTGTACGAGTATACCGTTATGTCATTTGGTCTGACTAATGCACCTGCATATTTTATGAACATGATGAACAAAGTGTTTATGGAGTTCTTGGATAAGTTCGTCGTAGTGTTCATTGATGATATCCTGGTTTACTCGAAGAATGAAGAGGAACATAAGGAGCATTTGTGTTTGGTTCTTGGTAAACTCAGAGAACATCAACTATATGCCAAGTTCAGCAAATGTGAGTTTTGGTTGAAGGAAGTTGGATTTCTCGGACACGTTATATCCGGAGAAGGTATAGCAGTAGATCCCACTAAAGTTGATACCGTGACCAAGTGGGAAGCGCCAACAACAGTTGGAGAGATCCGGAGTTTTATTGGACTCACAGGATACTACCGGAGGTTTATTGAGAATTTCTCAAAGATTGCGAAGCCTATGACGGAGTTGTTGAAGAAGGATACCAAGTTCAAATGGACTGAGGAATGTGAGACTAGTTTCCAGGAGTTGAAGAAACGTTTGGTTACCTCACCAGTGTTGATTTTACCGGATCAGACCAAGGATTATGAGGTGTACTGTGACGCTTCACGCCGAGGACTTGGAGCAGTGCTTATGCAGGAAGGAAGAGTTGTTTCATATGCCTCATGATAGCTTAAGCCTCATGAGTTGAATTATGCTATGCATGATTTGGAGTTAGCAGCCGTAGTGCATGCATTGAAGACTTGGAGACATTGTTTGATTGGAAACCATTGCGAGGTGTACACGGATCATAAGAGTTTGAAGTATATTTTCACACATAAGGAGTTGAACCTCAGACAAAGTAGATGGTTGGAGCTCATCAAGGATTATGATATGAAATTGCATTATCACCCCGGAAAGGCTAACGTAGTAGCTGATGCGTTGAGCCGCAAGAGCCATGTCAACACCCTAATGACGGGAGATTTACCAAGGGAGTTAGCTGAAAATCTTTGAGAGCTATGTTTGGAGATAGTCCGAGAGGCTATGTAGCAGCACTGGAGATTCAGTCTACTTTGATGGATAAGATCAGAGAAGCCCAGAAGACTGACAAGGAGATTGCCTCCATAAAGGAGAAAATGAGCAAGGGAAAAGCTAAGGGATTTTGTGAGGATGAGCACGATACCTTATGGTTTGAAGATCGTGTTTATGTGCCCAATAACCCGGAGATCAGGAAGTTAATTCTGCAGGAGGCCCATGATTCACCGTATTCGATTCACCCAGGAAATACCAAGATGTATTTGGATTTGAAGGATACTTTCTGGTGGACCGGAATGAAGAAGGATATTGCGGAGTATGTAGCAGTTTGTGATGTATGTCAGAGAGTAAAGGAAGAGCATCAGAAGCCAGCCGGATTGCTACAACCATTGCCGATACCCGAATGGAAGTGGGATAAGCTAGGCATGGATTTTATTACAGGATTGCCCAAAACACGTTCAGGCTATGACTCAATATGGGTTGTAGTCGATCATTTGACAAAGGTAGCTCATTTCATTCCAGTGAAGACTACCTATACCAGTGCAAAGTTGGCAAAGATATATATGACCAGGATCGTATGTCTGCATGGAGTTCCAAGGAGCATTGTATCATATAGAGGAACCCAGTTTACCTCAAAGTTCTGGAATTAGTTGCATGAGACTTTGGGTACCAGACTGGAGTTTAGCACAGCTTCCCACCCGCAGACAGATGGACAGACTAAGAGAGTCAATCAGATTTTGGAGGATATGCTAAGAGCTTGTGCGCTAGATTACGGATCTAGTTGGGACGAGAATTTGACATATGCAGAGTTCTCTTACAACAACAACAACTATCAATCCAGTTTGAAGATGGCACCTTTCAAAGCCTTGTACGGAAGGAGGTGCAGGAACCCATTGTCTTGGGATGAAGTTGGAGACCGCCAGTTGTTTGGTCCGGATCTGATTAGGGAGTCTGAACAGAAAGTGCAATTGATTCGCGATAGGCTCAAGGTAGCCCAATCCAGGCAGAAGAGCTACGCAGATTCTAAACGCAAGGAGACAGTTTACGAAGTCGGAGACCGAGTTTATCTTCGAGTATCTCCACTTCGAGGAGTTAAGCGCTTTGTAGTTAAGGGAAAGTTAGTGCCACGTTTTGTAGGCCCATACAAAGTTTTGGAACATATGGGAGAAGTAGCCTACAAGTTGGAATTGCCTGAAGGATTGTCGGGAGTTCACGACGTGTTCCACGTATCCCAGTTGAAGAAGTGCCACGCAGAGATGGCTGATATACCGCTGAGAGATACGGTACCGCTGGAAGCTATTTAGTTGGACAGTGATTTGACCTATGAAGAGAAACCAGTTAAGATTCTAGAGTATGCCAGTCGAGTCACCCGCAGCAAGGTTATCAAGTTTTGCAAGGTTCATTGGAGCCACCACACGGAGGATGAAGCCACCTGGGAGCGAGAGGAAGATTTGCTAAAGGACCACCCTCACCTATTTTCTAGCCAACCCGAATCTCGAGGGCGAGATTCATCTTAAGGGGGGGTAGGTTTGTAACATCCCAAATTTTCAATTTGGAATGTTATACACTAGATCATCATTGCATATCATATTTATTGCATTTTGGTTGATCCTAGAAATTTCACGCAACTCAAGGACCCTCGGAGAGAGTTGGGGATTTCGTTATTTTCATATTCGAGTTGTCTCAAATTTTGAAAATAGGATCATTTGATTTTATTTATTTTATCTTCAATTATTTCTATTACAAAAATATGAGAGAGGGAATAAAATGACTTTCCCAAAATAAAGAAATATTGAGGATTTAATAAAAAAATCAAATAAGATTTTATTTTGGTTTCATTTGCTATTTTATTTGAATTTAGGAAAAATGCGCGTTTTTCAAAATTGCATTTAGGCCCCAAATAAATGTTCATCCTGTGCGGCTTGATTTTAGAAGCTGGGGAAAATTTATTTCGGGATTTTTGGAGTCCGTTTAGTATTTCTTTTGTTTTTTCTTCCGAGCGTAATTATTTAAAAAAAGGGTCCGAACCGACCTTGGGTCGTAACTGGCCAAGACTCTCCTGGCCGGGCCTCTTATAAGCCGCGCCCCGCCCCCGGCCGACGCCCAAGCCGCCGCCCCGCCCCGTCGACGCACGCCACGCCGCCCTGCCGCCGCCCCGTCGGACCCGCCGGACCGCCGCCACCGCCGGAGTCGCCGGAGGTAGTTTTTTTTGCCTTCGGTTTTTCTCGAAAAACCGTTCGGTTTTCTGATGGTTTTGCTCGTTTTTTTAGTTTCGTTTTTTAAATAGATCAGTTTTTCCGGTTTATTTAAATAGCGAGCGTTTGTCCGTTCGTTTGTTTTGACGAACGTTCGTTGTTTTTCTTTTTCTCAGATTTAATCCGCGATTTTTCTGATCGCGATCTCTGATCCGATTTTCGTTTTAGTCTAAGTTTTCGCTCGTTTATCGGAATCAGGCGACTCAAGCGCCTGGAGTTTCGTCTCGAAACCCACTTTCCGTTTAACCAACTCAAATAAGTTTTTGCCACTGTAAAAATTGCCCTAGATCCAGAATAGTAAACGAAGCATGTTTCTTTTGTCGTTTGTCTTTCGTTGCTTCGTTCGATTTGATTCTTTTGCCAACCGGAGTTCTTAAGTTGAACTTTCTGGTTAGATCCCTTATTTGAGTTTTACCTGTGCATTAGTTGAGTACTTATTGTATGATTGTTTGTTTGCGATAGAGTACCCGGAGTGCGCCGCTTGCTACTTCGAATCGCTAGGTTTCCCGGATCATCAGCAAGGCAAGTAACACCTTGATCATGCTTTCCCACTACCCAGTTTTATTGCATTAGAACAATCCTCACACATTGCATGATTAGGATCTAATTAAATTGTGGGTTTGGGAAGTAGCTGAGGTAGTACCTATTACTTGTTATTATCAAACCTTTGGGAGTTACTTCTATGTTTGCTTATTATGCATGCTATGCTAGTAGACGTGGATTGGGTGAGTGAAATCCATGACAGATGTGAGATTGTTAATTAATGGTTTACTTAAGGTGGCAACTTAAATACACATCTGGGTGGATTGAAGCACCTGGATATTCTAGCGATTGCCTGTTTTTCTTTATGGACCGCCACCCAGGCTCAAAGGGATCATGAGATTATTCATGCTAGAAACTTCCGTGTGCAGCCACAAGCTATTATGGGCTCTAGCATAGTTGATTAAGTTGTGCGAACTCTTACTGTGGTAGACTAGCAGATGTAGGGGAAAGTAGGTGTAATGGTCTACCCGATCATAAGGTGCTAGCGCTTCTGAAAGACTATGTCTCGGTCATCCGTCTTCTCAAACACCATGTAGTGCGAGAAACCAAAGGAGGCGATCGAGTCTTGTGGGGAAAAGTGCGCAAACCTCTGCAGAGTGTATAAACTAATCATGATTAGCCGTGTCCCCGGTTATGGACATCTTGAGTATCTAGTACCTGAATTATCATGTGAATCTCAACATGTTACTCTAAAATTTAAATTTTGTTGGGTTTGTTTAATGATGATGCTTAATTGGGATTGAGAATGCTGTCAACCATTCTCAATGTTTAACAACTACCATGATAGTTAAATAAATTTATTCCTTTGCAGTAGGGAAAAATTGGCTTTACGCAAAACTGTAACCATAGAGCTTTCCACCAGCCAAATATGCATATAGAATAGCTATTTCATTCCATTACTCTCTATGTGTTACTTTGCCAGCATATTCCATGTGCTGACCCATTTCGGGCTGCAACGTTAATGTTGTAGACTTTTCAGACAATGATTAAGGAGTTTTTAGGTCGTGGTTCTATACTCAGTGATGTCGTTGGAGTTGATGGACTCACTTACCTTCCAAGCCTTTCGCTGTTATCGTAACTAGATGGCCTTAAGCCATATTTATTGTAATAAGTTCTCTTTTGAGACACTCGATGTAATAAGTGTGTGATTGCTACTCTGTTATAAATCCTTCAAGTACTATGTGGTGTCAGCATTACTGATCCAGGGATGACACCTGAGCACATAGATTGGACCGTTTGAGGTCTGGTCGCTACAAATAGGCAAAAAACAACAATTCTGGGCCGGGCCTCCGGTTAATAGGTTAGTCCCAATAATAATATAAAAGTGTATAAAGCCCAATAATGTCCAAAATAGTAGATAATATAGCATGGAGCAATCAAAAATTATAGATACACTGGAGACGTATCATGCAGTATGAGTCTAGAGAAGATGTATACAACATCAACGTCGTGTCCTTCACAGCGAAGGAGGAGGAGAAGATCAAGGCCAAGGGAGTTTCTTCCTTCTACAACCGCAAAATCAAGAAGTGACACTGCCCCTACTCCACCACCAAGACAAAGCCTAGGGATGGCCGCTTCAGTCACCTTGTGTCTCATGCAGAGGATGTAGCGATTCGCGGGCAGGACTACAAGATCAGGGGGCAACATGCTGCCCTCGCGAAGGCCATGACTCCTCTTCCAGTGTGATGTGATGATATGATGATGTTTTATCTTTTACTTTTGGTAAACTGAATGTGGCTGTTTCGTAAACTTTGTGTGGTGGTATCTAAATTTTGTGTGTGATCTATGGTAGTAATGTATTATGCTATCCATATTTGTCCGTCCTTAAATTTGCGTGTGGTGTATGGTATGTTCTGTTTAGATGTTGTGAGCTATGAGTTTAGGTGTTGCAATGATTACAAATGCTGCTTCAGTGTTGCTTCACTAATTAGACATGCTGCAAAGAATAAGCAAAAAGAGCAAATAGTCCATCATTTGATCAAATATTCCAACAACAGAGCAAAAAACAACATTTGAATGAAGATAGTCCATCATTTGATTAAGTATTCCAATAACAGATCAAATATTCCTATTTGAGTTTGAGGCAAAATTTGAATTTAAACCAACACTTGAAGTCCATTGCCCTATGGTGTGATGTTACAAAGTTTGCTGAACTATTATAGACATTAAGTAATCAATCCGATCTCTTTTGCATGGTAAAACTTATAGTCATGAGAAATGTGCTCCAAATGAGCTCCATTTGTAATCAAGTTTTTTTGGACCTACTCCAAATGAGCCAAATATTTTTTATTAACACCTATTCAATCTGTATAGTGTAGATTCGAAGTCTCACTATTTATTGAATTAATCTTCATATTTTTACATTTATTTGAAAAAATATGCTTTAATAGGAAACCATTAAAACACGTTTAAAATATGAAAATGGAAAATTAAGTTTAGATCCTTCTTATTCACATTGAAATCAAGCTTTGGTGAATTTTTTGATTTTTTTTAAATTTTCAAAAACCTAAGGGAACCCTACCTCCTCTCCTTGAACTCTCTGCAATGTTGTACGTGATAGCTCATATGTGTGAAGGTTTTTTCGTGAAAATGTCTATAGACCAAGTTTATAATTTTTGGTTGGTAACATGTCACATAAGACAACATTGTGTGCAGGTTTTATATTTTTTTTTGGTTTTTTAAAATTAATGGTGCTCATTTGACCCCGATCGTGCCACCTAGTTTTTTAAAAAAAATTGTATACCAAGTTTAGTATTTTTCCTCGTTAGTGTGTCTTATAAAACAACGACGACAAAGGTTTCATATTTTTTTATATTTTTGAAAATTAGTTATGCTCAGTCAAAGCCTAGATAACCCCGTTGACCAGCTCAAAACCCCTCTAAACCCCGCGGGGTTTTGCCTAACCCTAGCTCCGAACACAGCCATCCGATCATACACTAGCACCAAGCGACAACCCTCAGATGTGGTCTTCTAGAAGGGCTGGCTACGTGCAGGCTCTGCGTCGTTGGATCACATGGACAGCTCCGCATTGTTGTATCGTGGGGCGATCCGCAAGATATTCTCCCATTGGTTGTGCTCGCCCACCATTGACTCCGCGAAAAAACGTAGTTATTGGGCCCAAAATGAAACCAAGCTCTGGTTGGGTCGTTGCATTGGCTCTGTTTTTTTTGCTTGACCCTTCTTTTGATTTAACCTACAAAGATTGAGTTCCCGATGCCGCGGTGGGTGTGAAAATGAGCTAGTTCACATTTGACCCCATTACTACCACGGGCGAAATAACACGTCACACTACGGCTATTTAAACCACCCATCATCTTCTTCTTCCTCTCACATCCCTCATCTATCTCCCATCCTCTGCCATCTGCCCTTCTTGTTCTTCGACCCCATCTTCTTCGACCCCTTCTCCTTCTACTTCACATCCCTCAGCCATGCAGTACACCGGACCAACCTACCGCTTCCCACCCACCGTGCCGGAGAGGCTCTACCCTACCAGCGTGTACATTGAGCGTACACTACATGTGTGGGCGATATCAAGGTGGAGGACCGCAAGGGGCTTCACCGAGTACTTCTGACGGTGTCCTGGACTAGGGGGTACTCACCAGGTCATCTCCTGATCTGTTAGATTGGGCCGAAGACCTCCATGGCCGTATACTCATGGGCTAGTTCGGACAGCTGCCGCATACAAGGAAGATTCTGTAAGACTTGGCGATCAAGACAAGGACTCCTCCCCACCGGCGTATTCGGCTCGGACTCTTGTTATCCTAGGCCTCTGGTGCATTATATAAACCAAGGCCAGGCTAGTCGATAGATTAGATACATACAATCATACCATAGGCTGGCTTATAGGGTTTAGCCTCTCTGATCTCGTGGTAGATCTACTCTTGTACTACCTATATCATCAATATTAATCAAGCAGGACATAGGGTTTTACCTCCATCAAGAGGGCCCGAACCTGGGTAAAACATCGTGTCCCCTGCCTCATGTTACCATCCGCCTAGACGCATAGTTCGGGACCCCCTACCCGAGATCCGCCGGTTTTGACACCGACATTGGTGCTTTCATTGCGAGTTCCGATGTGTGATCGGCAAAAGGATCGATGGCTCGTCTGCAGATTAATTGCGACGTCGACATCTTCGTGACCGGCTCGACTGGTCACCTTGGCTGGACCAAGGACTATGCCCTACCTCCGATCGTCATGTTCGGATGAGGGCCTTCATCAACATCAACTCCGATCTCTATCAAGCTCATGGAGGAATCATCCAGGGAGCTCGGGGGCTCAACGTCAACATTGCTCTCGGGCGGCCGTGCTGTTTTTCTGGACAGCAAACTTGTGTCCGCCGCCACCGCCTTCTCAAGTGTCTTTTTAAAGATCGCTTTGGTGGAATTGTGTGGAATTGAGTCTACAACAACCCTGGAAAATTTCGTCGAGTTCCGATGGAGGAATCTCTGGCAATCCACGATATACCGGAGCCGTGTCAAATCTGGACAGGAATCTGGATGAGTTTAGGGCATGGTGTCCAGCTTCTAGCTCAGACGTCCTTTGGAAGATCCAACCGTTGATCGGCTGCGGAATTCCTATATCTACCACCTCTCCAAATTTCAGCTCGATCCAACCGTCCAAAGTCCGGGAACCTTCCGATTAGTGCATCACTTTTCGGATCTATTTTCTGCGCGAAAACGAATCTGACCCGAGTTCGTCTTTTTTATAAACAGGATTTCGGTCATCCCTTTTGAAGGAAGTTTTGTATGGGGTATTTCGTTTTGTTTCCGAACACATCCCACTAACTTTAAGATCTTTTGAACATGATCTTCAACACATGCTGGTGTCAAACCACTTCGGTAATATTGCTCCACGGCTGCCGACCTGCGCTAAACACGTCGTCACTTTGTTGAGCCGAGCTCAACTTCTTTGGATCATCATCTTGGCAAGCCGAACAAGAGTCCGGCATCGCGAAGGATAAATCATCACCAACATCGCCGCCCCACGGATTACACGGAGCGGGCATACCGGCATCGCCGCACGGTCGCTTCATCAAGCCGACATCGACCACGTCACGACCTGCATCGGCAGGGCCGCACTATTGCTTCTTCAAGCTGGTGTCCATCACGCCGACCTACTTCGACTCATCGGCTGACATCGAGGCTCCGTCACTTCGGCTAGACCGAGGACTTGGCTATTTCTTCATCAACATACTCCGGTGACTTCGGCGTCACCAGCCGACCAGCTTCGTCATGTTAGCTGGACCGAGGGCTTCGCCTCGGCAAGCCAACCTTTGCCAGCATCATCGGGCCATCACTTTATCGCCCATCAGGCAATGGGTGTGTGGATCAATTCCCGATTTTGGGAGTCGCTTTTCTTCGGAATGCTACAACAAATAAACCAGGTGCTATTAATCCTAACAATTTTTGCTTGTTGGGTTTATTTTTCTTAAGGAATTATTACTCTGGTTTGTTACATCATTTGTACACAGGTCTATCAAATGGCGGCCACATTAAAAACGGTCACGTGGTGGTTCGGTCAGTTTCCATACATTGTTCGGCGAACGCCGCATCCGGAGCCCGGACCGCCCTGCAAATTCAGGCTTTGTCACGCCTTCACTGCGTCACGCCGACGCCCTGCATCGACATTGACTTCGGCGCCAGGCCATATTTCTTTTATTACTCACTTTGCATAAATTATTTATTATGCAACATTTTTTATTATTATCATTACTATTATCTCCGGTTTGCACTATTTCTTGTGCACAGGAAAATGATCCGGGTTGGGCAGTATCGTCAACTCGGCGTACTGACATACCACGTCACCTCGGCTGGACGGTGGGCTTCGTCAACACTTCATTACCCCATGCCGGGGACTTCGGTACCACTCTGCCGGCCTGCATTGGCCGTGCTATGTCACCACTTCGGCGTGCCGAGCTCTTTGCTCCGCCACCTCGGGACCGGCTTGGGGGATGGAACCTTGTCCCGCATCAAGCTCGGACCACGTCGTCAATACCGAACACATTAACCAGCTAAGTTGCCTTCATGCTCCAAGTTTTAAAAATTTTACTTGTGTTCGGTTCGACCAAGCATTATACTTTTTTGGAAAAAAGTTGCTTGTAGAAAATCTCCTTGTCAAAACTTTGTTTGTGACACACAAATTCAAGGACCCAATTCACTTGGGGGCTTCCTTTATGAAGCTTTTCCTCTTGCATATGATTATACTTGTACGGCTTCGTTCCTTGTTCGTGTATCATGCCACAATATGCACCATATTGACTTAAGCGATTTGCAAGCTGGGTTGCCTCACTCCTGTGTTTACTCCTACGTTCCCGATTGTTCGTGGGGATCGTAGCAGAAATTTAAAATTTTCTACGCATCACCAAGATCAATCTATGGAGTAATCTAGCAACAAGAGGAAGGAGAGTGCATCTACATACCCTTGTAGATCGCTAAGAGGAAGTGTTGCAAGAACGCGGATGAAGGAGTCGTACTCGTAGCGGTTCAGATCGCGGTTGTTCCGATCTAAGCGCCGAACCACGGCGCCTCCGCGTTCAACACACGTGCAGCCCGGTGACGTCTCCCACGCCTTGATCTAGCAAGGGGAGAAGGAGAGGTTGGGAAGACTCCGTCCAGCAGCAGCACGATGGCGTGGTGGTGGTGGAGGAGCGCGGAACTCCAACAGGGCTTCGCCAAGCACTACGAGAGACAAGGAGGGAGAGGGGTAGGGCTGCACCAAGAGGGAGATGATCTCGCGTGTGTTGCAGCCCCCAATACCTCAAGTATATATAGGGGAAGGGGAGGGGCTGCGCCCCCATCCAGGGTTCCCTCCGTAGGGGTGGCGGCAGCCCCAAAACCGATCTAGAGTTGCGGCCAAGGGGGGAGAGAGGGGGCGCTCCTAGGGTGGGCCTTAAGGCCCATCTGGACCTAGGGTTTGCCCCCTCCCACTCTCCCTTGCGCCTTGGGCCTTGGTGGGAGGCGCCCCAGCCCACCTAGGGGCTGGTCCCTTCCCACTATTGGCCCATGTAGGCCTCCCGGGCTGGTGGCCCCACCTGGTGGACCCCGGACCCCTCCGGTGGTCCCGGTACACTATCGGTGATGCCCGGAACACTTCCGGTGGCCAAAACCATACTTCCTATATATCAATCTTTACCTCCGGACCATTTCGGAACTCCTCGTGACGTCCGGGATCTCATCCGGGATTCCAAACAACATTCAGTAACCGCGTACATACTTTCCCTATAACCCTAGCGTCATCGAACCTTAAGTGTGTAGACCCTACGGGCTCGGGAGTCATGCAGACATGGCCGAGACAACTCTCCAGTCAATAACCAACAGCGGGATCTGGATACCCATGTTGGCTCCCACATGCTCCATGATGATCTCATCGGATGAACCACGATGTCAAGGATTCAATCAATCCCGTATACAATTCCCTTTGTCTAGCGGTATAGTACTTGCCCGAGATTCGATCGTCGGTATCCCGATACCTTGTTCAATCTCGTTACCGGCAAGTCTCTTTACTCGTTCCGTAACACATCATCCCGTGATCAACTCCTTGATCACATTGTGCACGTTATGATGATGTCCTACCGAGTGGGCCCAGAGATACCTCTCCGTTTACACGGAGTGACAAATCCCAGTATCGATTCGTGCCAACCCAACAGACACTTTCGGAGATACCTGTAGTGTACCTTTATAGCCACCCAATTACGTTGTGACGTTTGGAACACCCAAAGCACTCCTACGGTATTCGGGAGTTGCACAATCTCATGGTCTAAGGAAATGATACTTGACATTAGAAAAGCTTTAGCATACGAACTACACGATCTTTGTGCTAGGCTTAGGATTGGGTCTTGTCCATCACATCATTCTCCTAATGATGTGATCCCATTATCAACGACATCCAATGTCCATGGTTAGGAAACCGTAACCATCTATTGATCAACGAGCTAGTCAACTAGAGGCTTACTAGGGACATGGTGTTGTCTATGTATCCACTCATGTATCTGAGTTTCCTATCAATACAATTCTAGCATGGATAATAAACGATTATAATGAACAAGGAAACATAATAATAACCAATTTATTATTGCCTCTAGGGCATATTTCCAACAGTCTCCCACTTGCACTAGAGTCAATAATCTAGTTCACATCGCCATGTGATTAACACTCACAGGTCACATCGCCATGTGACCAACATCCAAGAGTCTACTAGACTCAATGATCTAGTTCACATCACTATGTGATTAACACTCAAGAGTTCTGGGTTTGATCATGTTATGCTTGTGAGAGAGGTTGTAGTCAACGGGTCTTGCCATATTCAGATCCCTATGTATTTCGCAAAACTTTATATCATATCTTAGATGCTGCTACCACGTTCCACTTGGAGCTATTCCAAATTGTTGCTCCATTATACGTATCCGGTATCTCTTCTCAGAGCTATCCGGATAGGTGTTAAGCTTGTATCGACGTAACTCTTTACGTCGAACTCTTTATCACCTCCATAACCGAGAAACATTTCCTTATTCCTCTAAGGATAATGTTTTGACCGCTATCCGGTGATCCACTCCTAGATCACCTTTGTACCCTCTTGCCAGACATGTGGCAAGGCACACATCAGGTGCGGTACTCAGCATGGCATACTGTATAGAGCCTATGGAAAAAGCATAGGGGACGACCTTCGTCCTTCCTCTTTCTTCTACCATGGTCAATCTTCGAGTCTTACTCAACTTCACACCTTACAACTCAGGTAAGAACCCCTTCTTTGACTGATCTATTTTGAACTCCTTCAAAAACGTGTCAAGGTGTGCGTTCTTTGAAAGTATCATCAGGCGTTTTGATCTATCGCTATAGATCTTGATGCCCAATATGTAAGCATCTTTATCCAGGTCTTCCTTTGAAAAACACTCTTCAAACAACCGTTTATGCTTTCCAGAAATTCTACATTATTTCGAATCAACAATATGTCATCCACATATACTTATCAGAAATGTTGTAGTGCTCCCACTCACTTTCTTGTAAATACAAGTTTCCAGCAAACATTGTATAAACCTAAAAGCTTTGATCACTCCATCAAAGCATATATTCCGACTCTGAGATGCTTGCTCTAGTCCATAGAAGGATTGTCCGAGCCAGCATACCTTTTAGCATCCTTAGGATCGACAAAACCTTTTATTGTATCACATACAACTTTTTCTTACGAAAACTGGTAAGAAAATTTGTTTTGACATCCATCTGTCAGATTTCATAATCGAAAAATACAGCTAATTCTAACATGATTCCGACGGACTTAAGCATCGCTATGGGTGAGAAATTCTCATTGTAGTCAACTCCTTGAACTTGTGAAAAGACTTTTTCCCACAAGTCGAGCTTCATAGACGGTAACATTACCGCCCACGTCCGTCTTCTTCTTAAAGATCCATTTATCTCAATGGCTTGCCGATCATCGGGTAAGTCCACCAAAGTCCATACTTTGTTCTGATACATGGATCCTGTCTCGGATTTCATGGTTTCTAACCATTTGTCGGAATACGGGCCCACCATTGCTTCTCCATAGTTCGTAGGTTCATTGTTGTCCAACAATATGATATTTAAGACAGGATTACCGTACCACTCAGGAGTAGTACATATCCTTGTCGACCTACGAGGTTCGATAGCAACTTGATCTGAAGCTTCATGATCACTCTCATTAACTTCCTATTCGACAGACGTAGGTGCCACAGAAAACATCTTTCTGTGTTACATCACTCTCTGGTTGAAGTAAAGGTTCGACAACCTCATTAAGTTCTATCTTCCTCCCACTCAATTCTTTCGAGAGAAACTCCTTCTCAACAAAGGACCCATTCTTAGGGACAAACAATTTGCCATCAGATTTGAGATAGAAGGTATACCCAACTGTTACCTTTGGGTATCCTATGAAGATGTGTTTATCCGCTTTGGGTTCGAGCTTCTCCGGCTGAAGCCTTAAGCATCGCAACCCCAAACATTAAGAAATGATAACTTTGGTTTCTTGCCAAACCAATGTTCATACGACATCGTCTCAACGGACTTATATGGTGTCCCATCTAAAGTGAATGCATCTGTCTCTAGTGCATAACCTCAAAATAATAGCGGTAGATCGGTAAGAGACATCATAGATCGCACCATATCTCATAAGGTTCGATTATGATGTCCGGACACACCATTACGCTATGGTGTTCCAGGTGGCTTCAACTGCGAAACAATTCCACAATGTCTTAAGTGATTGCCAAACTCATAACTCAGAAAATTCCCTTTTGATTAGATCGTAGGAACATGATCTTCTTTGTTATGATGATTCTTAACTTCACTCTGCAATCACTTGAACTTTTCAAACGTTTCAGACTTGTGCTTCATTAAGTAGATATACCTATATCTACCCAAATCGTCAGTGAAGATGAGAAAACAGCGATATCCACCGCACGCTTCAATTCTCATTGGATCACACGCATCAGCATGTATGATTTCCAACAAGTCACTTGCCCGTTTTATTTTACCTGAAAACGGGGTCTTATTCATCATGCACATGAGGCATGGCTCGCATGTGTCAAGCGATTCAAAATCAAGTTACTCCCAACATCCATCGACATGGAGTTTCTTCATGCATCTTACACCAATATGACCTAAGCGGCAGTGCCACAAGAAAGTGGTACTATCATTATTAACTCTACATCTTTTGGCGTGAACATGTGTATTACCACGACCGAGATTCAATGAACCATTCACATAGGGTGCATGACCATGGAAGGTATTATTCATGTAAACAGAATAACCATTATTCTCTAACTTAAATGAATAACCTATTGCAATGAACATGATCTAATCATATTCATGCTCAACGTAGACACCTGATAACATTTATCTAGGTTCAATACTAATCCCGAAGGCATATGGAGCGTGCGATGGTGATCTCATCAACTTCGGAAACACTTCCAACACACATCGTCACCTCGCCCTCAGCCAGTCTCCGTTTAGTCCGTAGATTTTGCTTCAAGTCACCAATAATAGCAACTGAACTGGTATCCAATACCCAGGTGCTACCAGGAGTACTAGTGAGGTACACATTAATAACACGTATATACTTTGTTGAAGTTGCCAGCCTTCTTATCTACCAAGCATTTGGGGTAATTCCGCTACCAGTGACTGTTCCCCTTACAACAGAAGCACTTAGTCTCGGGTTTGGGTTCAACCTTGGGTTCCTTCACTGGAGAGGCAACTGGTTTGCCATCCATGAAGTTTCCCTTCTAGCCCTTGCCCTTCTTGAAACCAGTGGTCTTGTTAAACCATCAACACTTGATGCCCCTTCTTGATTTCTTCCTTTTGCGGTCTTAAGCACCGCGAACAGCTCCGGGATCAATTCCATCCCTTGCATGTCATAGTTCATCACGAAGATCTAGTAGCTTAGTGATAGTGGCTAGATAACTCTATCAATCAATATCTTATCTGGAAGTTTAACTCCCACTTGATTTAAGTGATTGTAGCACCCAGACATTCTGAGCACATGCTCACTAGCTGAGCTATTCTCCTCGATCTTGTTGGCAAAAGAACTTGTCAGAGGTCTCACACCTCTCAACACGGGCATGAGCCTGAAATCCCAATTTCAGCTCTTGGAACATCTCATATGTTCATTGGAATCCCGATTCTAAGCCGTAAAGTATGGTGCACGAAACTATCAAGTAGTCATCAGGATGTGTCTGTCAGGTGTTCACAAGATCCACAGACGATGTTGTAGGGGTTTGCACATCGAGCAGTGCATCAAAGACGTAAGCCTTCTGTGTAGCAGTGAGGACACTCCTCGGACTACGGACCTAGTCAGCATCATTGCTTACAATATCTTTCAACTTAATCTTTCTCTAGGAACGTATTGAAACAGGGAGCTACAACGTGAGCTATTTATCTACAACATATTTGCAAAGACAATTTAGACTATGTTCATGATAATTAAGTTCATCTAATCAAATTATTTAATGAACTCCCACTCAGATAGACATCCCTCTAGTCATCTAAGTGAAACATGATCCGAGTCAACTAGGCCGTGTCCGATCATCACGTGAGACGTACTAGTCAACATCGGTGAACATCTTCATGTTGATCGTATCTTCTATACGACTCATGCTCGATCTTTCGGTCTTCCGTGTTCCAAGGCCATGTCTGTACATGCTAGGCTCGTCAAGTCAACCTAAGTGTTTCGCATATGTTCCGTGGCCATGTCTGTACATGCTAGGCTCGTCAACACCCGTTGTATTCGAACGTTAGAATCTATCACACCCGATCATCACGTGGTGCTTCGAAACAACGAACCTTCGCAACGGTGCACAGTTAGGGGGGAACACTTTTCTTGAAATTTTAGTGAGGGATCATCTTATTTAAGCTACTGTCGTTCTAAGCAAATAAGATGTAAAACATGATAAACATCACATGCAATCAAATAGTGACATGATATGGCCAATATCATTTTGCTCCTTTTGATCTCCATCTTCGGGGCTCCATGATCATCGTTGTCACCGGCATGACACCATGATCTCCATCATCGTGTCTTCTTGAAGTTGTCTCGTCATCTATTACTTCTACTACTATGGCTAACTCTTTAGCAATAAAGTAAAGTAATTACATGACATTTATGTTGACACGAAGGTCATAAATAAATTAAGACAACTCCTATGGCTCCTGCCGGTTGTCATACTCATCGACATGCAAGTCGTGATTCCTATTACAAGAACATGATCAATCTCATACATCACATATATCATTCATCACATCCTTTTGGCCATATCACATCACACGACACATGCTGCAAAAACAAGTTAGACGTCCTCTAATTGTTGTTGCAAGTTTTTACGTGGCTGCTATAGGTTTCTAGCAAGAACGTTTCTTACCTATGCCAAAACCACAACGTGATATGCCAATTTCTATTTACCCTTCATAAGGACCCTTTTCATCGAATCCGATCTGACTAAAGTGGGAGAGATAGACACCCGCTAGCCACCTTATGCAACTAGTGCATGTCAGTCGGTGGAACCAGTCTCACGTAAGCGTACGTGTAAGGTCGGTCCAGGCCGCTTCATTCCACGATGATGCCGAATCAAGATAAGACTAGTAAGGACAAGTAAATTGACAAAATCGACGCCCACAACAACTTGTGTTCTACTCGTGCATAGAAACTACGCATAGACCTAGCTCATGATGCCACTGTTGGGGATCGTAGCAGAAATTTAAAATTTTCTATGCATCACCAAGATCAATCTATGGAGTAATCTAGCAACGAGAGGAAGGAGAGTGCATCTACATACCCTTGTAGATCGCTAAGCGGAAGTGTTGCAAGAATGCGGATGAAGGAGTCGTACTCGTAGCGATTCAGATCGCGGTTGATTCCGATCTAAGCGCCGAACCATGGCGCCTTCGCGTTCAGCACACGTGCAGCCCGGTGACGTCTCCCATGCCTTGATCCAGCAAGGGGAGAAGGAGAGGTTGGGAAGACTCCGTCCAGCAGCAGCACGACGGCATGGTGGTGGTGGAGGAGCGCGGAACTCTAGAAGGGCTTTGCCAAGCACTACGAGAGACGAGGAGGGAGAGGGGTAGGGCTGCGCCAAGAGGGAGATGATCTCGCGTGTGTTGCAGCCCCCAATACCTCAAGTATATATAGGGGAAGGGGAGGGGCTGCGCCCCATCTAGGGTTCCCTCCGTAGGGGTGGAGGCAGCCCCAAAACCCATCTAGGGTTGCGGCCAAGGGGGGAGAGAGGGGGGCTCACCTAGGGTGGGCCTTAAGGCCCATGTGGACCTAGGGTTTGCCCCTCCCACTCTCCCTTGCGCCTTGGGCCTTGGTGGGAGGCGCCCCAGCCCACCTAGGGGCTGGTCCCTTCCCACTATTGGCCCATGTAGGCCTCTGGGGCTGGTGGCCCCACCTGGTGGACCCCCGGACCCCTCCGGTGGTCCCGGTACACTACCGGTGATGCCCGGAACACTTCCGGTGGCCAAAACCATACTTCCTATATATCAATCTTTACCTCCGGACCATTCCAGAACTCCTCATTACGTCCGGGATCTCATCCGGGACTCCGAACAACATTCGGTAACCGCGTACATACTTTCCCTATAACCCTAGCGTCATCGAACCTTAAGTGTGTAGACCCTACGGGCTCAGGAGTCATGCAGACATGGCCGAGACAACTCTCCAGTCAATAACCAACAGCGGGATCTGGATACCCATGTTGGCTCCCACATGCTCCACGATGATCTCATCGGATGAACCATGATGTCAAGGATTCAATCAATCCCGTATACAATTCCCTTTGTCTAGCGGTATAGTACTTGCCCGAGATTCGATCGTCAGTATCCCGATACCTTGTTCAATCTCGTTACCGGCAAGTCTCTTTACTCGTTCCGTAACACATCATCCCGTGATCAACTCCTTGATCACATTGTCCACATTATGATGATGTCCTACCGAGTGGGCCCAGAGATACCTCTCCGTTTACACGGAGTGACAAATCCCAGTCTCGATTCGTGCCAACCCAACAGACACTTTTGGAGATACCTGTAGTGTACCTTTATAGCCACCCAGTTACGTTGTGACATTTGGCACACCCAAAGCACTCCTACGGTATCCGGGAGTTGCACAATCTCATGGTCTAAGGAAATGATACTTGACATTAGAAAAGCTTTAGCATACGAACTACACGATCTTTGTGCTAGGCTTAGGATTGGGTCTTGTCCATCACATCATTCTCCTAATGATTTGATCCCGTTATCAACGACATCCAATGTCCATGGTTAGGAAACCGTAACCATCTATTGATCAACGAGCTAGTCAACTAGAGGCTTACTAGGGACATGGTGTTGTCTATGTATCCACACATGTATCTGAGTTTCCTATCAATACAATTCTAGCATGGATAATAAACGATTATAATGAACAAGGAAATATAATAATAACCAATTTATTATTGCCTCTAGGGCTATATTTTCCCACAGTTCTGCTAGGGAGTAAAGGGAGCACCTCTGCGATTGTCACGATCAGGTTATCCAAGCCGGACCTCAGACTGGGTGAAGCCGAAAGCTAGCGCTCTTATAGTTTTCAATGATGGTCGGCACACAACATAACTCATGAGTACAAAAAGTCTATTGCACAAGTCTCATAATAACAATGAGCACCAAAGAAAGGTATCGGCGGGGGTACTATTTTCTTCAAAGATGCTTCTCACACTTTGTAGTAATATATCATAAGTTCCCTGAGCGCGCTTTGTCTGTTACGGCCTTATGGCCTGATTGCCTGGTAATTGGAAACACCGTCGATATTCTCGACAGATGGAGTACATAACACTTTTCGATCCTTGACTGAAGAGGGAGAAGCCGACGGTCGGTTAAGACGCGTTTAAATTTCGGTTGAACATAGATATGATATAAGTACCTCGGTACGTGCAATCATTCTTTTACCCAAGTCACTTGGGGGCTCTTAAATTTATTTGAGCTGTTTTATAATAAGTGTTCTTCTTCTTAGTCGTTGCAAAGTTTTATTATTATTATTATTTATCACTCCTTTTTTCGACACGACTGTTTGGCCACTAGCCGGGGAGCCTAATTTCTCTCTCAAAGCCGCTAGAGTTTAGTTTGCTAAGCTGGCCTAATGAGAAGTACTCCGCCTTCGGGATAGGAGGTTGAAGCCGTAGGCTGACTCGCTTGAAGTCTTGAGATAGGATGTGTCATGTTAAAGCACGACAGAAGCACTTTTTTTTCTAAAGCCAATTTTCGGATTGGCACCGAACACTTGATCTTGTTCGGACGTCAAGTTTTTACTGACGTTTTTTGGTTTTCCAAGCTTGTGGCACTTTTAAACTATTTGTGTGTTTTCAGCACAAGTCTCGCAGTGCAATGCCGGACAACTTAGAGATTCGGCAAAAACATTCTCGGATATTGCTATATATGCATCGGTTTCGAATTGTGTCTTCGGTCAATAGTTGGGTTGCCCGGCTTCTACGCTTGCCTCCTACGTTCCGCTTTGTTTGGCTAGGTGTGCAAAGGGAGAACCACTGCGGTTGTGCTTCCGGCTCACATGGTTAAGCACCTCAGTGGAGAAAGCCGAAAACTGACTGTCACAATAAGCGTAAACTGGTCAGCGATCCGATGACGGTGTTAAATGACGGGCCATTCATAACAATGGCCGAAGTGTTTACGGCTTGACCTCGACTGTCGCCGAACACTACCGGGGGCTATTAACTGGCCTCCCAAACTAAATCCTCGATATTTTGCTCTTACATTGGAGCTGAGGTTTCATGATCATGCTTAGCATGACAACCCGAAGAAAGGAACCGATAGCGGGACTATTTTCTTTGGAAGACATTTCTTATGTTAAACTGTAATATAACATATCTCTCTGCGTACCTTTGTTTATAAAACTGTATGGCCAGATTGCCTTGTTTGTCGTAAATCTTTGCCCTCATAAAGGCTTTATAAAGTAGGACAAACACTCCTCGGCTACTAGCTGAGGAGGTGGAAGCCGATGGTCGGTCAACAAAGTTTTGTACAATGCGGATCCGAGCATTAATGATGTAAAGTACTTGGATACATAGAGTCATTACACATAATTTGTAATTTTCCTATGGATATCGATCCTTAATTCGGCCACCCGTGTCCGCATTAAGGCTCGGGGGCTACTGGGCTTCGGGCTTATTATTTAAAAAATATTAAAGGGGCACATCGATCCCCTGATCTGGTGTTGCCACCCGATCAGTGTCTCGGGGGCTACTGCATTGCCCGTTCAATGCAGAAAATTTTAAGTGCAATACAGTTGTCGAGGAGATTTTGATCCTCAGGTTGGTCGACCGCACCCAACCTGAGTCTCGAGGACTGAGCACGCCGCTTTTTGTGTCCCGAAGTATTCTGCCGAGCTAGGACTTGATCCTCAGGCCGATTTTGCAAATCAACCTGAGTCTCAGCCGCTACTGGGATCAGCGGTCTTATGTCATCCTTCAGGTGCATCTCGGGTTTTAGACCGATACACACCTTGAGGTCTACTGGCTATATATCTCGGCAGAGAATAAATTGCATCAATAAAAAATATTCAAAAAAATTGGCCCACATTCGGGGTGGTGCACCACCTCGGAAGCAGTCCGGCATAAAGCTCGGGCGCTAGTGGCTTGCTCCATAGAGGGCATTTCCGGCATTAAGCTCGGCTAAACTCCTTCAAACTTCTTTGAACCAAGGTGATTTACGACACCTCGGATATAGTCTGGCGTTGGAGCTCGGATACATAGTCCATTGTTGGAGCTCGGATACATAGTCCGGCGTTAGAGCTCGGATACATGGTCCGGCATTGGAGCTCGAATGCAGTCTGGCATTGGAGCTCGAACGCAAGAGGACACTGCCTCCCGGGAACAACTTCAAACCCGAGGTGTGTCATAAAAATAACAAGGCATTTATAAAGGCCGGAAACTTAAAGGGGCTCCTCGGATACCCGATGTGTAAACCTGTCAAATGCATTTCGGCGATCCTCAAGATCGAAGATGAGAAGATTTGTTGAACCAGTTTTCAAGACCGACGACCGAAGATGAAGAACGGTTCGGAAGAATCGAGGAGCGTCCCTAACTTGAAGACCGGTTCAGGGGGCTACTGACGGTGTCCTGGACTAGGGGGTACTCACCATGTCATCTCCCGATCTGTTAGATTGGGCCGAAGACCCCCATGGCCGTATACTCATGGGCTAGTTCGGACAGCTGCCGCATACAAGGAAGATTCCGTAAGACTTGGCGATCAAGACAAGGACTCCTCCCCACCGGGGTATTCGGCTAGGACTCTTGTTATCCTAGGCCTCTGGTGCATTATATAAACCGAGGCCAGGCTAGTCGATAGATCAGATACATACAATCATACCATAGGCTAGCTTCTAGGGTTTAGCCTCTCTGATCTCGTGGTAGATCTACTCTTGTACTACCCATATCATCAATATTAATCAAGCAGGACGTAGGGTTTTACCTCCATCAAGAGGGCCCGAACCTGGGTAAAACATCATGTCCCCTGCCTCCTGTTACCATCCGCCTAGACGCACAGTTCGGGACCCCCTACCCGAGATCCGCCGGTTTTGACACTGACAACTTCCTTGCGGCCGGCTACCGCCACCTCCCATGGGGATCTCCAACGATGCTCTGCGTCAAGGAGGTCATCCAAACCGCGGTGGTGGTTGCTTGATGACCCACAAGTATAGGGGATCAATAGTAGCTCTTTTCGATAAGTAAGAGTGTCAAACCCAAGGAGGAGCAGAAGGAAATGACAAGTAGTTTTCAGTAAGGTAATGTCTGCAAGTGCTGAAATTGTAAGTAGCAGAGTAGTTTGATAGCAAGATAATTTGTAACGAGCAAGTAACGATAGTAGTAACAAAATTGCAGTAAGGTAGCCCAATCCTTTTGAGGCAAAGGACAGGACAAAATAGTCTCTTATGATAAGAAAAGCGTTCTTGAGGGTACATGGGAATTTCATCTAGTCACTTTCATCATGTTGGTTCGATTTGTGTTTGCTACTTTGATAATTTGATGTGTGGGTGGACCAGTGCTTAGGTGTTGTTCTTACTTGAACAAACCTCCTACTTATGATTAACCCTCCCACAAGCATCCGCAACTACGAGAAAAGTATTAATAATAAATTCTAACCATTGCATTAAACTTTTGGATCTAATCGGTCCCTTACGGAATAGCGCATAAACTGGGGTGTCAGCTTCTGTCACTCTTGCAACCCATCATCTAATTGCTACTCCACAATGCATTCCCTTAGGCCCAAATATGGTGAAGTGTCATGTAGTCGACGTTCACATGACACCACTAAGGGAATCACAACATACATACTATCAAAATATCGAACACATATCAAATTCACATGATTACTTGCAACATGATTTCTCCCGTGACCTCAAGAACAAAGGTAACTACTCACAAATAATAATCATGCTCAAGATCATAGGGGTATTAAATAGCATATTGGATCTGAACATATAATCTTCCACCAAATAAACCATATAGTAATCAACTACAAGATGTAATCAACACTACTAGTCACCCACAAGTACCAATCTATAGTTCCGTTAACAAGATTGAACACAAGAGATGAACTAAGGTTTGAGAGGAGATGGTGTTGTTGAAGATGTTGATGGTGATTGCCCTCCCCAAGATGTGAGAGTTGTTGGTGATGATGATGATGATGATGATGATGATTTCCCCCTCCGGGAGGGAAGTTCCCTTGGCAGAATCGCTCCGCCGGAGGGCAAAAGTGCTCCTGCCAAAGTTTCGCCTCGAGGCGGCGACGCTTCGTCCCAAAAGTCCTCTCCTTAGTTTCTAGGTTAAAATGACTTATATACCAAAATATGGGCACCAGAGGTGGGCCGAGGAGGGCACAACCCACCAGGGCGCGCTTGGGCTCCCTGGCGCTCCCAGGTGGGTTGTGCCCACCTGGTGGGCCCCTTATACTGCTTATTTTTTCCAATCATTCTTAAATAATCCATAAAAAATCTCCGTGAAGTTTCAGCTTGTTTGGAGTCGCGCAGAATAGGTGGCCTGGCGTAGCTTTTCCAGGTCCAGATTTCCAGCTGCCAGAATTCTCCCTCTTGGTGTGTACCCTGCAAATTATGAGAGAAAAGTCATTAGAATTACTCCAAAAAGCATTATTATGGATAAAAACATTATAAATAATAGTAAGAAAACATGATGCAAAATGGGCATATCAACGCCCCCAAGCTTAGACCTCGCTTGTCCTCAAGCGAAAACCAAAATCGAAAAACATGTCCACATGCTTTGAGAGAGAGGTGTCGATAAAAACAAAATACAGACATAGAAGCATCATGTTGATTATTATAACAACAAAAAGTTAAACATAGGACTTTTATCATAGAACTTTCATCATATACTTATCATGAATAAGTAATAGTTCATCACACAATCAAAGTATAAAGAAAAACTCTATTAGAAACCAACAAAGTATGTTCTCAGTCAACTTTGCAACTACAATTCATCATCTTTTCAGGAAAGGGTCACGTGTCGGATCCTTTAGGAAAGTCCACATACTCAACCATCATATAGTCTTCTATGATTGCTAACCCTCACCACGTACCCATGAGCAAACGTTTCAACCGGACACATAGAAAGATAGGGGCTTATGGTTTTGCCTCCCAACATACTCACCTCAAGGGTGATGTCAACAATAATAACTCATGCCACCCATATTCAACTGGACATATGTGCCTAGATCTTTCCTCACCACATGATGCTTGCCAAAAGAGAAAAATAAAAGGAATAGAGAGAAAAACTTTGACTCTTTGCATAAAAGTAAAAGATAGGCCCTTCGTAGAGGGAAGCAGAGGTTGTCATGCACTTATTTGTTTGTATTCTCAATCCCTTAGTGCAAAAGAACGTCACGTTACATTGCCCCTTGTGATAGCGACCTTTATTATGCAGTCTGTCGCTTTTATTCTTCACCATCACAGGTTCGTGCAACGCTCAATTTTCTCTTACACTAAATGATCTCACACTTTTAGAAGCAATTTTTATTGCCTTTTTGCACTGATGCCAACTTACTTGAGGGATCTAGCTCAATCCCTAGGTAGGTATGGAGGGCACTTGAAAATAAGATTTGGGTTTAAGTGTTTTTGGATGCACAAGTAGTATCTCTACTTAGTGCGGAATTATTGGCTAGCAAAGATAGGGGGCAAGCACCACATGTTAAAAGATCTATGACAACAAGACTTCTATGTGAATATGAACAAACATAAATCATTAAATTGTCTTCCTTGTCCAACGTCAACAATTTTGGCATATAATATTTTGATGAGGGCTCACAATCACAAAAGATTTCTAGGATAGTATATTTATATGTGAATATTTTCTTCCCTTATTAATTCTTTCATGAGTTGCATCATTGACTAATGCTATGTTTGTCAATCTCTAATAAAATTTTCTACTTATACTTTTCCTTATGTGGTTCCATCACCTACCATAGTATTAGTATATAATCTTTTCTTTATTTATTTCCTTTATTTTATTTGTTTCCTTTCTTATTTCTTTTCTTTTATTTGCAACATGAAAGTAAACAAAGCAAAAACTCATACTAAACTTTATTATATAACTTGCACACGATTACAAGGATAGATCACTAAGCAAACTCTGAACTAAGATAGGATCGAGCTAAACTTTTATTCATCTAAAGCAAAAAGAACATATTCTCTGACTTTAAACTCACGCTTTTGAATTCTTTTGTCATGCCATCTTTTTACTTTTTCTTTAAATGATTTGGCATTTTCATAGGCTTGGGTTCTCCATTCATCTAATGAGAACCTCTGTTCAGCAGCAAGTTTGAAATCATAATTGAGTTCTTTGATTGCCAAATATGCTTTACGTTCTAACTCAAGAGGCAAATGACAAGCTTTTCCATAAACCATTTTATAAGGAGACATACCCATAGGATTTTTATATGTTGTTCTATAAGCCCAAAGTGCATCATCTAATTTCTTAGACCAATTCTTCTTGGACCTATTGACAGTCTTTTGAAAAATTAATTTTATTTCTCTATTGCTAAGTTCTACTTGACCACTAGACTGAGGATGGTAATGTGATGCAATTCTATGGTCAACATCATACTTGGCAAGCATTTTATGGAAAGCACCATGAATAAAGTGTGAACCACCATCCGTCATTAAATATCTAGGGACTCCAAACCTTGGGAAACTAGCTTCCTTAAGCATTTTAATAGAGGTGTTGTGATCAACACTACTGGTTGGAATAGCTTCTACCCATTTAGAAACATAATCAACATCAACCAAAATATGAGTATACCCATTAGAGGAAGGAAGAGGTCCCATGTAATCAAATCCCCAAACATCAAATGGTTCAACAGCAAGTGAATAATTCATAGGCATTTCTTGATGTTAATATTACCTATCCTTTGACATTCATCACAAGATAAGACGAACTTACGAGCATCCTTGAAGAGAATAGGCCAATAAAATCCAGATTGCAATACCTTGTGAGCAGTTCTATGTCCAGCATGATGCCCTCCATAAGCCTTGGAGTGACATTTCTGTAGGATTTGTCCCTGTTGATTCTCAGGTACACAACGTCTAATAATACCATCTACTCCTTTATAAAGATGTGGGTCATCCCAAAAGTAATGTCTTAAATCATAGAATATTTTTTTCTTTTTTTGGCAAGTAAACCTAGTTGGTAAATATTTAGCAACGATGTAATTAGCATAATCGGCATACCAAGGAGTACTATGAGAAACATTTATTGCAGCTAACTGCTCATCAGGAAAACTATCATCAATAGGTAGTGGGTCATCAAGCACATTTTCAAGCCTAGACAAATTATCAGCAACTGGGTTCTCAGCTCCTTTTCTATCAATGATATGTAAATCAAATTCTTGTAACAAAAGAACCCATCGAATAAGTCTGGGTTTAGCATCTTTCTTTTCCATAAGATATTTAATAGCAGCAAGGTCTGTGTGAACAGTTACTTTGGAATCAACAATATAAGGTCTAAATTTATCACAAGCAAACACAACTGCTAAGAATTCTTTTTTAGTAGTAGCATAATTTCTTTGAGAACTGTCTAGAGTTTTACTAGCATAATGGATAACGTTAAGTTTCTTATCAACTCTTTGTCCTAGAACAACACCAACAGCATAATCACTAGCATCATACATAATTTCAAAAGGCAAATTCCAATCAGGTGGTTGAACAATAGGTGCAGAAATTAAGGCTTTCTTAAGTGTTTGAAAGGCTTCTAAACAATCATCATCAAAAACAAAAGGAATGTCCTTCTGCAAGAGATTAGTAAGAGGCCTGAAACTTTTGAAAAGTTTTTGATAAATCTCCTATAAAAACCAGCATGACCTAAGAAACTACGAATACCTTTTATATCTTTAGGACATGGCATTTTCTCAATTGCATCAACCATAGCTTTGTCCACTTCAATACCTCTTTCAGAAATTTTATGACCCAAGACAATGCCTTCATTAACCATAAAGTGGCACTTCTCCCAATTCAAAACAAGATTTGTTTGTTCACATCTCTACAAAACTCGATCAATATTGCTTAAACAATCATCAAAAGACTTCCCATAAACAGAAAAGTCATCCATGAAAACCTCAACAATCTTTTCACAAAAGTCAGAGAATATAGCAGTCATACATCTTTGAAAGGCAGTAGGTGCATTACATAAACCAAAAGGTGTACGTCTATAAGCATAGGTTCCAAAGGGACAAGTAAAAGTGGTCTTTTCTTGATCAAATTGAGAAATAGGTATTTGTGAAAAGCCAGAATATCCATCAAGCAAGCAAAAGTGTGTGTGCTTAGATAATCTTTTAAGCATTTGATCAATAAAAGGCAGAGGGTAATGATCTTTTCTAGTTGCTTTGTTTAATTTTCTAAATTCAATTACCATTCTATATCCTGTGACAATTCTTTGTGGAATAAGTTCATCCTTATCATTAGGAACAATAGTTATACCTCCTTTCTTAGGAACACAATGAACATGGCTTACCCATCTACTATCAGCTATGGGATAGATTATACCTGCTTCCAGAAGTTTTAATATTTCCATTCTTACCACTTCTTTCATCTTCGGATTTAACCGACGTTATTGATCAACAACGGGTTTAGCATTAGATTCCATATTAATTTTGCGCTGCCATAGAGTGGGACTAATGCCCTTTAAATCATCAAGAGTATATCCAATAGTAGCCCGGTGCTTCTTTAGAACTTTTAATAATCTTTCTTCTTCATGTTCTGGAAGGTTAGCACTGATAATGATAGGATATATCTTCTTTTCATCGAGATAAGCATATTTCAAAGTGTTTGGCAATTGTTTTAATTCAAACACAGTATCACCTTTTGGTGGAGGAGGACCTCCTAGAGTTTCAATAGGCAAATTGTGTTCAAGCATAGGACGTTGTACAAAGAAAATTTTATCTATTTCAGTTCTTCCATGCATATGAAAATCATTCTCATGGTCTAGCAAATATTGTTAAAGGATTAGTAGGTGGTACAACAATAGAAGGAAGACCAATTAATTCATATTTACTAGGAAATTCTTTTTCATGAAGCTTTCTACTAAACTTGGAAAAATTAAACTCCTGAGACTCATTTCCAAAACTAACACCGATAATTTGTTTCTCACAATCTATCTTAGCATCAATGGTGTTCAAGAAAGGTCTGCCAAAAATAATGGGACAGAAGTCATCTGTCGGCGTTCTGGGAACGGGGGCCCCAGACTTGCCTGCCTGTGGCCCGCAGCGTGGCTCCACTAGCGGCCCTGTACGGCCCATCTTCACTAGAAAACACTCAAGACCCTCGCGAGGGGCCAAGCCTTGCAAGGCAGACGACACAAGACCTCCTTAGGGGCGGCCTCACCAGGCTGGCTCGCGAGGGGCAGAGAGATCAAGGCAAGGGACACCTCGCGAGATTTACGTGACGTAAGCCATGACGACTGGAGCCAGGCAGGCGCCAGGCGAGCGCCAGCATGCAGTGTCCTCGTTTCCTCTTTGGTGCTAAATGGGCGACCGCAGGGGAGGAGTCCCGAGGCATCAAGCAAAGGTTTCCATATCGGTGCAACAAGACCAAGACCAGCAGGACGGTAGGACGGAGGTCACCATGGAGCCCAAGACGGCGTAACCACCAGAGCCTTTGGCAGGCGAAGACTACTTTTGTCAGGATAGCTTGTACTAGTTGTCTCCCTTCGAATTTGGCCATTATGGGATCCCTTCCCGCTCAATATTACGGAAGAGGACCAGGGCCTCTATAAATAGGACTAGCCACCACCATAGCAAGGGGGAGAAACAGAGAGAGAGAGAGAGAGCATCAACTCACCAAGCACAAGAACACCTCACCTCGCGAGGCTGTTCTTCCCTTGTAACTGTTCATCCTCAGCCCAAGAGGCAATCCACCACACCACACTGGAGTAGGGTATTACACCACAACGGTGGCCCGTACCAGTATAAATCATCTGTCTCATGTTCTTTGGGTTCGTCGAGCTAGGCCGTGAGTTCTTAGAGTGTGCGAGCTAGAGAGGGGAGATTTTTGTGCGCACCCCAGTGTTCGAACCTCAAGGGTTTTGCCGGAACCTGAAATCCGACATTTAGCGTGCTAGGTAGGGGTGCGTCGGAGCTTCTCTTCCCCCGGTTGATCCGCCGACGCTCCGTGGTTCCAATGTCCGTCGACCCAAGGACCAACGCCGACTGTTGGACGGCTTGGTCGGCCCGGGCGGCGCAGTCCGCCCAAGAACACCACAACCCAGCGCCCCAGGCGGCACGCGCACTGCCAAGCGCCGCGGGGCACGGGCGGCGCGGTCAAACGCCGTCCACCCTCACTCCACAACAAGTCCGGGCGGCCGCAAGGTCCTCAAGTCATGTTGCGGCCATGGCGCCACACACCCAACGGGAACAAGCAAACATGAGGGCCGCACTCACGGTGGCTCGGCAGCTGCTGCGATGCCGACTGATGGAGAGTGGCCGGGATGCATTGCTGGAGCGCGTCGCCGAGCTACTGGACGTCGCGGCCTCGGGAGCACCGCCCTTTTGCTCCCTGGTTACACCTCAGGCCACGGCTGGATTGCATGGCGGGCCTCGCCGTGCCCGCGCACCCCCAGGTGTGTCAGGAGGCTTCATCGACACCGGCACGACGAGAAGCACCGGATGCCCACTCGCACCCGTGCCACCTCCAATGGGTGCAGGCACGAGCGTTGCCACCCGCGGCCTTGGCGGAGTGCCGCCCTACCATCCTCAGGGTGGTGCAATGTGGAGCATGGGGCACTTAAGTGAGGTCTTCGGGGCGGCGGCCTCGGAGGCCTACGTGCCCCGCATGATAGACTAGGAGTATGCGCTGGAAGACGACCCTGGCTCGTTCCTCGAGCTGGGCTGGGAGGAGGAGGCGCTGGAAGCTGAGGCCTTACAGGAGCCCCCCGAGCGCGCCGTGAGCCTCACCAACCATGCCGGCGATGACAGCTACAGGGTACCACTAATCTCTCAGGAGCAAGCTTATGCTAACTGTCGGATTTCGGGTTCCGGCAGACCCTTGAGGTTTGAACACTGGGGTGCGCGCGGAGATTTCACCTCCTACCTACCTGCACCCCTCCGCCTTGCTAGGATCTAAACTATGGAAAGAACAACACAAGAGACACAGGGTTTATACTGGTTCGGGCCACCGTTGTGGTGTAATACCCTACTCCAGTGTGTGGTGTGGTGGATTGCCTCTTGGGCTGATGATGATGAACAATACAAGGAAGAACAGCCTCACGAGGGTCTGTTCTTGGCTGGGGCGATGAACTGCTGGGAGGAGCTCAGTCACCCTTCTCTCTCTCTCTACCTGATCTTCTTTATCCTTCGATCCCTCTCTTTTCTTCCAACCTCCCCTACCTCCGAACCTCTCGAACCTCTCTTTGCTCTATGTGTGGCTGGTCCTATTTATAGAGGCCCTGGTCCTCTTCCCAAATATTGAGCGGGAAGGGAGCCAACAATGGCGGGCTAATTTGAAGGGGGACAGCTGGTATCAGCTATCCTGACAAAAGTAGTCTTCGCCTGCGCAAAGCTCTGGTGATGACGCCGTCTCGGGCTCCATGATGACCTCCATCTTGTAGTCCTCATGGTCTTGGTCTCGTTGCACCGAAATGGCAACCTTTGCCTGATGCCTTGGTACTCCGCGGCTGCGCTTGCCCCCTTTGCACCAAAGAGGAAAGGAGGACACTGCGCGGGCTGGCACCCGCCAGGCGCCCTTGGTCATCATGGCTTGCATCACGGGCACCTCGTGAGGTACCCCGCCTTGATCTCTCCACCTCCTCGTGAGCCAGCCTGACGAGGCCGTGCCTGAGGAAGCTCCGCGTCGTCCGCCCCGCGAGGCTTGGCCCCTCGCGAGGGTCTTCGGTTTGTGTTGGTGAAGATGGGCCGCGCTGGGCCCCCCTTTGAGCCACGCTGCAGGCCGCAGGCAGGCAAGTCTGGGGACCCCCATTCCCAGAACGCCGACAGTAGCCCCCGGGCCCAAGGCGCGCCCGGACTTGGCCGTGCAGGGAGGCGGAAGGGCAAGAGCGAAGCGCCGCGGGCCCTAACAGCCTGCGGCCTTGGGCGCCGCATGGCGGTTGATGGGACGTGGGCGCCTCCACTTCCCCATGGCGCCTCGGCAACTGCACGGATCGAACAAGTCGCTGCATGCAAAGTGGGTCATGATTACCTGCAATCGTGGAGGTAGGCGGTTGGCCTTCGTCGGCCATAAGTACGGAACAACGCGCGCCCTTCCAGTCCATCCCCCCTTGCTTCTCCTTCTTCCCAATCCTTGCTCCGTATTGCTACGATGGCTCCGATCCACTGGTTCTCGATGGCAGAGAAGGGAAAGGCTCCCCGAGAGGAACCAGACCCACTCCCGCCGAAGAAACGGCTCGCCCCCCGTGGCCCGGACGAGGGGGCCCTTCAGGTGGTGTCGAGGCCTTGGTGCGAGCGGGCGCCGCCGGGGTTCTCGCTTCCATTGTACGCCCACGTCGAGGGCCCTGAAGGAGCTGATGCTGACCGCCATGGGCGGCGCCGCCGTCGGCGCCGGCGGGTCACGAAGGTGTGGGTCGTCCCCCCTGGGGTCCACACCGAGGGCTCCTCCCGAGAGTTCGTGCTTCACATCGCCATTCCTCTTCAGTCTTGGATCCGCCTTCCTCCCTTCTTCGCCTCCATCATCCCGCAGGGGGAGCCCTTGGAGCTCTAGCTGCAGCACGCCGGCTGCAGCACCCTCACGACTGAGGCAGAGGTCGCGGTCGTTGCCCTGGGCGAGGTCTTCATGACTCGGGGCTGGAGAGAGATCGTCCGGGTTTTTGCAGGGTAAGGGGCGTCTTCGCGGTCCACTTGGATTACGACGGTGCTTCGGTGATGCTCTTCAAGGTCTTCGATGTGAGCGGGTGCCGGCTGGAGTGCTGCCCCGGGGAAGGTGGCCAGGACCCTGCCGCGACGAGGACTGGGCCCGCCAACCACTCCCTTGGCGGCTCCTCGGGCGGTGGAGGCGTCGGAGGTTCCAGCGACTCCGGCGAGCTCTTCGTGACTCTGGAGACGAGCGACGACAGCTACGAGCCATCGAGCCGGCGCCGCTCCTGGAGCAGGGCGGGCTCGTCAGGCCGCCGCCGACTCTGATCTGGATGGGGTTGGCATCGGTGCTTGACGGCCCACTGTTGATGATGGCGTCTTTTGCAGGGACGCACGTAGTTTGCGTCCCTTTAGGATCTATTCCCCGCGAGGAATCAAAAATGCGTCCCGTGGGGGCTTGTAAGGTGCCTGTGATCCTGTTTTGTTAATATAACCCTTGTCGTAGAATTGCGAGAGTTGCTCATTCCGTCTTAGCTCAGTCCTCCCTTTCGAACCTCACGAGGGCTTGGTGCTCTGCGCCGACAGGTCCCAGTCCCAAGGCGGTCTGAGCCGTCGCTGGTATGCTAGGTCGCGATGCCGTGGTCAAGGCCAGGAGGTGAGCGACCCGGAGTCTGGTAAGAGCCCCTGAGTCGCGATGCTCAGGAGGTCCCCTTTGGCGCCCAAGCAGCCGCCGTTTGGTGAGAAAGGAGAGCGGCGTCGCTAACACGGGATAGCATTAGGTGCGGGGATGGTGCCACGGCAGCTGGCGCTTCCGGGTGATGACTTATCTCGAGGATCAGGGGCCGCTCTCTGGTGTGTCGCCGGGTCCGTGCATCGGCAGGCGCGAGGTTGCTTGGCGAGGTCCTTGTGTGTCTCTCCCCTCTCGCCTTTGCTCCCCTTTCTGGTTCACGCACTTGAAGATGTCGCCCTTGGCCTTGGCCCCACGGCCGAGGCCGAGGCGCGTGTCCTGTCTTCTGCAACACTGACGCGGGTCCTCACCCACATCTACCTTCGCGATCCCGGTGTCGACCTCGACAGCCTGCTGGAGCCAGTGAGCGGCGAGTGTGCCGCTGCCGCTGCCGAGGCCGTGAAGGGTCGCGCAGAGGCCCTGCTGGGGAAGTTCCAGGCCTTTAGCACCAAGCCGAAGCAAGGCGCTGCCGACCCCACCACTCCGTGAGGCGTACCCAATCCGCGCTGCTCCACCGCCGACAAGTGACTCCATCGCGGCTCCTGTTCTGCCTTTAATTCCTGCACATGTATCATGCCTCGGGGAGGCGTTTAAACTTGCGTTTGGCATTGAGATAATAGTGTGGACTATAATATTTGCTTTTGAATTCCTTAAAATTTGCGCCTTTCCTTCCTACTTGCTTATGTTCTACGCCGGCAGAGCCCGGCCCCGCGCATGCCTCACCCAGCGTTGGTCCCGACCGGAAACCAGGACGGGGCCAAGGAGTGAGGGGCCACGTGACAAGTTAGGCTCCTGAGTCGCGATGCTCAGGAGTCCCCCTTGGCGCATGAACATCAAGTAGGGAGGTGTGATGCGGGTGGATCTACCGTTCTATGTCTGCAGAGCCCGGCCGCACGTGTGCCTCACCCAGTGTTGGTCCCGACCGGAAACCAGGACGGGGCCACGGAGTGAGGGGCTATGTGGCCAGTTAGGCTCCTGAGTCGCGATGCTCAGGAGTCCCCCTTGGTGCATGAACAGCAAGTAGGGAGGTGTGATGCTGGTGGATCTACCGTTCTACGTCTGCAGAGCCCGGCCGCGCGCGTGCCTCACCCAGCGTTGGTCCCGACCAGAAACCAGGACGGGGCCACGGAGTGAGGGGCTACGTGACCAGTTAGGCTCCTGAGTCGCGATGCTCAGGAGTCCCCCTTGATGCTCAAATGGCCTTCGTACCTTGGCTCTGCTCGGGGAGAGACGCGCGACGAACCAGGCCCGGGGGACCTGGCTGGGCGGTGTGCGTCTGGGTGTGACCCAGGCGCAGCCCCCGTGCCCAGCCCCCTAGCGCGGCACTCCCGAGGGGAGGCGTTACGACGAGGCTAGACACTGAGCTCTGGGCTCCCTAAGGTTGGTGCGGCCCGGGGGCCACCCTCAGTTGTTTATCACCAGCGCGGAGCATAGCGCTACCGTATGTGTACGGGCATAGCCGCTCCTCGGCAGTGTCGTCAGCCAGCACGGAGCATGGTGCTTCCACTGGTAAGTGGGAGGGGCCCCCCTCCGGGAGGAGCCCACGGGGCGTGTACAACCCCGCCCTAACACGTGGCTGGCACGGTAGGGCCTGGCGAAGTGTATCTGGGCACCCGTGAGCCAGCGCAGGACTCACGGGGCCCTACTCTAGGCGGGTTGCGCCTGGCACTGGGCCTTATCTTGTGATGTGTCCCTGCAAATTTGGTTAGATGTCGGCACTCTACGTCCTCGGGTCCCGGCCCTCGAGCTGGTCTCAGCTGTCGCTGGTATGCCAGGTCGCAATGCCATGGACAAGGCCAGAGGGTGAGGGCTGGAGAGCCAGTAAGAGCCCTGAGTCGCGATGCTCAGGTACCCCCCCTTTAACGTGCAAGTGGTCGGCATGGAGAAGAAGAGGTGCAGTGGACCAGCATCAAATAATCAAGCATGGTGGGTCTAACACATAATCGGAAATAAACGCAAATGGGATACATGCCGGGCCTGGCCCGAGCAGCTTGGGGATCATGCAGCCCGAGGGGCGCCCCCAACAAGGTAAGCTAACAACATGGAATAAAAAAAGGGATACACACCGCAGGGACGGACCCATGCGGCCTGGGAATAATGCAGCCCTGGGGGGCGCTCCCAGCTAGAAATAAAACTCAAAAGATGTCACATGATGATGTTGAGGACGAAGGAGCGTTGGTGTAGCAGGCTCGGTGGGCTGCGGGAGCCGATCCTCACGAGCCCCCAGGCCCAGGGGCCTCGGGAGGCTCCGGAGGCACTGGCGGCTCCTCGCGGGCCATCTCCATTCCTGCCAGGGCTGCGGAACACCTGGCCTCTCATGCCTCCGCGATGCCCCTCATGAGGCGCTGGTACGTGTCAGCCGCGTTCGGCAAGCCGTAAGGCATGCGAATGTAGTTGTGGGGTGGGCCTCCATAGCGCCCCCCTCGCGAGGGCCAGAGGCGCTCCAGAGAGGCGACTCGGTTGAGCCCTGGTATGTCGATGTAGACGCGCAGCCCACCATCCTCGTCTGGATGGGGAGCCACTGCTGGTAGGCGGCGGCCGCCTTTCATGACTCTTGACTCCTGTAGCTCCTGAATGGCCTTGCTGACGAACTCCTGAGGGTCTGGATCTCCTTTCCTTGCTCCTTCTTAAGGGAAACGTTCTTCGAAACACGCCTCCATGTGGTGCCCAAGCGCCTCCCTCATGACCTTAGCTAGGTCGGTGGCCCTCTAGGGGAGAGCCCCCGAGCCCTGCCTGAGGAGGGCGTCGGGCGCGCTTTCCTATGCGATGGAAGGAGGTTCCCCCTGGGCAGGCGCGGGCCCAGAGGGGCCTGCCTCCTGAGTGGTCGGGCCGGACGATGTCTTCTTCTTCTTAGGGGCGGTCTCGGGAGGCCTCCTGCTTCCACAATCCGGGTCTTCCAGTGACGCGGCCTGAAAGGCTCGTTCCAGGGAACACACCGCATCCTTCTCTTCACAGGGCACCGTGATGACTCCGCCGCTTCCTGGCATCTTGAGGACGTTGTAGCCATGGTGAGTTACGGCCATGAACTTGGCCAGCGCTAGGTACCCAAGGATGGCGTTGTACGGCAGGCGAATGTGAGCGACGTCGAAGTCGATGAGCTCGGTGCGGTAGTTGTCGCGTGCCCCAAAGGTGACAGGGAGGCGGACCTGCCCAATCGGGACCGTGGAGCCGTCGGTGATACCGGAGAAAGGCTTGGCTGGCTGAAGCTGGCTGTAGGGCACTTGGAGGTTGTTGAATGTTTCCACGGACAGGATGTTGAGCCCTGCCCCGCCATCGATGAGGGTCTTGGTGACCACCACGTTGCTGATGATTGGGGAACAAAGCATCGGGAGGACTCCGGCTGTAGCCGCACACTTGAGTTAATCTGCTGAGCTAAACGTGATGGCGCACGCCGACCACCTGAGAGGGCGCGTGGCTTCGAGCTTGGGGAGGACTGCATTCACTTCGTGGGCGAACTGCTTGAAGATGCGTTGAGAGGCTGGGGCTTGTGCACCGCCCAGAATGCAGGCGATCGCGCGCGACTCCTGGAAGCCCCCAGCCCCCTCGTCCTGGTGGCGGTCCTCGTTTCTCCTTGGCTGCGGCGGCAGCGGTGGGAGGCCTGCGTTGCCTTGCGGACGATCCTCACGAGGCTGATCCCTCCAGTCTCCCTCGCGAGGCTGATCCCTCCAGCCTCCCTCGTGAGGCGGGTCTTGCCAGCGATCCTCGCAAGGTTGATCGCGCCACCCTTAGCGCGGGCCACGGTCTTCCCAGTGTCTGGCGTTCCTTCCTCCTCCTCGACCGTAGCCCCGGTCACTGCGGTCAGGGCGACGGCCGATCCTTCCTTCTCACACGGCTCGGAGCTCTTGACATTCGTTGGTGTTGTGGGTGTGGAGGTCGTGGTACACACAGTATCGGCTGCCCTTGGAAGGTTCGGGCTGATCTCTGCCCCACTTGGTGTCTTGTTCTGCCGCGAGCACGGCAGCCCCCTTGCGCTTCACATCCTTGGCCTTGGGCTTCTTCTCTTCTGGGTCTGCGGCAGGCAGCTCGAGGAGGGAGAGACGCCCTTCCTCGGCCCTGGCGCACTTGGTTGCCAGGTTGAACAGCTCCAAGGAAGTGCACAGGTCTTCATGCATCGCCAGCTCCTCCTTCAACTTGACGTCGCGCACGCCGTCGGAGAAGGCCGAGATGATGGCCTCCTCAGTCACCTTGGGAATCTTGAGGCGCGCGTTGTTGAAGCGCTGGACGTACTTCTGCAAGGTCTCCCCGGGCTGTTGCTTGATGCGGCGCATGTCGCTCACGGCGGGTGGCCGGTCGCGAGTGCCTTGGAAGTTGGCGATGAAGCGGGTGCGCATCTCGTCCCAGGAGGAGATTGTGCCTGGAGCCAGGTTCATGAGCCAGGTGCGGGCCCCGTCCTTGAGTTCCATGGGGAACCAGCTCGCCATGACCTTCTCGTCTCCATTGGCAGCTTCGATGCCTAGCTCGTAGAGCTGGAGGAACTCCGCAGGGTCAGCCGTGCCGTCGTGGCGAGGAGGCAAGTCTGGCTTGAACTTGCCAGGCCACGCGACGCTGCGTAGCTCGGCGGTGAAGGCGCGGCAGCCTGCTGTGGCCACGGGAGGCCTTGGATGATGGGGAGATTGGTCTTACATGTCCCCACGCACTGCAGCTGGGAGTAGCGCGGGGTCTTGACGCGCGGGAGCAGGAGCATGGTCGCGACGTGCTGGAGCAGGGAGCGCCCGGGCAGCTTCTTGCGGGCGAGGGACTTCTTGACAGCTCTGCTCTTGCTACACTGGCGCCTGACGGAGCGGGTTCCGCCCAGGAGCCATGCGCCTTGGAGCCATGGCGCCGTCCTGAGGAGGAGGCGGCCGGGGCGCCGCCGGAGCTTCATCGCCCGTGCGGGGCGGGGTGCGGCACAGCAGAACGGACGGCGCAGGAGAGCCCCCTGCGGCGCGGACGAGCTCGGTGACGCGGTCGAGCCATTCTTCGTAGACATCGTCGACGGGACGGTAGCGCAGGAGCTCGTTTGCCGCGATGAGTGCAGCCCGAGCCTCCATGGGCGCGCGGAGCGTGCGAGACGAAGAACCGGCTGGGGTGAGCGAGGGAGTTGCGGTGCGGCCGTCTTGCCACACGGACGGATGCTGGGACGATGCTTGCTGCTCGTCCCCCGCCGGGCCAGTGGCGGCGTTGACGGCAGGTGATGGGGAACGGAGAGGACGCCCGCCGACAAGGGGCCGTCTGGGCGACGCGGGAAGCGAGTGCGGCCCGGCGCTCGGCACGGGCCCGACGAGCGTCAGACATGGGCGTGATGGTCGGAGGAGAACGGGGTGGTGGAAGACGAATCCCGGCGCACCCCTACCTGGCGCGCCAAATGTCAGATTTCAGGTTCCGGCAGACCCTTCAGGTTCAAACACTGGGGTGCGCACGGAGATTTCGCCTCCTACCTACCTGCACCCCTCCGCCTTGCTAGGATCTAAACTATGGAAAGAACAACACAAGAGATGTAGGGTTTATACTGGTTCGGGCCACCGTTGTGGTGTAATACCCTACTCCAGTGTGTGGTGTGGTGGATTGCCTCTTGGGCTGATGATGATGAACAATACAAGGAAGAACAGCCTCGCGAGGGTCTGTTCTTGGCTGGGGCGATGAACTGCTGGGAGGAGCTCAGTCACCCTTCTCTCTCTCTACCTGATCTTCTTTATCCTTCGATCCCTCTCTTTTCTTCCAACCTCCCCTACCTCCGAACCTCTCGAACCTCTCTTTGCTCTGTGGATGGCTGGTCCTATTTATAGAGGCCCTGGTCCGCTTCCCAAATATCGAGCAGGAAGGGAGCCAACAATGGCGGGCTAATTTGAAGGGGGACAGCTGGTATCAGCTATCCTGACAAAAGTAGTCATCGCCTGCGCAAAGCTCTGGTGATGACGCCATCTCGGGCTCCACGATGACCTCCTTCTTATAGTCCTCATGGTCTTGGTCTCGTTGCACCGAAATGGCAACCTTTGCCTGATGCCTCAGTACTCCGCGGCTGCGCTTGCCCCCTTTGCACCAAAGAGGAAAGGAGGACACTGCGCGGGCTGGCACCCGCCTGGCGCCCTCGGTCATCATGGCTTGCGTCAGGGCACCTCGTGAGGTACCCCGCCTTGATCTCTCCGCCTCCTCGTGAGCCAGCCTGACGAGGCCGTGCCTGAGGAAGCCCCGCGTCGTCCGCCCCACGAGGCTTGGCCCCTCGCGAGGGTCTTGGGTTTGTGTTGGTGAAGATGGGCCGCGCTGGGCCCCCCTTTGAGCCACGCCGCATGCCGCAGGCAGGCAAGTCTGGGGACCCCCGTTCCCAGAATGCCGACACTAACCATGGGTCGCAGGAGGATCAGGTCACAACAGTGGACGGCGGCCCCAGCCTAATGGCCCCCTCCCACCAGGAGGAGCGCACTGGGGGCTGCAGGGGAGAGGTCGGGAGCCATGTCCCTCACTGCGTCGCGCGGAGCAAGGCGCCCCCCGGAGGTAGGCCCTCTATCGGGGAGGTGCTGACGAGCCTTCCCTCGGCAGAGGACCCGTGGTCACCGAGGGCGCTGCTGGCGTCCCCTTTGCCCCTTGGCTTCGTTCTGGTTTTCGGTCGAACCAATGGTGGTCGAGGGCGGCGCAAGGCGGGGCCCTCGTCTGGCAATATGAAGTATGGCTCACGCCTGTGAAGATCTCCGCTCGTGACACTCTCACGTAATAATGAGTGGGGCTGTACATGCCCCGGAGTCTCAGGAGCGCCGCCCTCGGGCCTCGGGGGCTCCCTCCCACGCCTATGGCAGCACTTAGCTCCGCACTGGTGAGAAGACAAGAAGACTAGACTAGGTGCCGGACGCGGCCATTTGCTCTTAACCTCTTTTCTGTAGCCCTGTTTCCGGCTTTGGATTTAAGTTGAAGTTGAATTTTCATTGATATGCGTAGGGGTGACTTTTCTCGTTCGTTCGATTTCTTGCCATCTGGTTCCTTGCCCCGACTCGGAGTCCGCACCTGCTGCCTCCGCCCTCGCGAGCCCCTCGTGAGCGGGGGCTGGGCGCGGCATGCGCATGTTGCGCACACGCCCTTCCATGGCTGGCGCTCGCTCCTCGCGAAGTCCTCTCGGGCGGATCGGCAGGCCCTTCAGGAGCTCACGACCTCACGAGCTGGCCGGGAATCGGTCCTGACTAAGGTAAATTTCAGCAGTAAGCTCACGACGTGACTCGCGGGCCCATAAAAACACATCTTCAGCTTGGCCTAAGGAATAGAGGCAGTAATCTGTTTACATGAGGGGCTCCCCCTCCCAAAATGCTCTTATAACTTTCATGGTCACGCCCAAGTTTTCACTTACAGGGTCAGCAATGAGGAAGCACGGGATAAATCGGACATACCGCTCACCGCGTCCTCGGGTCGCCCTCAGACGTGTCGCTGGCATCATCATCACCATCGTTGGCGCCATCGTCCTCATCACCAGCATCACCGTCACCATTGCCGACGTCGCCCGCACCATCGTCGACCACGTCGCTTTCATCTACAGCGACCACCACCGCGTCATCCTCGGAGGTGAAGTCTCTGACTAGAGCATCCACATTGTCCTCTACCCAGTGCGCCAGGTCGCCCCGGATGGCCTCGGGCACAGGGGCAATGGCGGCGTCAAAGTCAAAGTTGGGGTAGGTGTTCTGGAGGTGGCTGAAGACACGGGAGAACACGCGCTTGAGCAGCCCGCGACTCCTCTCGTCGACAGCAAGCACGCGAGTCCTCTCGGATCGATTCGCCAGGCGTGTCACCACGTCGGTGAAGAAAAGGAGGTGACTAGCGTAGTCTTTCGAGTGGGGATGAGGTGCATTTTCGTTGTAGATGGCGCCCAGCACTGCGTTGGCTCTGACCCTGAGGCTTTTGGAGCATGGAGGCGTGCTTGCGCTCCAGCGTCCGCCGCCGGAGTGCTTCCTCCCTGCTCTGCTGCACGGAGGATTCGGCGCCGGCGACCCGCTGCTGAAGGGAAAACAACTCAGCACGAGCAGAAGCCAGCTCAGCTTGCACTGAGGACAGGGCGGTTGCGGCGGCTTTCTCATGATGTTCCACCTCGTCCAACCCTGACCTAAGCGCATTAGTCCTGCCCATGGCCTCGGCTTCCGCAAGCTTCAACTTCAGGTCATACCTGCCCACAAGATCCGCGCGAGCCTCGGCCACCCGGCGGTCGACTTCCTCTAGGACTTGGCCTCGCGCGCGCCGACAACATCCTCAGCTTGGGCAACCTGGCGCTCCCTCGTCTCCAACTGCTCAAGCTCAAGGTTGCACTCCATGGCTTCCAGCGCCAGCGCTTCCTCGCGCCTTAGGATCTCTTCCTTCTCGGCAAGCGTCCCCTTCATCGACGCTAGGGCAGCCTTGCGCGCCTCCACTTGCTGGTCCAGGGAGGCACTCCAGGCTTGGAGATCCCACACGCATTTCTATGCGATCTCACGACGTCGATCAGCTTCTCGGGCTTCTTCCATGGCTCGGGCGCAAGCTTCACGCGAGGTCGCAAGAGACGCCTCGGCCTTCGCGTTATCAAGCTCGCGTTGGTGGCGCCCAAGGTTGATGGCCACCTTCAGTTTATGGCACTCTTCCACCAGCCGAAGACCCTCGGCCTCGAGGCGCGCGTCTACATTCGCGAGCTCCCCGCCATGCCGGCTCATCACGCCCATTGCCTCCCAGAAGAGCTCGTGGCGGACGACGCTCTGTCCGTGCACAACCTTGAGCGCGCGACCGACTCCATCTCCAAAGCAGGGGCCGTCGACGGGACCCGAAGTGGCTCGCCCCCTTCCCCGGGAGGCTGAGGGCTGGCGCCCCTCCGGTCGCCGACTGGGCTTCGACAGGAGCCCGGTTGTGTTGAGGCTCGCTGCTCGAAGAGGGAACCAAGACCAAAGCCATCCGGCCACCGTCTATAACCAGAGGAGTTGCCCTTGGCACGCTCGTCACACCCCCAATGAGGCCACGAAGAGGAGATGGCAGGAGTGCGGGCTCAAGGCGCCAAGCTAGCGCGTCTGCCTCTCCAGCCGACCTCGAGACGAGGGAAACATGCTGGCCTAGGACGCTCAAGGCCAGCGGGAGATCCAAGGTAGGAGGAGGTTGCTTCCCGAGGGGCTTCGCAGCCTTAGCAGATGGGATCCTGAAGAGCCAATGCCAGGAAGGGAAGCAACATTCAAGGAATTACAAAGATAAGGTACTTACTCATCTATGGCGATGTACTTCCTCTGTTTCAACAGCCGGAAAGCACCGCTGCTGTAGCTTGGGGACCCCTTCCTCTTGCGGAGCGCATCGAAGTCTACACGGAGCCAGCCGAAGCGTTGGGCGTGGCGACCAATGCAAGGCACGGCTGGTGAAGCGCCCAAGGAGGTGACCTCAGGAGCGCCAAGCTGGGAAGAGCCATCAAGTACTGCCTCGTGACGGCCTCCAGAGGCCTTGGGAGCTACGGCCTCGGGAGAAGCGGGTTGCGTCGCCCCCTCAACTGCCACCTCAGCGTGAGAGTTGCGGGCTCCCAAAGATGATGCCTCAGGAGCTGCGGGCGGCTTCGACGCCTTGGCGCCCGCGCCTCCAGCCTCTGGTGGTGCTTGCCCCCTGCATCCACTCTTGGGGCAAGTTCGGCGCCGGTGACAAGGAGGGAACCACGGTGACAGGGTTCTCGCGGGATCCCTCAAGGCCAACCGGACGCAGCCCCCATTCTTCAAAGGGGGGCATCTGCCCTGCGAACTCCACCCTGTTCGAGCAATAGTACAAGAGATAGCCCACCGATGGCATATTGGCTGGCGAGGGGTTACCCGCTAGGACCTCAAGCATCATTCTTCGTGCCTCAAGCGGAAGCTCTGACTCCTGGAGCATCATATGATCCGGGCCGATAGATAGGGCCCACATCGGCTGGGAATGGCACTGGAGTGGGGCGACGCGGCGTTGGAGGAACTCCTTCATCACCATGGGCGCGATCAAGCCAAGGTCTTTCAACCTCCTCATTCGGAGCCAGACGAAGGCAAGGTGGGGGCTCGTAAGCTTCTCGTGAGCCCAGCCGGAGCTGGGAACGGCGGGTGCAGACGGAGGCGAGAGCAAAGGGCTGAGCACTCCGACATCCACATACACCCACAGTGTCCGGAACCCGCTCACAGACGGCGGGAGCTCAAAGTCAATCCCCGAGCCGGCCATTACCGCCACGGCCTGGAAGCTCAGGCACCCCGAGCATTGTCGGGGGTCGGTCAGGTGCAGCGAGAAGAAATGGCGCAGAAGGGCCACGGAGGGGGCGATGCCCACCATGGCCTCGCAGACAAAGGCGAAGACGGCAACAAGAGCGACAGATTTGGGATCTAAGTGCAGCAGATGAATCTGGTAATGGGAAAGCATGACGTTGAAGAAGGCGGAGAAGGGGGGATCAGACTGGCCCACAGGGCGTCAACGAAGAACTGGACCTCGGTGGCTTCTCTATCGACAGAAGCTTGGGACACCGGCCAGGCCGCCATCCCTCCGCATTCATTGAAGCTGGTGGCGAGCGCAAGGCGGACCTTGTCCATGCCTTCCTCATTGAACACCCACGATCGGCCGACGGCGGGCTCGACAGCAGGAGGCGAGTTGGCTGAGGACATGGGCTTCTTCCCTTTCTCCATCCGGTTCGGCGCCATGACGATGGGGAGGACTAAGCTCAGGTTGTATTGGGAGAGGAAGCTGAGGTTCGAGGAAGCGAAGGAGTTGGGGGGTGAGTTGCCAGCAAGGGGGAAATAACTGTGTGGGACGTCGTGGCCGCCTAGCTGGTGCCTACTACACAACCTTCTTCTTGTAGACGTTGTTGGGCCTCCAAGTGCAGAGGTTTGTAGGACAGTAGCAAATTTCTCTCAAGTGGATGACCTAAGGTTTATCAATCCGTGGGAGGCATAGGATGAAGATGGTCTCTCTCAAGCAACCCTGCAACCAAATAACAAAGAGTCTCTTGTGTCCCCAACACACCCAATACAATGGTAGATTGTATAGGTGCACTAGTTCGGCGAAGAGATGGTGATACAAGTGCAATATGGATGGTAGATATAAGTTTTTGTAATCTGAAAATATAAAAACAGCAAGGTAACTAATGATAAAAGTGATCGTAAACGGTATTGCAATGCGTTGAAACAAGGCCTAGGGTTCATACTTTCACTAGTGCAAGTTCTCTCAACAATAATAACATAATTGGATCATATAACTATCCCTCAACATGCAACAAAGAGTCACTCCGAAGTCACTAATAGCGGAGAACAAACGAAGAGATTATGGTAGGGTATGAAACCACCTCAAAGTTATCCTTTCTGATCGACCTATTCAAGAGTCCATAGTAAAATAGCATGAAGCTATTCTTTCCGTTCAATCTATCATAGAGTTCGTACTAGAATAACACCTTAAGACACAAATCAACCAAAACCCTAATGTCACCTAGATACTCCAATGTCACCTCAAGTATCCGTGGGTATGATTATACGATATGCATCACACAATCTTAGATTCATCTATTCAAACCAACACAAAGTACTTCAAAGAGTGCCCCAAAGTTTCTACTAGAGAGTCAAGACGAAAACGTGTGCCAACCCCTATGCATAGGTTCATGGGCGGAACCCGCAAGTTGATCACCAAAACATACATCAAGTGGATCAATAGAATACCCCATTGTCACCACGGGTATCCCACACAAGACATACATCAAGTGTTCTCAAATCCTTAAAGACTCAATCTGATAAGATAACTTCAAAGGGAAAACTCAATCCATTACAAGAGAGTAGAGGGGGACAAACATCATAAGATCCAACTATAATAGCAAAGCTCACGATACATCAAGATCGTACCACCTCAAGAACACGAGAGAGAGAGAGAGATCAAACACATAGCTACTGGTACATACCCTCAGCCCCGAGGGTGAACTACTCCCTCCTCGTCATGGAGAGCGCCGGGATGATGAAGATGGCCACCGGAGAGGGATTCCCCCCTCCGGCAGGGTGCCGGAATGGGTCTAGATTGGTTTTCTATGGCTACGGAGGCTTCTGGCGGCGGAACTCCCGATCTATTGTGATCCTCGAAGTTTTTAGGGTATATGGGTATATATAGGAGGAAGAAGTACGTCGATGGATCTCTGGGCTGTCCACGAGGCAGGGGGCGCGCCCAGGGGGGCGCGCCCCCCACCCTCGTGGGAAGCTCGGGACTCTTTGGTCCATCTCCAATACTCCGTGGGCTTCTTCTGGTCCAAAAATAAGTTCCGTGAAGTTTCACGTCAATTGGACTCCGTTTGATTTTCCTTTTCTGTGATACTCTAAAACAAGGAAAAAACAAAAAGTGGCACTAGGCTCTAGGTTAATAGGTTAGTCCCAAAAATCATATAAAATAGCATATAAATGCATATAAAACATCCAAGGTTGATAATATAATAGCATGGAACAATAAAAAATTATAGATACGTTGGAGACGTATCAGCATCCCCAAGCTTAATTCCTGCTCGTCCTCGAGTAGGTAAATGATAAAAACAGAATTTTTGATGTGGAATGCTACCTAACATATTTATCCATGTAATTCTTTATTGTGGCAAGAATATTCAGATCCATAAGATTCAAGACAAAGGTTTAATATTGACATAAAAATAATAATACTTCAAGCACACTAACAAAGCAATCATGTCTTCTCAAAATAACATGGCCAAAGAAAGTTATCCCTACAGAATCATATAGTCTGGCTAAGCTCCATCTTCACCACAAAAAATATTTAAATCATGCACAACCCCGATGACAAGCCAAGAAATTGTTTCATACTTTTGATGTTCTCAAACTTTTTCAATCTTCACGCAATACATGAGCGTGAGCCTTGGATATAGCACTATATGTGGAATAAAAGGGTGGTTGTGGAGAAGACAAAAAGGGAGAAGATAGTCTCACATCAACTAGGCGTATCAACGGGCTATGGAGATGCCCATCAATAGATATCAATGTGAGTGAGTAGGGATTGCCATGCAACAGATGCACTAGAGCTATAAGTGTATGAAAGCTTAAAAAGAAACTAAGTGGGTGTGCATCCAACTCGCTTGCTCACGAAGACCTAGGGCATTTTGAGGAAGCCCATCATTGGAATATACAAGCCAAGTTCTATAATGAAACTTTCCCAATAGTATATGAAAGTGACAACATAAGAGACTGTCTATCATGAAGATCTTGGTGCTACTTTGAAGCACAAGTGTGGTAAAAGGATAGTAGCATTGCCCCTTCTCTCTTTTTCTCTTATTTTTTTATTTGGGCATTTTCTCTTTATTTCGTACGGAGTCTCATCCCAACTTGTGGGGGAATCATAGTCTCCATCATCCTTTCCTCACATGGGGCAATGCTCTAATAATGATGATCATCACACTTTTATTTACATACAACTCAATACTTAGAACAAAATATGACTCTATATGAATGCCTCCGGCGGTGTACCGGGATGTGCAATGACTCATGAGTGACATGTATGAAAGAATTATGAACGATGCCTTTGCCACAAATACAATGTCAACTAAATGATCATGCAAAGCAATATGACAATGATGAAGCGTGTCATAATAACGGAACAGTGGAAAGTTGCATGGCAATATATATCGGAATGGCTATGGAAATTCCATAGTAGGTAGGTATGGTGGCTGTTTTGAGGAAGGTATATGGTGGTTTATGGTACCGACGAAAGTTGCGCGGTACTAGAGAGGCTAGCAATGGTGGAAGGGTGAGAGTGCGCAAAATCCATGGACTCAACATTAGTCATAAAGAACTCACATACTTATTGCAAAAATCTATTAGTTATCAAAACAAAGTACTACGTGCATGCTCCTAGGGGGATATATTGGTAGGAAAAGACCATCGCTCGTCTCCGACCGCCACTCATAAGGAAGACAATCAATAAGTAAATCATGCTCCGACTTCATCACATAACGGTTCACCATACGTGCATGCTACAGGAATCACAAACTTTAACACAAGTATTTCTCAAATTCACAACTACTCACTAGCATGACTCTAATATTACCATCCTCATATCTCAAAACAATCATCAAGTGTTTTTATTATATCCCTCTTGGATTCCCATCATATTAGGACTAAATTCATAACCAAAGCAAATTACCATGCTGTTTAGGACTCTCAAAATAATATAAGTGACGCATGAGAGTTCATCTATTTCTATAAAATAAAACCACCACCATTCTCTAAAAATATATAAGTGAAGCACTAGAGCAACAACAAACTACTCCGAAAGATATAAGTGAAGATCAATGAGTAGTCGAATAATTATGCAACTATATGAAGACTCTATAACATTTAAGAATTTCAGATCTTAGTATTTTATTCAAACAGCAAGCAAAACAAAAGAAAATAAAATGACGCTCCAAGCAAAACACATATCATGTGGGGAATAAAAATATAGCTCCAAGTAAAGTTATCGATGAACGAAGACGAAAGAGGGGATGCCATCCGGGGCATCCCCAAGCTTAGGCTTTTGGTTGTCCTTGAATATTACCTTGGGGTGCCTTGGGCATCCCCAAGCTTAGGCTCTTGCCACTCCTTGTTCCATACTCCATCAAATCTTGACCCAAAACTTGAAAACTTCACAACACAAAACTTAAAAGAAAAATCGTAAGCTCCGTTAGTATAAGAAAATAAATCACCACTTAGGTACTGTTGTGACCTCATTCTAAATTCATATTTGTGTAATATCTACTGTATTCTAACTTATCTATGGTTCATACCCTCCGATACTACTCATAGATTCATCAAAATAAGCAAACAACACATAGAAAACAGAATCTGTCAAAAACAGAACATGTTGTAGTAATCTGTAGGTTCCGAATACTTCTGTAACTACAAAAATCCTGAGAAATTAGGAAATCCTAGGAAATTTGTTTAATGATCTACTTCACATGGAATTGGTATTTTATCGCTCTCTGGTAAGAAATGAAAATTATTCTTGTGAGCGCATACTTTCTGTTTTTTACAGCAAGATGAAATAACAATCACCCAAGAAGGTCCTAAAGGCTTTACTTGGCACAAACACTAACTAAAACATAAAAAGCACAATCATAATAGAGGATAGATGATTAATTTATTACTAAACAGTAACAAAAAGCAAGGAGCTAAAATAAAATTGGGTTGCCTCCCAACAAGCGCTATCGTTTAATGCCCCTAGCTAGGCATGATAATTTCAACGATGCTCACATAAAAGATAAGAATTGTAACATAAAGAGAGCATCTTGAAGAATATGACTAGCACATTAAGTCAAACCCACTTCCTATGCATAGGGATTTTGTGAGAAAACAACTTATGGGAGCAATAATCAACTAGCATAGGAAGGCAAAACAAGCATAACTTTAAAACTTTAAGCACATAGAGAGGGAACTTGATATTATTGCAATTCCTACAAGCATATATTCCTCCCTCATAATAATTTTCAGTAGCATCATGAATGAATTCAACAATATAACTATCACATAAAGCATTCTTTTCATGATCTACAAGCATAGAAATTTTATTATTCTCCACATAAGCAAAATTCTTCTCATTCGGAATAGTGGGAGTATCATAAGAAACTCGAATACTATAAATTGTTTCGATATTAAAAGAGTAATATTCAGAAAAGGGGTAATCATAATCATGACAAGTTTTATAAATATAATCATCACTACTTTTTATAGCATAAGTATCATCACAATAATCATCATAAGTAGCAACTTTGTTCTCATCATAATCAATTGAAACCTCTTCCAAGATAGTGGAATCATTACTAAATAAAGTCATGACCTCTCCAAATCCACCTTGATAATTATCACAACAAGATTCAACATCCTCCAAAATAGTGGGATCATTACTTCCTAAAGTTGGCACTCTTCCGAACCCACTTTCATCAATATAATCATCATAAGTAGGAGGCATGCTATCATCATAACAAATTTGCATATCAAAACTTGGGAGGCTAGAAATATCATCTTCATTAAACATAGCCTCCCCAAGCTTGTGGCTTTGCATATCATTAGCATCATGGATATTCAAAGAATTCATACTAACAACATTGCAATCATGCTCATCATTCAAATATTTAGTGCCAAACATTCTAATGCATTCTTCTTCTAACACTTTGGCACAATTATCGGAATCCTTATTTTCATGAAAGATATTAAAAAGATGAAGCATATGAGGTACCCTCAATTCCATTTTTTGTAGTCTTCTTTTATAAACTAAACTAGTGCTAAAACAAGAAACAAAAAGATTCGATTGCAAGATCTAAAGATATACCTTCAAGCACTAACATCCCCGGCAACGGCGCCAGAAAAGAGCTTGATGCCTACTACACAACCTTCTTCTTGTAGACGTTGTTGGGCCTCCAAGTGCAGAGGTTTGTAGGACAGTAGCAAATTTCCCTCAAGTGGATGACCTAAGGTTTATCAATCCGTGGGAGGCATAGGATGAAGATGGTCTCTCTCAAGCAACCCTGCAACCAAATAACAAAGAGTCTCTTGTGTCCCCAACACACCCAATACAATGGTAGATTGTATAGGTGCACTAGTTCGGCGAAGAGATGGTGATACAAGTGCAATATGGATGGTAGATATAAGTTTTTGTAATCTGAAAATATAAAAACAGCAAGGTAACTAATGATAAAAGTGATCGTAAACGGTATTGCAATGCGTTGAAACAAGGCCTAGGGTTCATACTTTCACTAGTGCAAGTTCTCTCAACAATAATAACATAATTGGATCATATAACTATCCCTCAACATGCAACAAAGAGTCACTCCGAAGTCACTAATAGCGGAGAACAAACGAAGAGATTATGGTAGGGTATGAAACCACCTCAAAGTTATCCTTTCTGATCGACCTATTCAAGAGTCCATAGTAAAATAGCATGAAGCTATTCTTTCCGTTCAATCTATCATAGAGTTCGTACTAGAATAACACCTTAAGACACAAATCAACCAAAACCCTAATGTCACCTAGATACTCCAATGTCACCTCAAGTATCCGTGGGTATGATTATACGATATGCATCACACAATCTTAGATTCATCTATTCAAACCAACACAAAGTACTTCAAAGAGTGCCCCAAAGTTTCTACTAGAGAGTCAAGACGAAAACGTGTGCCAACCCCTATGCATAGGTTCATGGGCGGAACCCGCAAGTTGATCACCAAAACATACATCAAGTGGATCAATAGAATACCCTGTTGTCACGACGGGTATCCCACGCAAGACATACATCAAGTGTTCTCAAATCCTTAAAGACTCAATCCGATAAGAATCCATTACAAGAGAGTAGCGGGGGAGAAACATCATAAGATCCAACTATAATAGCAAAGCTCGCGATACATCAAGATCGTACCACCTCAAGAACACGAGAGAGAGAGAGAGAGAGATCAAACACATAGCTACTAGTACATACCCTTAGCCCCGAGGGTGAACTACTCCCTCCTCGTCATGGAGAGCGCCGGGATGATGAAGATGGCCATCGGAGAGGGATTCCCCCCTCCGGTAGGGTGCCAGAACGGGTCTAGATTGGTTTTCGGTGGCTATGGAGGCTTCTGGTGGCGAAACTCCCGCTCTATTGTGCTCCTTGAAGTTTTTAGGGTATACGGGTATATATAGGAGGAAGAAGTACGTCGGTGGATCTCCGGGCTGTCCACGAGGCAGGGGGCGCGCCCAGGGGGGTGGGTGCGCCCCCACCCTCATGGGCAGCCCGGGACTCTTTTGGTCCATCTCCGATACTCCGTGGGCTTCTTCTGGTCCAAAAATAAGTTCCGTGAAGTTTCAAGTCAATTGGACTCCGTTTGATTTTCCTTTTCTGCGATACTCTAAAACAAGGAAAAAACAGAAACTGGCACTGGGCTCTAGGTTAATAGGTTAGTCCCAAAAATCATATAAAATAGCATATAAATGCATATAAAACATCCAAGGTTGATAATATAATAGCATGGAACAATAAAAAATTATAGATACGTTGGAGACGTATCACTAGCCAGGCGGATATCAAGGCTACGTGGGGAAGCGGGGCCGCCCATGTCCAATCGATCGCCACGTGTCAAGCAAGGCCACATGCTGTTGGGGCCCGCGGTGCTCCGCACTTGCCCTTTGGCTTCGCCTCAAAGCCAAGCCCGAGCTCGCCTTGGGCCCGGGGGATACTATCGACATTCTGGGAACGGGGATCCCCAGACTTGCCTGCATGCGGCCCGCAGCGTGTCTCCACTAGCGACCCTGTACAGCCCATCTTCACCAGCAAACACTCAAGAACTCGCAAGGGGCCAAGCCTCGCGAGGCAGACGATGCAAGACCTCCTCAGGGGCGGCCTCACCAGGCTGGCTCGCGAGGGGAGGAGAGATCAAGGCAAGGGACACCTCGCGAGGTTTACGTGACGTAAGCCATGACGACTGGAGCCAGACGGGCGCCAGCACGCGCAATGTCCTCATTTCCTCTTTGGTGCTAAAGGGGCAAGCGTAGGGGAGGAGTGCTGAGGCATCAAGAAAAGGTTTCCATATCGGTGCAACAAGACCAAGACCAGCAGGACGGCGGGACGGAGGTCACCGTGGAGCCCAAGACGGCATCACCACCAGAGCCTTTGGCAGGAGAAGACTACTTTTGTTAGGATAGCTTGTACTAGTTTTCTCCCTTCGAATTTGGCCATTGTGGGATCCCTTCCCGCTCAATATTTGGGAAGAGGACCAGATCCTCTATAAATAGGACTAGCCACCACCATAGCAAGGGGGCTAATTAGAGAGAGAGAGATAGAGAGAGAGAGAGAGAGCATCAACTCACCAAGCACAAGAACACCTCACCTCGCGAGGTTGTTCTTCCCTTGTAACTGTTCATCCTCCGCCCAAGAGGCAATCCACCACACCATAGTGGAGTAGGGTATTACACCACAACGGTGGCCCGAACCAGTATAAATCATGTGTCTCGTGTTCTTTGGGTTCGTCGAGGTAGTCCGTGCACTACAAAAAAATACACTTCCGTGATGATACGTGTTTGTCACAGTAGGTCGCATTTTCTGTCATGCATGTACATCCATGACGATTTTATGACAGAATCAAGATAGTCATACCTGTGCTGTTGTAGAAGTGTTCCATGACATTACCAAAATTATCATCACAGAAGTGTCCACTTCCATGACGATAAATCCCGTGTCACAGAAGTGCTTTTGTCAAGGGTGACCGACACGTGGCATCCACCGTAACGGAACGCGTTAAGCTATCGGGTCGGGTTTTGGATCCGATAACCCGTTAACAACCCCGACCAATGGGGATTTCCCACGTGTAAAATCATCATTGGCTGGAGGAAACATGTGTCGGCTCATCGTTGGGACAGATGTCGTCCACTCATTGGACAGAAGGCGCCTATGATACGTCGACACGTGGCACAGCCCAACAGAGGCCCATTCCTGTGAAAAGGCCGGCCCGTTTGACTTGGTCAAAAGGTGGCGGGCCGGCCCATGTAAAGCCTATTAACGACCTATTCGCATATAGCCCATTTACAGCCCGCTAACCCAAGGCCCGTTATGCCCTATACGAATTAGGCCCAATAGCATCATCTGGGCCACCCAATATGATTCCAGCCCGTTTTCACTTCTGGCCCATGTATGGCCCATGACGTCTTTCGGCCCATATGAGGCCCTATGTAACTCTTGGCCTATTAATGGCCCGTGGTGAAACTGGCCCGTAATGAACAGTGTATCACTTTACACCCATTAACGACCCATGGTGAAACTGGCCCGTAATGAACAGTGTATCACTTTATACCCATTAACGGCCTGTTATTCCATTGGGCCGTTTCCAGCCCATGTTATCTTTCGGCCTTCTCAGAGCCCATTTATTCTTGGTCTCATTTCCAGTATTCATTTACTTATGGCCCGTTACTGTCATTTTCTGCTTGTGGGCCAAATTCAGCCCATGGTTATAGTCGGCCCGTTTGTGGTCCGTTAATACGTTGGGCCGTTTTCACAGCGTCATCAAATACGGCCTATTAATGATGGCCCATTATGGTCGGCCCATGAACGGACGATTCCAACTCTAGCCCGTTTACGGCCATAATGCGGTCTGTTTGGCCCATGTTTGGCCAATCGATCATACGGCCCGTATAAGGCCCATTGATGATACGGCCCGCAGAAGGCCCATTGTTTCTACGGCCCGTAGAAGGCCCACCATTTCTACGGCCAGTAGGAGGCCAAGTGTCACTACAGTAAATATTAGCCCATGGTTATTGTGGCCTAGTTTTAAAAAAATAGGTTATTGCAGCCACTAGCTAACCGCGGAAAAAGAACTGCAATGACTACAAGCAAACAAATAAACAAGACAACAAGGAAATAAATAAGCAAGCAACTAACGCTAGGTGCTACGTCTTGAGCTTGCGTTGGTTTTCCCTGAAGAGGAAGGGATGATGCAGTAGAGTAGCGTAAGTATTTCCCTCAGTTTTTGAGAACCAAGGTATCAATCCAATAGGAGGCCACGCTCAAGTCCCTTGTACCTGCACAAAGCGATAGCTACTTGCAACCAACGCGATTAGGGGTTGTCAAGCCCTTCACGGTCACTTACGAGAGTGAGATCTGATAGATAGAATATTTTTGGTATTTTTGATATAAAGATGCAAGGTAAAAAGTAAAGGCAAAGTAAATAGCAAAACAATATTAAAGTGATGGAGATTGATATGATGAGAATAGACCCGGGGGCCATAGGTTTCACTAGTGGCTTCTCTCAAGAGCATAAGTATTCTACGGTGGGTGAACAAATTACTGTTGAGCAATTGATAGAATTGTGCACAATTATGATAATATCTAGGCATGATCATGTATATAGGCATCACGTCCGTGACAAGTAGATTGAAATGATTCTGCATCTACTACTATTACTCCACTCATCAACCGCTATCCAGCATGCATCTAGAGTATTAAGTTAAAAACAGAGTAACGCCTTAAGCAAGATGACATGATGTAGAGAGATAAATTCATGCAATATGAAATAAACCCCATCTTGTTATCCTCGATGGCAATGATACAATACGTGCCTTGCTGCCCCTTCGGTCACTGGGTAAGGACACCGCAAGATCGAACCCAAAGCTAAGCACTTCTCCCATGGCAAGAACTACCAATCTAGTTGGCCAAACCAAACGGATAATTCGAAGAGACATGCAAAGATAACCAATCATACATAAAAGAATTCAGAGAAGATTCAAATATTATTCATAGATAGACTTGATCATAAACCCACAATTCATCGGTCTCAACAAACACACCGCAAAAAGAAGATTACATCGAATAGATCTCCACAAGAGAGGGGGAGAACTTTGTATTGAGATTCAAAGAGAGAGAAGGAGCCATCTAGCTACTAACTATGGACCCGAAGGTCTGAGGTAAACTACTCACACTTCATCGGAGAGGCTATGGTGATGTAGAAGCCCTCCGTGATAACAGCCCTCTTCCGGCAGAGCTCAGGAACAGGCCCCAAGATGGGCTCTCGTGGATACAGAAAGTTGCGGCGGGGGAATTAGGTTGTTGGCTCCTGTTCTGATCGTTTGGGGGTACGTGTGTATATATAGGAGGAAGAAGTACGCCGGAGGAGCAACAAGGGGCCCACGAGGCAGGGGGCGCCCTAGGGGGGCGCGCCTCCCACCCTCGTGACCGCCTCTTTTGTTCCTTGGAGCAGGGTCCAAGTCTCCTGGATCACGTTCGGTGAGAAAATCACGTTCCCGAAGATATTATTCCGTTTGGACTCCGTTTCTTCGAAACACTGAAATAGGCAAAAAAACAGCAATTCTGGCTGGGCCTCCGGTTAATAGGTTAGTGAAAGTGCAACTATCCCTAGGTGGTTTTGGTAATTCATAACAACATATAGCTCATTGAGCTAATGCTATTCCAAGATGATTATTTCAGGAAAGCTCAATGATTGGCATGGCATGGATGTGAAAGTGGAACCCTCAAAATGCTAAGGACAAAGGATTGGCTCAAACTCAAAAGCTCAAGACTCTTCATTTTATATTTTAGTGATCCAAGATCACATTGAGTCTTTAGGAAAAGCCAATACTATCAAGGAGGGATGAGGTGTTGCTTAATGAGCCTCTTGCTTCATGTGCTTAGTGATATGCTCCAAAACCCTCAACTACTTTCCCATATCCACATATGACCTAAACCCTAAGCCAAACTCGGTCCTACCGATTCTTCCTATCCGGCGCCACCGAGTTTCACTTGTCATAAGCCACTGCCAAACCCTAGCAATTCGGTTCTACCGATAGGGATCTCGGTCTCACCGAGATGGGATTGAAAACTCTCTGTTTCCCTTTCGTAACTTCTCGGTCTCACCGAAAGAGCGAATCGGTCCCACCGAGATTGCAATGTAAATTCAGTGTTTCCCCTTTGTAACTTTTCGGTCTCACCGAAAGAGCAAATCGGTCCCATCGAGTTTGCCTGACCAACTCTCTGGTTAGCTAATTACCAAATTCGGTCTCACCGAGTTTGTGTAATCGGTCTCACTGAGATTACGTTATGCCCAAAACCCTAACCATATCGGTCCTACCGAGTTGCATGTCAGTCCCACCGAAAATCTCTAACGGTCACTAGGTTTACATTTTCGGTCCGACCGAGTTTGTTGATTCGGTCCCACCGAGATTGGAAAACTGTGTGTAACGGTTGGATTTTGTGTGGAGGCTATATATACCCCTCCACCTCCTCTTCATTCGAAGAGAGAGTCATCAGAACACATACACCATTCCAACTCATATGTTCTGAGAGAGAACCACCTACTCATGTGTTGAGACCAAGATATTCCATTCCTACCATATGAATCTTGATCTCTAGTCTCTCCAAGTTGCTTTCCACTCAAATCTTCTTTCCACAAAATCCAAATCCTATGAGAGAGAGTTGAGTGTTGGGGAGACTATCATTTGAAGCACAAGAGCAAGGAGTTCATTACCTACACACCATTTGTTACTTCTTGGAGAGTGGTGTCTCCTAGATTGGCTAGGTTTCACTTGGGAGCCTCCGACAAGATTGTGGAGTTGAACCAAGGAGTTTGTAAGGGCAAGGAGATCGCCTACTTCGTGAAGATCTACCGCTAGTGAGGCAAGTCCTGTGTGGGCGATGGCCATGGTGGGATAGACAAGGTTGCTTCTTCGTGGACCCTTTGTGGGTGGTTGCTTCTTCGTGGACCCTTCGTGGGTGGAGCCCTGTGTGGACTCGCGCAACCATTACCCTTTGTGGTGGAGCCCTCCGTGGACTCTCGCAACCGTTACCCTTTGTGGGTTGAAGTCTCCATCAACGTGGATGTAGGATAGCACCACCTATCCGAACCACGGGAAAAACATCCGTGTCTCCAATTGCGTTTGAATTCTCCAAACCCTTCCCTTTACATTCTTGCAAGTTGCATGCTTTACTTTCCGCTGCCAATATACTCTTTGCATGCTTGCTTGAATTGTGTGATGATTGCTTGACTTGTCCTAAAATAGCTAAAATCTGCCAAGAACTAAATTGGGAAAAGGTTAAGTTTTTATTTGGTCAAGTAGTCCAATCACCCCCCTCTAGACATACTTTTGATCCTACAGTTAGTCTCAAAAATAATATACAAGTGGAAAATGAAGCCCAATATAGTCCAAAACAGTAGATAATATAGCATGGAGCAATCAAAAATTATAGATACGTTGGAGACGTATCACTAGGCTATCACGGCTATTACACATATTACATCCACTGGGCATCAAAGTTCGCCACCAGTGCAAATATAGGGAACAAAGCAGCATATCATATACAATGGTTGTCAAAGTTGGTGACCAGCGCAAATAAACGCCACAGCAAAACAAATCCAGAACTGAAACCACTTCACAAGATCTCAAGAAACAATATCCTGGGTACCCATAATGCTGGCAAGATGCTTAGCAAGCTTATTAACTTTCTCTTGTTTGGCGCTTAAATCCTCCAGCTCTTGCTGTTGCACCAGAAAATATGCATCTGAATTCTGCAGGGACTTCCTCAGTCCTCCAGCTTCTTGTCGCAGCACATCTGATCGATGTCTTTCAACTTGAAGTTGAGACTCAAGAAGACGAGTTGATTCAGGCAGCGGGTTCGAAGAGCTTGTGCCAGCAATAGTGGCCAGTAACTCGAACACTACATCAAGACATGACTTTTGGGTTCCCTCACTGTCGTCAAGATAATTTTTATCAGCTTTCTTGGAGACCAACAGGGATGTCTCACTATCTTGAACCTTATCTGCATTACTTCCTTTACCATTGGATAACGCGGTACTGTTCTCCAATATTTTGTCTGCATTCTAAAAGAGAAACAAGCAGACACATCACATGTTTACCATGTTGTATATGAAACTCATTTTGGTAAATGAGTCAGTAGTAAAGTGGACAGGATAACAGCATGAAACAAACATATATCTATGTACCATGGTCACTTTATGGTCTATATCATTCTAGTTTTTGTTGCCAAATCAAGATAGAGACACGGTTCAAATAATATTTGTTCAAGACAAAGCAGAATAGACAGAATATAAGTGTGGGTAACTATAGAGCAATAACAACACTTGTAATGTGCATAACATGAGAGCATAACTGTTTATTCAATTGAAACTGAAATCAACATAGAGCAGGTTACAACAGCAAACCAGTTAAAGAAACAGGTTTAAAACACACCTGTTGCGCCATTGGAGTTTCAATTCCATCCTTCAAATTTGAAAATAGTTGGTATGAGTAAATACAGTAATGCAAGAGCAAAGGAGTATGAACCATAGCTACAGAACCTGACCTGAGAACAAATCTTCTTCTCCTTTAAGCGTTGAGTTGGGATTCGGAGTGGTGGTCCTTGTGCTTTGGGCACTGCAGTTCCCTTACTAACTGCTCGTGTTTGGGTGCTCTGTGGTGGAGACGGTGCTGTGTCAACTGGAATTGGGTTACTATCTGTCGGGGTTGGGGTTAGAAGGGGTGTAGTTGGTTCTCTGTCCAACTGGGTAGGGGTACAATCTATGAGAGTCTGGGTTATGTGTGGTGGATCTGGTCCTTGGGCAAGTACAACCGTGGTTCTATCTGCATCAACTGGTAGCACTATCTTTTCTGAAGACCGTGTTGTTACTCCCTTAGATACTGCCATCACGCTCTCCAATTCAAATGGCTGATAAAAAAGAAAAGTAATTGAAAGTATAGACATTGTATGATAGACAGGTGCAATGGATAGTGGGGAATAAAAGAGGGCATGAAATAATTCATATTTATGTTGTCTAACCAAACATGATAGCATGACACAATTTCACATATATGATGGCTAACTAAACAGGATAGCATGACACAATTTCACATTATGATGGCTAACTAAAAAAGATGGAAAGACATAGTTCAAAATATGAGACTATGTAAACTGGATGACATGACATAACTATATAATGTGTTTATTAAATAGGTTGGCATGCCATAATTCACATACATTCACGGATAGAATGCCATAATTCAAAATATGATGACTATAAACACTAAACAGGATGAGATGATATAACTATATGATGTCTTTATTAAATGGGTTGCCATGACATAATTCAGATAGATGATGTGTATGTACTATGTAAACATGATGTCATGATATAATTCAAATATATGATTTATATAGTAAGCAAGTAAGGAGATGGTAATCCATATATGATGTAAAAACTAAGCAATGCAAGACAACATGCATTACATGGGTAATATAACCCTGCCAAGTTTGAGCATAGACCTTAGGGGGGAAATAGGACTGGTCATCAGTCTCTGAATCCTCCTCTGGGGAGCTCTCTGTAACTAGCAAGATGTCTGCTTCAGCAGGTAGCATTGTCTGCTCTGAATACCTTGTTTTCACTCCAGATACTTCCATCGCCGCTTCAAATGGCTGATGCACAGGAAGAGTAGTTGAATATACAAACATTGTCGACAAATGGAACACGTAATACAAAAAAATGATAGCATGATATAATTCACATACATGATGATTGGCTAAACAGCATGGCATTGCATAATTCACATATATAATGCCTTTGCAACAAGATAGCATTGTATAATTCACATATATAATGTCTTGCAACAAGTTGGCAATGCATAATTCACATATATGGTAATTAGACACTGAACAGGTGGCATTCACACAAAGCATGTCTAAACTAATCAAATGACATAGCAATGCGAGACACCATACGCACGATATGAGCAACATAACCCTACCAAGTTAGAGCATACATCTCGAGGGGTATAGGACTGGTCATCTGTCCATGAATCCTCCTCTGAGGAGCTATCCGTAACCAGCGAGATATGCGCTTCGTCAGATAGCATAGTCTACTCTGAAGACCTTGTTTTCACTCCAGAATTTGCCATCACCGTGTCAAATGGCTGATGCACACGAAGAGCAGTTGAATGTACTAACATTGTTGAAAAATGTAGTATGTAACAAAAAAAAGGATGGCCTGATATAATTTACATATAATATGACTGGCTAAGCAGGATGGCATTGCAAAATTCACATATATGATGCCTGGCTAAACAAGATGGCGTTGCATAATTCACATAAACGATGAATAAATTAAACAGATGGCATTCGCACAAAGGATGTCTAAACTAAGCAGATGACATATTTGATGTATAAAGTAAGCAATGCAAGACGCCATATGCATGATATAACCAACATCAGCATGCCAAGTTAGAGCGAAGACCTCAGGGGGTAAATAGGAGTTGTCTTCTCCTTCTGAATCCCCCTTAGAACAGATATCTTCCTCTCGATTACAATCCGAAATGCATGGAGGGGGGCTGCCTTTGCGCCTACCATGGAGCGACGTCTGCATGGAATTTTATTGCCACACAAGGCTCGTCTCTTTTGCTCTACATGTTCAGTTCCATTGTTTACAATAACTGTCATGCATAGGAATAAAACATGGTGAGATTATGTAACGAGTGCATGCAGAAATCTAGAGTGATGGTAGCAACCTGTGGATAGACCCAAAACCAATAATAGCAGGCACATAATGGCTTCAGTTAAAAAATACATATAATGGCTTCTTTACTGTTTGTTTCCCACCCAACATGAAACTCATAGTAGACACCAGAGATTAACCAGATAGTAGATAGATACTATTGATAGCGGCCCCGATATGTACCCCACAACCATTTAAAAACTCAAGTTTGACCATTAGTTTGGAGCTGACTCAGAGTCTAATCGGTGAACAGGATGATAAAGTAGCATGTAATATTAAGCGATGCATAACGTAAGCAGACACGAAAGAGTGCGACCTCTCTTGTGGACCCATGTAGTCCTCGAGGTCATCTGCTCGGTTGATGATGGTAATGTAGTTTTCATGGCTGCCAGCGGCGGGGAAGAAGATCTGAGGTGGTGAAAGACAGTCTGGAGGCCGGATCCCTGCTGTGCTGGACCCTTCTATCGTTGGAGCAGCTGAGCTGGGGTGGACGACGGCGCAACAGGAGCGGGACAAACCACGCAAGGTTTTCTTTGACAACTATCTGTAAGAGAAGTAATTTTGTAAGGGCTCGTTTGAATTGGAGGATTCCAACAATGCAGGGATAGGAAATAGACAGGAATAGGATAGGAATGCACGTGCAAAACAGAAAATTTAAAAACACAGGATTTCTGCCAATCTGGGTGTTTGATTCACAACAATTGGAAGATCACAGGATGCAAAGAAGCATGGTGAGATTAAGTCAAACCACAAGAAAATGTACGGTTATAATGCTATTATGCTACTATCTCTTAGTCTTGTGCTTCATGAATAGGAATTTGAAAAGGAGGACAAGTGAAAATTAAAATTCCTATGTTTTTTCTTTCAAGGAGACACTAAAGGAACAAATCCGTGTGCTCAGTGGACAATATATATAACATGTGGAGTAAAAAAGAGATGCAACAAGTGTACAACCTCTTTGGCGAAGCCATGTCGATCTCAGCGTGATTGGGTTGGCCGGTGAGGATGCTCCGTCTGACTTTGCTATCGGAGGAGGGGAAGAAGATCTTAGGTGTCTGGAGATGGAGCCTGAGGTACTGCTCCGCTGTGATGGAGGGTTTCGTCATTGGAGCAGCTCCGGTGAGTTGTACGACGCCGAGGCTAAAGCAGGACAAGAGAGACAATGAACAATGTTAACCTGAGTGGAATTCTAATAGCATCTCCAATACATGACGTAAAATACATAACCACAAAGTGATAGATGTAAAATACATCAGCCGCTCATCTCTGAACTTAACTGTCAAAACTGAACTTAACTGTCGAAACTGAACTTAACTGTCAAAACTGAATTTTGCTGTCGAAACTGAATTTTGATGTCGAAACTGAACGCACTAGCAAGGTGAGGCTACATGTCGGTCGACTGACTTTTTCATCTCTGGTCAGTCGATTTTGCAGCCGTTGGATACGAAATCAAGGGCCTGCGGTTCATCTTCAACCTCCACCCCCCTGAGCCGCCAGCCACCATCGGCCAAACAGCAGCCGCCCCGCCCGCCCCGAAAACACTCCCCACCGCCGGTCCGCCGCCGCCCCGGCCATCCCTCTAGGCCCCCCGTGCCGAGCTTTTTCTCCGGTGATCCCCACGCCACCGCCCCGCCAACGCCCGCCACTTCC
>NC_041392.1:490119911-490122747 GCF_002162155.2 Triticum dicoccoides
CGCTGCGGCTGGTTCTTCCTTCACCCCGACGAGCCTCCCCCACCCCCTAAAAATCGACTGACCCAAAAGTTGATTCAGTCGACTGAAGTGTAGCTAAATCAGAGCAACATCGCAAGCAAGAGCAAGAGCGAGAGCAGCAGCACGAGCAAGAGCAATAGCAAGAGCAGACCAGGCAGGGGACCGAGAGCAAGAGCAGAGCAGCAGCACGAGCGAGAGCTAAAGCAGCAGCAGCTCCTACTGATGTGGACGTCGCCGCCGAGGGAGCGACGCCGTGGAGGAAGTGGCCGGCGACGCCACCGTGGATGGAGACGCGCCGTGTCGGCTCGGGACCGAGCGCCGGAAGCACCGTGAGATCGAATCAAGAAGAAAATACGGCGATTAGTGTACAACCTCTTTGGTGGCGCCAATTAGGCCGCAGCTTCATCCGAGGAAACGGTGATGATGATGCTCTTCCGGTGGTGCAGGTGAAGACGCCGGTGTGGGAATGGAGGTGGCACGAAAGACGAGGGGAATGTCGGGGCAGCTCCTTGGAGGTGGAGGACGGGGTGGCTGAACCGGCGGGACGATGAGATCGACGACAAATCCTCATCCGGTATGGTGGATGAGGGACGTCGAGGTGTTGCTGTGGACGACATCGTCGGGGAAGAGGCTCCGGCTGGGCGGCGGACGGAGTAGGGTGTGGGGTTTCATTGCGGGTTTTCGCGGCCTCAATGTATGAATGGGTAGGCGGATGGGATGGCAGTGGGGAACCATGGCTTAGAGACGCGCTTGTCCGAAATGTGGGGTAAGTTACGGGAGTACCCCCGCCGATTTGAGGCGGTTCTTTTGGTTCAGGGGTACCACGGGCATTTCACGTGTCGGGATTTCACAGGAGGTGGGAGTTTTCGCGCGGGTTGTAATTTCGGAATAGCAAGGCGCGGGTTGAGATGGAGGGAGTTGTCGGAGCACAACGAGACAAAGATATATCTTAAATATTTCGGGCTAACAAGGCACGGGTTGAAATTTCTGGACAAGCCTAACATGTACTGTACCAAATCAATGCGCACTACAAATGTCATTCAAAACTTTGAATTCATGTTACGTTCAATTAAAATATTTCGCTACGTGTATAATGCATGCAACCTACTACTCAAATGAACGTTTTAGTGCATTCCAAACGTATATACTACCGCTTCAATATGAACTAAATTTGAATTCGTTTCTCTATTTGAATAAGATCTACAGTAATGATTGTTGTGAAGTCAAAGCATTTAAATTCGTTTCTCTGTTTTAATAAGATCTACAATCATCATTATTGTCAAGTTAAACCATCGTTTGTGTATTATCTTCACTGCACACCACATGATTAGTCTCGAGTTACATATGAACTATGTGTACTATATGAACTCGAACTAGATTTCTTGAATCCACTTTATTTTGATTTCAAATCACATTACATTTCTAGCTCTAGCTAGATCTTCATAATCTAAACCATGTCTCATATGTATAATGTGTTTATCACATTATGTATGGTGCCCCGCCCCCTACGCCTACAAGTATTTAGATGTGAGTTGCAAACACCACACATTACCACAAATTCAAATAAAATGTGAGAATGTTTGATATATATTATTGTTTAGATTGTTTGATATTTAGTTGTAAGCTGCAAACGCCACACATTATCACAAATTCAAATAAAATGTGAGATTGTTTGATGTATAGTATGGTTTAGATTGTTCGGCATTTAGCTGTGAGTTGCAAACGCCATGCATTATCACGTTATGGTATAACATGTGCACATCACGTGTATCAGCGCTATATTCATGCATGCAATGTTTAAAACACTATGATCTCCTATTCAAATATATGAATCCGCTTTCATATCAAATTATGATCTTTGTTAGTCTCTTACACCCACACAATCCTCTAACCTTTGTAGCTACCACTAACTTTCTCTCGTGCATGCGCACGCCCTCCTCGCCCTCCCCCTCCCTCGGCATTCTATACACCAGGCACATTCATTTTTTTTTCTTTAGGTCGTTCTCCCAGAGTCTCCACAACTCCTTTCTGACACACACCGATTGATAAACCTCTCCAGTGATGCCTGCCTACAACATACACACACACCTTCAATCTCCTCCTTTATGTGTCCTTGCCTCGTGTCTCTCATACGGTCAGACACACGTGTAAACTCTCGCCCCTCTTTTCATCGATCTCACAACCGCACACTCCTCCCCCTATCTAGCTAGTAGTTGGGCCTCTCGCACCACCTCCTAGCTCCATTCTCTCTGTCTATCCGTCTCGCTGGGCCTTATTTGCCTCTAACAAATGGACGTACACCAACCGATCTCTCGCTATACATATAGCTAGCTAGGTCCTTATAACTCATTTTTACCCACACGTCAATCGATCTACCTCATTAGTTGTGTCTCTCCCTTCCTTCGACAAACAACAATTGATCTACTGATCTAGTTAGGTTTGCTTACCAAACACATGGTTCCCTTCATCATCCATGGATGCGTCCCAACAGATCTATCACGCACAGGCACACACAGAAACACATCCCCACTCTTATTGATAACATTGCAGTTCCACCCTCAGTTTGTCTAGTAGGCCTCTCCCACCATCTTCGAGAAGCAACTCCATCACCCATCCAGCACTCTACCCCTCTCCCTCCCTCTCCCTCCCCCTCTCTCTCTCCTCTCTCTCTCTCTGTCCCATCATATTTCCCGTCCTTCAGTTATGTATGGATGTCGACCGATCTCCCTCAAGACATAGCTGGGTCTCTCCTTCTCAACACATATATGAGTCATTCTACCTCTATAGTTAGGCCTCTGTCTACCCCTCCCCCCACCCC
>NC_041392.1:490123149-490161700 GCF_002162155.2 Triticum dicoccoides
CGCTCTAGTCATGTCTCCCTGCCACACACAAACTTGACATGTGCCCTCTAACGTTCCGGTAGGCCAGTCGCCCTATATCTTTGACTTGCACACACACACACAATTTCGATGGCTCTCTTCATCGATCTCGCACCCACCCACTTGATCCTCTCTTCGACTCTATCGATAGCTATGATCCCTCCCTCTCTTCTCGTGGATTGCCCGACCCTCTATGTATGATATGGATAGGCCTCCATTTCACACACATTGCATGCAAAATTTTGTTTGAGATGTCATCGACACATATTCCCACAAATAATTCACGAAATCAACCCCCACCCCACCCCCACCCCAAAACAAAAAACACTCACGAACGCGGTTTGTATCTCTCACACACACCCACATAGGTGGGGGATGTGCATGAAGAGAAGAGGTGCATGCATGGCACACGTACTCCCGTCTCTTTCCCAACCAGACCCGCGCGGGTACACGGTGGAGCTCATTTCTGTATGAAAAAGGCAGCCCACATGGTAATTTGGCACACGTACTGGTTGTCTACTTGGTGGAGGGAGGATCGTCTACCACGGGTGAACAAACAAATTGCGACTTGACGTGTTATGTTAAAAAAAGAGGCAAACCATGTGGGGCCTACCTTAGAGGCAAGGCTCTATACACTGGAGTACTTTTGATGTGTCCCGTCAATTCGCAGAATGAGGAGAAGCTTTCTTAGTACGCCGTCTCCCCCATTCCTAAATATAAGTCTTTGTAGAGATTTGGCCATGAACCACATGCGGATGTATATAGATGCATTTTAAGTGTAGATTCATTCATTTTGTTCTGTATGTAGTGGAATCTCTACAAAGACTTATCTACTAGTAATAGCTAGCCCTCACTACTAGGAATTCTCTATCCTTTCCTTGAGCCACATCATCAAAATTGATATAGCCGTTAAATGAAGTAAATCAGTCCATAATAGCTGTCTGATCTAGATGTTGAGAGGCTCCGCACTAAGCCACATGCAAGCATGCAGAAATACCGTGGCACATGCATGTGAGTGGGTTTTAAATCACATCAACATGTCTGCATGCAAGCATAGCATGCATGTAAGTGAGCTTTTAAGTCCCATTAACATGTCAAAAAGAAAAATATAATCCCATTATGCAGTAGGAGTTGGCTGATCTTTTTTCCTTACGTGGGATGATCTAAATGATGATGGGAGTTTATTTAGTTTGGCTACCACATTTTTCATGCGGTTATAGAGTTTTTTTAGTTCTATGAAATCGATAATTTTGCCCAGAGAGATATACCGCTGTTCCGCGGCAATGCGCGGGGACTCATCTAGTAATATTTAGGAACGGAGGGAGTACTATGTAAAGAGTTAGGTGTCGCACGGTGATAGTGTGAGGTGGGTCATGTAATCACTAAGCCTGCGTGTTTTCACTGCTCTTGCACGCCTCCGCTGTAAGAATGGAGAAAATTGTAATCTAGTAGTAGTACCTCCTTTTGCCGAAAGCGTGGGACATCCAGCAGTCCTACCACCTTAGTAATAAAGACCAATGAGCCGTCAAATCACATAGACCTAGCAGTAAGTTGGACGGACGAAGCAACCATCACTCTTGCGCCGGTGAGAGGTTGCGTCCGCTCTGCCCGGACATGAATGCGGCACCGATTCTTTGGAGCGGCGCTGACCGTTTCGGGCGGGAAGCGCGCGCGGGCGATGGAGGGGCTTTGGGTGGGCCAGGCTGGTCAGGAGCGGGCGTGGCAGCTGTCCGCATGTCCCTACCGGACATGCCCGGAAACGAGAGGATGCATCGATTCTCGCGGCTAAAATCGTACACTACACAACATCTCTCTGTAGGAGTAGGTCGATCTGTCGCTCTCTCTAACACACACATGTTGTTAAACACACACACACACACACACACACACACACACACACACACACACACACACACACACACACACACACACACATGCACGCACATTGGTCCCTGTCGGTGTCAAAATTGGAGGATCTCGGGTAGGGGGTCCCGAACTGTGCGTCTAGGCCGGATGGTAACAGGAGGCAAGGGACACGAAGTTTTACCCAGGTTCGGACCCTCTCGATGGAGGTAAAACCCTATGTCCTGCTTGATTAATATTGATGATATGGGTAGTACAAGAGTATATCTACCACGAGATCGAAGAGGCTAAACCCTAGAAGCTAGCCTATGGTATGATTGTTGATGTGTAGGTTGCCCTACGGACTAAAACCCTCCCGTTTATATAGACACCGGATGGGGTTAGGGTTACATAGAGTCGGTTACAATGGTAGGATATCTACATATCCATATCGCCAAGCTTGCCTTCCACGCCAAGGAAAGTCCCTTCCGGACACGGGACGGAGTTTTCAATCTTGTATCTTCACAGTCCAACAGTCCGGCCAAAGGATATAGTCCGGCTGTCCGGACACCCCCTAATCCAGGACTCCCTCAGTAGCCCCCGAACCAGGCTTCAATGACGACGAGTCCGGCGCGCAGATTGTCTTCGGCATTGCAAGGCGGGTTCTCCTCCAAATTCCGTGTACCTGTTTGAATAAAGTCCGGTTTCTTGTAGATGTTGAGCTCCTTGGCTTCTAGGCCCAATAATGGCCGCTTCCCACGTGTCAAACGAATATGAAAAGTCTGAGTGTTTTTACATTCACACCCCTAGCCGCGTAAATGAGCTGCCCTATTTAAGGGGATGAGGATTTAGATCCAATCCACACCTTCTCCCCTCTGCGAGTGTTCATCAGAGCGCATCCGACAAAGGTCCATTCCACCATGGCCGGCCGTCGCAACTCCTCCCCTCACCCTCCCATCCCTAAGCCTGGATATTGGGACAGATGTTCCATCCTGCATAGCGAGCTAGTGACACTCCAGACCAAGGGATTCCTCCGCCGGCCTATATGGTCCCGGTTCGAGCCGGTCTTGCCGTCTACAACAGCGGAGAGCAAGCAGAGAATGCCCCTAATCCCTCCAAAGGAGAGCGGGTGTGCCTCGTCCCTTACTTAATAAGGGGGCTCGGATTTCCTATCCATCCATTTCTCCGGGGGTTGCTGGAGTTCTACGGCCTCCAGCTACATAATCTCATGCCTACCTTAGTACTGCATATCGCGGGCTTTGTAGCCCTCTGCGGGATGTTCTTGGGTGTTGAACCTCATTTCGGACTGTGGAAGGAGCTATTTTGCCTCGTGCCCCGTTCCAAGAAGGGGTCAATGTATCAAGTGGGGGAGCCGAAGTGTGGCACATCGCCGGGACCGGATATCTATCCGGAACCCCAAAGAAGGCGTCCGAAGACTGGCCCTCGGAGTGGTTTTATATAGAAGACGTCCTGCTGCCGGATCCTATCCGGATCGGCCTCCCTGAATTCAACAGTGCTCCCTTAAAGAAGCGCCTAAGCTGGCGCCCGCGGAGCCCTCAGAGGGGAGGTGACAGGGACATCATTTACCTGATGGGCCGAATAAGATTGTTAGCCCATTCCGGACTAACCATGATCGGGGTTATGGCCGAATGCATTATGCGGGGGGTGCAGCCGCTTCAGTATAGAAGCCACCCCATGTGGGACTTCAACGGGGAGGACGACGCCACCTGCTACGGCCGTAAGGGGCCAGATTCAGATGCCTCTCTACTAAAGATCTTGTCCACTTTGTATAAGGGAGAAGAGGAGGAATTTCTCCGCGTGAACCCTCAGGGTGGATTTTCTATGCACAATCCCCCAAGCTGGGTAAGCGCCCGTATCTACTTGTCCATCCGTTTTGTATTCCCATTGTTAAATATTCAGTCTAACGACTTCAACACAGGAACTGCGTCGGGCTGTTAAGGAAATAAGCAGCCCTCCTCCACAACCCGAGGACCCAGGACGGTCCCTTGACCTGGCCTCCCAAGAGGATCTGGACATATCTGTGGAGCTGATTGATGGAGTGTTCCATCAATTGAGCAAGGACAACGCCTTGGTGGCCATTATGGCCGATTACCCAGGGCTAATCCTGACCCCCCAGGTACCTGAGATCGAAGTCCCACTACCCCGAATAGGTGTCCGCCCACTCGTGTTTAGTTTCGTGATTGCAACCGAACTTTGCAGGGGAGGTATTTAAGGCGGAAGGCCGAACCTGCGGCGTCAAGCCAACGAGGGGCCGTAGGGCCCCGCGGGCAGAAAAGAAGTGCAGTCCGAAAGAGGCGTCAGCGCAAAGGTATGGCGCGCCCCCTTATCCCAGGTGTTATACCTTCGAGGCATATTGACACCCGCGCTCTTTTCAGGACAAAGAGACCTCGCCGGACTACATCCGGAGAGGCTGCCAATCGCGCCTCTACCAGCCAGGCTCCAAAGCCTGGTCAGGAGGCGGAGGCGAACGCAAGGCGCGCGCCAGACGCTCCTCCGACGAAGGATGTGGACGGGTTGTCTGCCACCAACTCTGAGGTGGAGAGTGCCATGAACCACAGGCGTCGCCGGACAATTCTTCGCGACGTTTGTTTCTCCCAAGGGGCGTTAGATGCCTTCAACTCGGGATATGCATATCTCCGTGCCGCTCAAAATGGTCTAGCCAGAGCCACGGAGCAGTATGTAAAAGACATACGGGTAAGAAAATTCTTGTAATTATATGTATATACCAGTAGCCCCCGAGACTTGAAACAGTTAGAATAACTGATTTAAGGATCATTTGTGATGCAGGTTCTTACGGAAAAGAATTCCCTACTGTCCAAGGAGCTGGAAGAGTGCAAAGCCCAACTTGAGGTTGCACTAGCTGCGGCAGGGGAGCCCAAGGAGACCCCCTCTGGTAATATACACTTTGAAAGATAAGTATTTTGCGAAGCACGGCTTTGGTGTGAATCTGACAAATGAAATTGCAGATGGCGCCAGATTGAATCCGGAAAGGCAACACCTCCTACGCCAGCTAAAGGCTGGTGAGAAGGTGCTGACAAAGGTGAGGCGGGAGAAGAACGATCTCCAAGATGCCAACACCAAGCTAGGCGTCGAGCTGAAAGATGTTCGTGCCCAGCTGTCAGACTCCGTGAAGGAGAATCAGCGGCTTCGGCGCGGCATATTTAGTAAGTGCTTGAATGAACCTTTGAAAGAAAGTTCGGCGGGGAAGTCGACTAACAGAGCAATGTCTGTAGGTGTGCTAACAGGTTGTCCTACAGAGGAGATGTTCGGTTCTACGGGTGACCTTCTTCCCGAGCTCTCACAACTGCTCGATCGAGTTCGGCAGGCGATGCAAGGCGTCGCCTAGGCCCTGTGGCCATCCGTCTCCATGCCCAAAGGTCTTGGAGAGCTTGCGGAGAAGCTAAAGGGAGCACGACGGCGCTTCCGATTGTGGAAGATATCAGCCTGCCATCAAGGCGCTATGGAGGCCTGGGCCATGGTGAAGACGCGGTACGCAAAGGCTGACCCCAACCACATGGCCGAGGTCGGTCCTGTAGGGCCCGATGGGAAGGAGATCCCTGTAATCTTAGTATACGGCCAAGTAGAGTTGGCCGCAAAGTATTCCCAGCAGGACTGTAAATTAGACAGCCTGTTAGATGGTATTGAAGAGGAATACAACCAGTCAAAATGACTATGTAATTTAATTGACATTTATAATGCCTTCTAGACGGATTGTAGATCATTTGTCATGGCCGACCTTTTCGCTTCAGACTCGGGACCTGACGGTCCGGAGTGTGTTCGAATTCCCATGCGGTTATATAGGAACCGGGGAATGCATGGAGACCAGGCGTAGGGGTCATTAGGGCTTGAACAGACAAGTTCTCGACTAGTTATGTTATATTACATGGTTAGTAAGAAACATCTTCCAAGGAGAATAGTTCCATTAGGGGTTCCTTTCCCTGGGGGGCATGCCCTAAGGTGCATGTCCATGCTGCGAAAAGAAACGCAGGAAAAACATCTGGGGGCGTATACATAAAAATAAAAAAAAGATCATCTTTAGTTCACCGACCGAATATTCCCTTAAGAACGCTAGCTTTCGGCTTCACCCAGTCTGAGGTACACGTCCGGCTGACCCGGCAGTAACAATTGCAGAGGTGCTCCTTTACCACCTAGCCGAACAATCGGGAACGTAGGGGTAAGCACAGGAGCCAGGCACCCCAGCTTGGGCAAAACTTAAGTCATATCGATGCATATAATGGTGAATAAAAGGTACATGCGGAAGTGTGACACATGTGTTGGCCATGAAGCCCGTATGAATAAGCTTCTGTTTAAAGAAGCCCCCAGGTTTAATGAGCGCGGATAGCGCGTCACTTTATGAGTCTTTAGAGGCTATAAAAGAGAGAGAGAGAGAGAGAGAGAGAGAGAGAGAGAGAGAGAGAGAGAAATGTAAGACAGAAAATATATAAAAAATGGACAGAGGAAGGAGATGAACACAAAGTCCGGTGCTAGGAATAGAATCTTCGGAGACGTGTTGCGTTCCATGGGTTTGGCTCGAGTCGGTTATCCGATGCATCCCGCAGGCGGTACGCTCCACCAGTCAAGACTTGGTCAATTATGAAGGGACCCTCCCACTTGGGCTTGAGTTTGTCCTTTTTCTTGTCCGGTAGTCGTAGAACTAATTCGCCAATGTTGTAATTTTTGGCCCGTACTTCTCTGCTTTGGTATCTTCAAGCCTGCTGTTGATAGAATGCGGAACGGGCTTTTGCCACGTCACGCTCCTCCTCCAATGCGTCCAAGTTGTCCTGCCGATCGAGATCGGCTTCTCTTTCTTCGTACATGCACACTTGAGGTGAGTCATGAATTATGTCGCAAGGCAAAACTGCCTCTGCGCCGTACACCATAAAGAATGGTGTGTATCCGATGGTGCGATTCGGCGTGGTCCGCAGCCCCCAGAGTACGGAGTCGAGCTCCTCTACCCAGTGCATGTTAGATTCCTTGAGGGACCGCACTAATCTGGGTTTGATGCCGCTCATGATAAGACCATTTGCACGTTCGACCTGGCCGTTAGTTTGTGGGTGATAGACGGAAGCATAATCGAGCTTGATGCCCATGTTTTTACACCATAGTTTTACCTCATCGGCCGTGAAGTTCATGCCGTTATCAGTGATGATGTTGTGGGGGACGCCGTAATGGTGTACAACCCCGGATACAAGGTCTATCACCGGTCCGGATTCGGCCGTCTTAACAGGCTTGGCTTCTATCCATTTGGTGAACTTATCCACCATGACCAGTAAGTATTTTTGCTTGTGGGTTCCGCCTTTAAGGGGTCCAACCATGTCAAGCCCCTAGACCGCGAAGGGCCAAGTAATGGGGATAGTTTGGAGGGCGGTGGGTGGCATATGGCTTTGGTTTGCAAAGAGCTGGCAACCGGTGCGTCGTTGGACTAAGTCCTGAGCGTCTACCCGGGCCGTCGGCCAATAAAAGCCTGTACGGAAGGCCTTGCTTACAAGGGACCGGGCTGCAGCGTGATGACCGTCGAGTCCGGCATGAATTTCAGCCAGGAGGTTCCGCCCCTCCTCTTCGGAGATGCACCTTTGAAGGACTCCGGTAGTGCTTTTCTTATAAAGCTCTCCCTTGTGGACTCTGTAGGATTTAAATCGCCGCACTATGCAGCGTGCCTCATTTTGGTCCTCGGGGAGTTCCTGCCTAGTAAGGTAGGCGAGGAATGGTTCTGTCCACGGGGCGATGACGACCATTATTATGTGGGCTGAAGGTGTTATTTCATTGGCAGAGCCTCCGATTGTGTCAGAATGTTCGTGTCGGGCAGTGCGGTTGGGTCCGGGCTGTTATTGTTCGGCTCCCCTTCCCATACTACGGATGGCTTGAACAGCCTTTCCAAGAAGATGTTGGGGGGACTACATCGCGCTTTGCGCCGATGCGTGCCAGGACATCTGCCGCCTGATTATTTTCCCGGGCTATATGGTGAAATTCGAGCCCCTCGAACCGAGCTGACATTTTTAGGACGGCGTTGCGGTAAGCTACCATATTTGGATCCTTGGCATCGAAGTCTCCATTTATTTCGGATATTGCAAGGTTCGAGTCCCCGTGCACCTCTAGGCGTTGGATGCCCATGGATACTGCCATCCGGAGACCATGTAAAAGGGCCTCATATTCGGCTGCATTGTTGGAGTCCGTGTACATAATCTGTAGTACGTATTGAACTGTGTCTCCTATGGGGGACGTCAAAACGACGCCAGCCCCCAGTCTGGCCAACATCTTGGAGCCGTCGAAATGCATGATCCAATTTGAATATGTGCCGTATTCTTTAGGGAGTTCGGCCTCCGTCCATTTTGCGACGAAGTCGGCCAAGACTTGCAATTTGATGGCTCGTCAAGGCTTATAAGTTATGTCGAACGGGAGGAGCTCAATGGCCCATTTTGCAATCCGGCCCGTTGCGTCACGGTTGTTTATAATATCGTTAAGTGGTACTTCCGAGGCTACTGTTATTGAACACTCTTGAAAGTAGTGTCGTAGCTTCCGGGATGCCATGAATATCGCGTACGCAATCTTTTGATAATGCGGGTACCGTGATTTGCAGGGAGTGAGGATAGTGGACATGTAGTAGACCAGCTTTTGAAGGGGGAATTTGTGTCTGTCCGCTTCTCATTCAACGACGAGTACTGCGCTTACAACCTGATGTGTTGCTGCAATGTATAATAGCATTGGTTCGCCAATGTTTGGCGCAGCTAGGACTGCGTTTGTTGCCAGTATGGCTTTTATTTCGTTGAGTCCGGTCGTGGCTGCATCCGTCCATTTGAAGTGTTTGGTGCACCGAAGGAGGCGGTAAAGGGGTAGGGCCTTTTCTCCTAAGCGGGAGATAAAGCGGCTTAGAGCCGCCACGCATCCGGTTAACTTTTGTATTTGTTTGAGATCCTTTGGGATATCCAGTTGCGACAGAGCTCGGATTTTGGCTGGATTTGCTTCAATTCATCTACCGGATACTATGAAGCCCAAGAGCTTTCCGGCTGGAACGCCGAAAACGCATTTTTCCGGGTTGAGCTTGATGTTGTATGTTCGAAGGTTATCAAATGTTAGCCTCAAGTCATCTACTAGAGATTCAACATGTCTTGTTTTGACGACCACATCATCTACATACGCCTCCACTGTTTTGCCGATCTGGGTTGCCAGACATGTCTGAATCATGCGTTGATATGTTGCGCCGGCATTTTTGAGCTCGAAGGGCATTGTGTTGAAGCAGAATGGCCCGTATGGTGTGATAAATGCCGTTGCGGCTTGGTCTGGTTCTGCCATCTTAATTTGATGGTAGCCAGAATATGCATCGAGGAAACACAACGAATCGTGTCCTGCGGTAGCGTCAATAATTTGATCGATGCGGGGGAGGGGGAAGGGGTCCTTTGGACAAGCCTTGTTAAGGTCTTTAAAATCAACACACAGGCACCAGGATTTGTCCTTCTTCGGTACCATCACCAGGTTGGCTAGCCAGTCCGGATGTTTTATATCTCTGATGAATCTGGCCTCCAATAGCTTTGCTAGCTCCTCTCCCATGGCCTGTCTCTTAGGTTCAGAAAAACGCCGAAGAGCCTGTTTGGCAGGTTTGAATCCTGCTTGGATATTTAAGCTATGCTCGGCCAGCCTGCGTGGGATTCCTGGCATGTCTGAAGGGTGCCAGGCGAAAATGTCCCAGTTCTCTCATAGGAACTCTCGCAATGCGGCGTCGACATCAGGGTTTAACTGTGCCCCGATGGAAGCTGTTTTATTGGGGTCCATTGGATGGACTTGGAATTTGACTATTTCGTCTGCCGGTTTAAAGGAGGTGGACTTGGATCTTTTGTCGAGTACCACATTGTCCCTATTCACCGTAGAGCACAGCGCAGTTAGCTCCTCAGCCGCTAGGGCTTCGGATAGTGCCTCGAGGGCCAGTGCGGCTGTCTTGTTTTCGGCGCGGAGTGCTATGTCCGGATCACTAGCGAGAGTGATGATCCCGTTAGGCCCGGGCATCTTGAGCTTCATGTACCCGTAATGGGGTATTGCTTGGAAGACTGTAAACGCTTCCCTCCCTAGCAGAGCGTGATAACCGTTGCTGAACGAGGCCACCTAGAGCGTGACCTCTTCGGACCTGTAATTATCCGGCGTGCCGAACACCACATCTAGTGTGATTTTTCCTGTACAGCGCGCTTCCCGACTGGGGATTATTCCTCTAAAGGTCGTGTTGCTTCGCTCAATGTGGTTCCAATCTATTTCCATTTTTTGAAGGGTCTCCTCATAAATGAGGTTCAATCCGCTGCCACCGTCCATGAGTACCTTGGTAAGACGAAAGCCATCCACTATTGGACTGAGGACCAATGCGGCTGGTGCTCGGGTTGTTCGGGATTTAGGTTCATCACTGGCGTTAAAGGTAATAGCCGTGTCACTCCATGGGTTTATTGTTGCTACTTGGTAGACTTCGGCAAGGCTGAGAGTGTCCTTTTTCGCATGTTATTTGATGCGAAAGTCTCGAAGACTGTTAATACCGTATTGGTTTCTCTGGGGTGGCTTTCTGTGGCCTCCGGAATTAGGAGATTTTCGCCAATTTTGGCCACTTGCCGGAGTATCCAACATGCTCTAAGGCTGTGAGTTGGTGTGGCGTCCTCTGTACTGTGAATTTTACAGGGTCCATTAAGCCATCCTTCCAGTACAGTTCCATGCCCTGTAGAGGGTTTTTGCTTTTTAGTGCTTGACCCGGGTGACCGGTGATGATGCACCCTTTTATTTCGGACTCGGTTTGTATTCAGGGCCGGATTGTCCCAAAATTTTATTTCGGTTTTCCAGGCGCTTTCCATCGCACAGTATTTTCGTACAATGGACGCCAAGTCAGCAAAGCGTGTAATATCACGGCGACTTATGGCGTTGAGTATTCCCTTGTCCGTGCAATTATTGCAGAAGGTTGAGATTGCGTCTTCCTCACGGCAGTCCCTTAGCCTGTTCTTAACCAGGAGGAATCTGGCCCAGTAATGATGTACTGTTTCATCGGGTTCTTGCCTGATTTTGGATAGATCGCTTATGTTGGGGTGGGTGGGTGGAATTAAATCCGAAGCCTCACCCCATCTAAGGCTCAGAGGCTGAGGAATTTCCGAACTTGAAAATTTGGATTCCTGGATATTGTCCAATGAATCCAGCCCGTCGCCTGACTCTAAATTCAGGTCTTGAGTGATATCCTCCCCTCCGCGGGTATCCGGCTTGGAGGGATCGGGAATCCGGACGTAGCGAGTCTTTAAGATAGATAAAGGGTCGCCGCACTGTCCCTCTACCACGACAACGTGATGGGTGACTTGGGGAGAGTTAATCTCTCTCAGATCGGGTTTAGACCCAATCTGGTCGTAATCCGTGGTGACTCTCAGGGCGGCGAAGCGATCCAAGAGCTCATTTATGGAGGAGAGCTCCATTGGATCTAACTGCTCGGCGAGTTCCGAGCTGACATGAAGATTGTTTTTGATGGCTCGAGAGGTCATCATCGGCGCAGAAGCCGAACAGGCGGTCATAAGAAAACCACCTAGCCGGAGGGTTTGGCCGACAGCCAAAGCTCCCTTAGCAACGGTGTCGTCTTTAAAGACGGGGCGAGGCATCCTTCCTGATGGCGACAACACAGAGGAACTCTCAATGAAAGCATCAATGTCGGTGTCAAAACCGGCGGATCTCGGGTAGGGGGACCCGAACTGTGTGTCTAGGCCGGATGGTAACAGGAGGCAAGGGACATGAAGTTTTACCCAGGTTCGGGCCCTCTCGATGGAGGTAAAACCCTATGTCCTACTTGATTAATATTGATGATATGGGTAGTACAAGAGTAGATCTACCACGAGATCGAAGAGGCTAAACCCTAGAAGCTAGCCTATGGTATGATTGTTGATGTGTATGTTGTCCTACGGACTAAAACCCTCCGGTTTATATAGACACCGGATGGGGTTAGGGTTACATAGAGTCGGTTACAATGGTAGGAGATCTACATATCCGTATCGCCAAGCTTGCCTTCCACGCCAAGGAAAGTCCCTTCCGGACACGGGACGGAGTCTTCAATCTTGTATCTTCACAGTCCAACAGTCCGACCAAAGGATATAGTCCGGCTATCCGGACACCCCCTAATCCAGGACTCCCTCAGTCCCGTTGCACCTTCTAACGTGACTTATTACACCTAGACGGAGGGAGTAGTAGTATATGAGATACGGTGGCACACTGACTTAAGTCGAATACAAGTGCCCAAAATTTGTGTGCATGTTATAGTAAGGATTCACTAAAAATAGTACGTGAGCGAACAGAGGGATCAATTGGACAGCGTTCCCGAGCAGTAGCGAGATGTGTGAGGTAAGAAACACCGCTGGCGCTTTTAATTTTTCTTATTAATTTGTTTGTTTCACCCTCTGACTGGTGGGACCCAACGTACTACATGGAGAGAGGTAAGGTGACTAAGGCTGCATTATTTCTGCACCATTGTGGATAGTCTTACCACCAAAGCCACATGACACGATTATGATTGAAATCCCAATGACTCTCACACACACAAAAAACATGCCATTAAAAGTGCAATTATCCCTAGGTGGTTTTGGTAATTCATAACAACATATAGCTCATTGAGCTAATGCTATTCCAAGATGATTATTTCAGGAAAGCTCAATGATTGGCATGGCATGGATGTGGAAGTGGAACCCTCAAAATGCTAAGGACAAAGGATTGGCTCAAGCTCAAAAGCTCAAGACTCTTCATTTTATATTTTAGTGATCCAAGATCACATTGAGTCTTTAGGAAAAGCCAATACTATCAAGGAGGGATGAGGTGTTGCTTAATGAGCCTCTTGCTTCATGTGCTTAGTGATATGCTCCAAAACCCTCAACTACTTTCCCATATCCACATATGACCTAAACCCTAAGCCAAACTCGGTCCTACCGATTCTTCCTATCCGGCGCCACCGAGTTTCACTTGTCATTAGCCACTGCCAAACCCTAGCAATTCGGTCCTACCGATAGGGATCTCGGTCTCACCGAGATGGGGTTGCAAACTCTCTGTTTCCCTTCCGTAACTTTTCGGTCCCACCGAAAGAGCGAATCGGTCCCACCGAGATTGCAATGTAAACTCAGTGTTTCCCCTTTGTAACTTTTCGGTCTCACCGAGTTCCACTCGGTCTCACCGAAAGAGCAAATCAGTCCCACCGAGTTTGCCTGACCAACTCTCTGGTTAGCTAATTACCAAATTTGGTCTCACCGAGTTTGTGTAATCGATCTCACCAAGATTACATTATGCCCAAACCCTAACCATATCGGTCCTACCGAGTTGCATGTCAGTCCCACCGAAAATCACTAACGGTCACTAGGTTTACATTTTCGGTCCGACCGAGTTTATTGATTCGGTCCCACCGAGATTGGAAAACTGTGTAACGGTTGGATTTTGTGTGGAGGCTATATATACCCCTCCACCTTCTTCTCATTCGATGAGAGAGCCATCAGAACACACACACCATTCCAACTCATATGTTCTGAGAGAGAACCACCTACTCATGTGTTGAGACCAAGACATTCCATTCCTACCATATGAATCTTGATCTCTAGCCTTCCCAAGTTGCTTTCCACTCAAATCCTCTTTCAACCAAATCCAAATCCTATGAGAGAGAGTTGAGTGTTGGGGAGACTATCATTTGAAGCACAAGAGCAAGGAGTTCATTACCTACACACCATTTGTTACTTCTTGGAGAGTGGTGTCTCCTAGATTGGCTAGGTGTCACTTGGGAGCCTCCGACAAGATTGTGGAGTTGAACCAAGGAGTTTGTAAGGGCAAGGAGATCGCCTACTTCGTGAAGATCTATCGCTAGTGAGGCAAGTCCTGTGTGGGCGATGGCCATGGTGGGATAGACAAGGTTGCTTCTTCGTGGACCCTTTGTGGGTGGTTGCTTCTTCGTGGACCCTTCGTGGGTGGAGCCCTGTGTGGACTCGCGCAACCGTTACCCTTGGGTGGAGCCCTGTGTGGACTCGCACAACCGTTACCCTTCGTGGGTTAAAGTCTCCATCAACGTGGATGTAGGATAGCACCACCTATCTGAACCACGGGAAAAACAACCGTGTCTCCAATAGCGTTTGAATTCTCCAAACCCTTCCCTTTACATTCTTGCAAGTTGCATGCTTTACTTTCCGCTGCCAATATACTCTTTGCATGCTTGCTTGAATCATGTGATGATTGCTTGACTTGTCCTAAATTAGCTAAAATCTGCCAAGAACTAAAATTGGGAAAAGGTTAAGTTTTCATTTAGTCAAGTAGTCTAATCACCCCCCCTCTAGACATACTTTCGATCCTACAAGTGGTATCAGAGCCAGGTTTCCATTTGCTTTGATCTCCATAGCTTTTGGTGGTCATAGCCTTGGTTTCACAACCTAGGAGAGTATGGCGTCTAGCGAGGGAAATTATCACCGTAGAGGTCCTTACTTTGATGGTACTAATTTTGCTAGTTGGAAGCATAAAATGAAAATGCATATTCTTGGACATAACCCCGCCGTTTGGGCTATTGTGTGTGTTGGTTTGCAAGGTGACTTCTTTGATGGGAGAGAACCGAACCGTGAAGCTACCGCGGATGAGTTGAAGATGTTGCAATACAATGCTCAAGCTTGTGATATTCTCTTCAACGGATTGTGCCCCAAAGAATTCAACAAAATCAGCCGCCTTGAGAATGCGAAGGAAATTTGGGACACTTTGATTGATATGCATGAAGGTACTGACTCCGTCAAGGAATCCAAGTTGGATGTGCTTCAAAGCCAACTTGACAAGTTCAAGATGAAGGATGGTGAAGGTGTCGCTGAAATGTACTCTAGGCTTGCTCTCATCACAAATGAGATTGCCAACTTAGGAAGTGAAGAGATGACCGATAAATTCATCATCAAGAAGATTCTAAGAGCCTTGGATGGAAAATATGATACCGTGTGCACATTGATCCAAATGATGCCCAATTACAAAGATCTCAAGCCAACGGAGGTGATTGGAAGAATTGTTGCTCATGAGATGTCACTTAAGGATAAAGAGGAACTTCACAACAAATCAAGTGGTGCCTATAAAGCCTCATGTGAAGCCCCTACATCATCAAGTGAGAAACAAGACTTCAATGAAGAATTGAGCTTAATGGTGAAGAACTTCAACAAGTTCTACAAGAGTAGAAGCAAAGATAGAAGCTCCAAGTCAAGGTCCTACAATGACAAAAGATCTTCTAGTCGAGAGCGAAACTGCTACAATTGTGGAAGACCCGGACACTATTCCAATGAGTGTACGACTCCCTACAAGAGAAGAGAAGATTCTCCAAAAAGAAGAAGCAAAGGATCACCACCAAGAGAGAGAAGGAGTAGAGATGATCGTTATGAACAAAGATACTCATGGAGAAGCAAGGATTCGGAAAGGAAGGAAAAATCATCAAGGAGCTACACAAGATGAAGACATCAAGCTCATGTTGGTGAATGGGTATCCAGCTCCGACTCTGACAGCCACTCCGAGAGAAGTTATTACTCCGGCTCCGAAGATACTCAAGATGAAGGTGTTGCCGGTCTAGCACTTGTGTCAACCAACTCCTACGACATATTTGACTCACCAAATGAAGGAATTGGAAGATGCTTCATGGCCAAAGGTCCTAAGGTAACACACCCCGAGTATGTTGATTTCAATAGTGATGAAGATGACTTGTTAGGTGATGATTTGCTTGGTGACAACTCTAGTGATGAATACTATGATGAAATGTCAATTAAACATGCTAATCAAGATAAAACGAATGACAATGATAAGGAGAAGATTGAGGCCCTAACTAAAGAACTAAACACTCTTAAGTTAGCTCATGAAACCATCTTCGAAGATCATCGAGAACTTTTAAGAGCTCATGAGAAATTACACTTTGAGAAGCTCAATCTTGAGCAAGAGCATGAGTTCTTAAAAGCAATCAATGATGATCTCCGCAAGAAAAGTTCTTCTTACATTGCCAAGTGTTTACTCTTATCTACTTACATGCCTCAAGTCAAGTCTAGTAACAAGAAAGATTCTTCCTCTAGAAGTAACAATGATCATGTTAAATCCAATATTGTTGCTTCTAGTAGTTCTCTTGATTCCACTAATGATTCTCTTAGCCAAGTTACACTTGAGCAAGAAAATAGCTTATTGAAGGGAATTATAGAGAAAGGAGTGTACAAAAGCCTTGCCGGGAGTAAGCAATTCAAGGAAATTGTGCGCAAGCAAGGAATGCACCGGAAGAATCAAGGTGTTGGTTTTGAACGAAAGTTCAATGCCAATGGAGTTGAGTGGGAAGAAGATCAATACCCCAAGACAAAGTTTGTCCCTCAACAAGAGAAGTATGCTTCTTTCAAGGGGACACAAGCTCAAGATGATCTTCCACCACAAGACTACGAGCAAAAAGGCAAGGACAAGCTTCAAGAGGAAATTGATGCATTTGAAGAAGCTCCTAAGACCTTAGTCAAGTGGATTCCCAAGACTACTTCAAGTTCCACTTCATCAAGTACGACTACAACTCCAAGGATTCCCATCAAGATGATGTGGATCCAAAAGAAGAAGAACTAGAGAGTTCTTGAGGGTGACTCTGCCAACATACTTCACTCTTATCATTTTGGCAAGAACAAGTGCAATCAACTTCCACATCTTGCACTAGTTCAAGGAGTCACAAACCCTCTTGTTGGTAAAACAAGGGACAAGGTAACCTAAAAAGTTTTCATGGACATCATCTTTTGTGTGCATCACTCTATGTCTATGGATATCCTTGTTTGTTCCTTGTGGGACTAACCCATGTAGGTATTGAAAGTGCAATTCACTCAAATGGATAGCTCCAAGTGATCTACATCAACATTGAGCATCCACATCTTCAACATCTACATGAAGTCATCATCGACAAAACCCAAGGTTAGTTCATCCCTCTTAGGGGGGATATCACATCTAGGGGGAGCTTTACTCTAAGACTTGAGCTAAAGCAACTCTAAAGATGTGAACAAAACAATGCTTTATGTAAAAGTGGTAACCCCACTTGAGCTTAAACGATGAGTATGACCTATGATCAAGTGTTCTCACTTGACTCCTAAGTCAATATACTCATATATAGATGACCTAGTCATCGCAAATTGCTTGATAGATGCTAGAATTGGTTGTGCATGCCTTGCCACATATTTCATTTGCCATCTTATTGTGTGAGCATGCTGGTTGCATATTTTACTCATTCGAGGACATCCACTTGTTGTTTTGATTGTTTGGTTTTATCGTCTTTTGCCAAGTGGATGGACAAGAATGCCTAAGAACCCCCTCTAGCTATCTATGCTTTTCTCGTCTCAAACTCTATTCATGCTGCATCATAAAATTTGATCAAGTCAGATTCGAACCACTCTGTGTGAGGAGCGCTCGGAGTCCCCGATTCGTCATAGACTTAAACTTCCAGAACCTCTTTATGATTCTCGGTCTGACCGATACTACACCTTTGGTCCTACCGAGATCATTAAGTTGATCTAGGTTTTCGATCTCGGTGCAACCGATTTGAACCTTTCGGTCACATCGAGTTTCAGTAACTGCTTGCAGTTATGAATCTCGGTGCCACCGAGTTGTTCCACTCGGTCACACCGACAGGGTCGGGCTATATATAGTCACGGGCAAAATTTTGGAAATTTCTCCGAACCCCTTCGCCCGCGCGATAGCCTGCTCGCCCTCGTGGTCTCCGGATCGTCTTCTCGCCGCCAGCAGCCTCCAGTCGCTGGTCTCCATCGCCGTCAACGGGAATTCTGCCCCGCCGTTGCCGCCGTAGCAAGTCTCCGTCGAACTAGGGTATGGACTTGATCACAGTGCTATTCCCCGTCCAATTCCTAGCACATTATGTTCTTCTTGATTCTTGCCACGATTGAAACACTCCTATCCAGTCAAAACGCCCGTAGATTAGGTTTGATTCGAAAATTTTAGGGTTAGGTTTCCGCCGAAACCATCTCGGACCCACCGAGTTGAAAAACTCGGTCCCACCGATTTGGCTCTTGCCATTGCACAAGTGAGACTCGGTCTGACCGAGAATTACTTATTGGTGTGACCGATTTTTGAACTCAGTGAAACCCTAGCAGTCTCGGTGCCATCGAACTGTGACTCGGTCCTACCGAGTTCACTAGTTTAGGTTCCAAAACTGCTTCGGTATCACCGAGTTTGAAAATCGGTAGATCCGAGATGATTTCAGTGGGAAACTAAAACTAAGTTTTTGGATCATTCTTTTGCAAAAATCTCTGCATTTTGTGATGCTCATCTTTTCTATCTCATCTATAATCTACTCACAGGGTCAGCAGTCAGTTTGCAGCATGTCTGATCAAAGTGATAGCCAAAATATGTCAGAGCAGCAAGTGGTGTTGAGTGAGGGCACTAGTCCCTCCAGTTCATCTGATGAAGGCAGCAGGAGCACTCCTAGCAATTTGCCAAAGGCTGCCACGAGACAAAGGAAGAAGAGGACTTCAGATTCCGAAGATGAGGACTATGTGGCAGAGGAAGAGGCCACTTCCAAGAGAGTTGAGCCAGCTCAAGGCACTAAGCCAGGTCTAAAAATCAAAAGGCCAGCAGGCAGGCAGCCCATGTCAAAGACAAGAGCCTCAACTGAGAAGCCCACTCCCCAAGAGCCAGTTGCAACTGAGGGCAAGAAAAGAAAGGAAAGGGTGAAGAAGAATGTGGCTAGAGTGCTTGGCAAAGCTTCCATCATGGAAGAAGAAGAGGAAGAAGAGGTAGCTGCACCAGCGCCCAAGGCACCCAAGCTAATGGGAGATGCCATAAAATCAGGGGGAGCTGCTTCCAAGGCCAAGTCAGCTCCAAAGCCAAAGCCTAAGAGAAATACAAGGAGCATTCCTGAAGCTGAGAAGAACAAGGCCCCAGTGCCTGAGACTGTTGCTGAAGAAGAAGAAGAAAATGTCCTGAGAAAGCTAAAGCCCAAGATCCTAGACCACAACGATGCTCATCCTGTGGCTGAGGATATGAAGCTCAGGAGAGATTCAGGGCTGAGGAAGTGGAGAGAAGCAGACCCATATGCTTCAAGAAGAAGGACTGCCGTGGACTACAGGTTTCACACCAAGGAGCAGCAGGATTTTTATGAGACAGTGCTGCTAGATAAGAAGCCAATTGTTTGTGGCATGAGATGGGTTGACTGGACCTACGTGAGGGAGAAGGAGGAACACTACCCAGGAGTATATGATAGCTTTAATGCTTGTGGAGTAGCTGACTTTGTTGGGCAGAAGCTCACAAAGTGGAACGAGGAATTGATCATGCAATTCTACTCCATGGCAAACTTTTATCCAGATGGGAGGATCACATGGATGTCTGAGGGTACAAGGTACCAATCCACAGTTGCTGAGTAGGCACAGATCATTAATGCCCCAGAGGAGCAAGATGATGACTTGGATATCTATGCCAAGAAGAAGATGGACCATAACTCCATGTCCAATATGTACAAGGAAATTCCCAATGAAGCTCTTGACACCTTCAAATTTGGGTCTGTGCATTACCTTCTGTCAGGACTGCCTACGATCAATTGGATACTAAGGCACACCTTACTGCCCAAGTCTGGAGATCACAAGATGATCAGAGGCCATGGTATCAACTTGCTACATGTGTTTGATGTGCCTCAAAAGTTCAAGGTGATGAGCCTCATAGTGGAAACAATCAAGAGGACTGCAGCAGATCAGAAGAGGAGCTGTGGATATGCCCCTCAAATTCAGGAGCTCATCAACTCCAAGATGGGCATGGGCATATATCTATTGGAAAAGGAACACCTGCCCATCCGTCCAGATTTCGAGGACAATCAAGTTGTCATGACTGAGAACGAGCCATCATCTGCCCAAGCATACGCGAAGAAGGAGAAGGCGAGGAAGGAGAAAGCTGCCAAGATGCCTACTCAAGAGGAGGCATCTGAGTATTTCTTGAAGACTAAACAAGAGCAGCTTGGTTACTTGATTGCATCCACGCTGAGGATTGAGCAAAGTCTGGCCACCCTCACTCAGAATCAGCAGAGCCTAGAGAGAATCATGGAACAAAAGTTCTGTGACTTGGATGTCAAAGTAACGAAAGTTCAGTCTGCAGTGGAGCAGCTCCAGGAGGACATGCAGGAGAGGAGAGGCAGGACTACCACTCATGCCTTTGCCAGAGTGCCACGAGGCCCGAGGTCATCTGCCGTGCCAGTTGCTGACACAAGAGCCACCACCTCAGCACCAGCCACAGCCTCAGTTCCACCAGCTCCAGCATCTACTTCAGCTCCAACTCCAGCGACTACTTCAGCATCTACCGAAGCCTTCGTCCTTGGAGTGATCCGGACTCCACCACCACCTGAAGATCAAGCCTGAGCGTCGATCTAGTGCTATGCATTTTCTAGGAACTTTTTGGTAACTTGTTGCCAAAGGGGGAGAAGATGTATAGATCATAGGCTTCGAGAGAGAGAGTGTTGCTTTTCTCTCTTGCTTTATTTGGTGGTTTTTCGAACTTGGTTGCTTTTGAGTGCCTGAGATACTACGTCATTATTTGTGAGACATTGATGATCATGTGTTTGATCATAAGCTACACTTAATGCTTGCTTAATACTTTTATCCTATCTATCTTGTGTGATCATTCACTTTTCTTGGTGATGAGTGCATGTATTTCATTCTTATCATTTTGAGTGCTCCACCAAGATGTACGTGACATGGAAGAGTAACCCCTGACTCTAACTCTTTGTGCATTTGCAGTCCAAAGCAAATTTTAAATATGCACAAATTTAGGGGGAGCTCTTACTTATCACATACTTCTCAAAGCGACGATATATTTCTTGCTTATTATCATTTGTCGAAGCTTTGATCTATATGTTGTCATCAATTACCAAAAAGGGGGAGATTGAAAGTGCAACTATCCCTAGGTGGTTTTGGTAATTCATAACATCATATATCTCATTGAGCTAATGCTATTCCAAGATGATTATTTCAGGAAAGCTCAATGATTGGCATGGCATGGATGTGAAAGTGGAACCCTCAAAATGCTAAGGACAAAGGATTGGCTCAAGCTCAAAAGCTCAAGACTCTTCATTTTATATTTTAGTGATCCAAGATCACATTGAGTCTTTAGGAAAAGCCAATACTATCAAGGAGGGATTAGGTGTTGCTTAATGAGCCTCTTGCTTCATGTGCTTAGTGATATGCTCCAAAACCCTCAACTACTTTCCCATATCCACATATGACCTAAACCCTAAGCCAAACTCGGTCCTACCGATTCTTCCTATCCGGCGCCACCGAGTTTCACTTGTCATTAGCCACTGCCAAACCCTAGCAATTTGGTCCTACCGATAGGGATCTCGGTCTCACCGAGATGGGGTTGCAAACTCTCTATTTCCCTTTCGTAACTTTTCGGTCCCACCGAAAGAGCGAATCGGTCCCACCGAGATTGCAATGTAAACTCAGTGTTTCCCCTTTGTAACTTTTCGGTCTCACCGAGTTCCACTCGGTCTCACCGAAAGAGCAAATCGGTCCCACCGAGTTTACCTGACCAACTCTCTGGTTAGCTAATTACCAAATTCGGTCTCACCGAGTTTGTGTAATCGGTCTCACCGAGATTACGTTATGCCCAAACCCTAACCATATCGGTCCTACCAAGTTGCATGTCAGTCCCATCGAAAATCACTAACAGTCACTAGGTTTACATTTTCGGTCCGACCGAGTTTATTGATTCGGTCCCACCGAGATTGGAAAACTGTGTAATGGTTGGATTTTGTGTGGAGGCTATATATACCCCTCCACCTTCTTCTCATTCGATGAGAGAGCCATCAGAACACACACACCATTCCAACTCATATGTTCTGAGAGAGAACCACCTACTCATGTGTTGAGACCAAGACATTCCATTCCTACCATATGAATCTTGATCTCTAGCCTTCCCAAGTTGCTTTCCACTCAAATCCTCTTTCAACCAAATCCAAATCCTATGAGAGAGAGTTGAGTGTTGGGGAGACTATCATTTGAAGCACAAGAGCAAGGAGTTCATTACCTACACACCATTTGTTACTTCTTGGAGAGTGGTGTCTCCTAGATTGGCTAGGTGTCACTTGGGAGCCTTCGACAAGATTGTGGAGTTGAACCAAGGAGTTTGTAAGGGCAAGGAGATCGCCTACTTCGTGAAGATCTACCGCTAGTGAGGCAAGTCCTGCGTGGGCGATGGCCATGGTGGGATAGACAAGGTTTCTTCTTCGTGGACCCTTTGTGGGTGGTTGCTTCTTCGTGGACCCTTCGTGGGTGGAGCCCTGTGTGGACTCGCGCAACCGTTACCCTTGGGTGGAGCCCTGTGTGGACTCGCGCAACCGTTACCCTTCGTGGGTTGAAGTCTCCATCAACGTGGATGTAGGATAGCACCACCTATCCAAACCACGGGAAAAACATCCGTGTCTCCAATAGCGTTTGAATTCTCCAAACCCTTCCCTTTACATTCTTGCAAGTTGCATGCTTTACTTTCCGCTGCCAATATACTCTTTGCATGCTTGCTTGAATCATGTGATGATTGCTTGACTTGTCCTAAATTAGCTAAAATCTGCCAAGAACTAAAATTGGGAAAAGGTTAAGTTTTTATTTAGTCAAGTAGTCTAATCACCCCCCCTCTAGACATACTTTCGATCCTACAGCCATGCTTGTCACACGAATGTAGGAATGTATAAAAGGTTATTTCCCTATCATTGAACATAACGGGAGGGTTGTGTAGCTGGTTAGCCTGTTCGCTCATCAAACTTGAGGTCTCGGGTTCGATAACTACACTTGAGCATAATTTGTGCCAGGAGGATTCTTTGACTGGTCAAAATGTTTTCTAGGGTTTGCATGCTTCACACTCTCTCTCCAGTATATACATACATGCTGGAGCGTCAGCGCTTGTAGTTGCTCTCTTCACACTCTCTCGCCCTCTCCCGCTGGAGCCTCAGCGCTTGTAGTTGCTCTCTTCACACTCTCTCACCCTCTCCAGATCTAAACAAGACTTCGTTGGCCTCTCTCTCCCCTCACTGCTGCTCAAAGAGCCGGCAGGATCCATCCACCGGGAAGGGAAGGAGGCTTAACACTGTCGCCGTCGGCGAGGGACTACCGGCGCAGCTGTTCACTTTCCACCCAGCGGCGGCGCGGGAGGGCCTCCGACCCCTTCTTCTTCGTCGTCGTCTCGTCGCCCACCGAACCACGCCCCAAGAACCTTAAAGTATAATTTACTTACTCCACATGCATTACTCTAGCTGCATGTATACCATGAATCTAGGAGGTGGTTCAAAGAGGAAATGAGTGGGGGAAAGTAGTGGGAAAAGTTGTATATAGCATGAATCTAGGACGTGGTTCAAAGAGGAAATGAAGGGGGAAAGTTGTATAGCATGAATCTAGGACGTGGTTCAAAGAGGAAAGGAATGGGGGAAAGTTGTGGGGAAAGTTGTATCGCACAAAACTAGGATGTGGTTCAAAGAGGAAAGGAAGGGGCGAAAGTACTAGTTCAAAAAGGAAAGGAAGGGACAAGGCTGTAGAGTTTGAGCAGGACTAGATTTGTTGCGCTCACATAGGGAAAGGTGTCTAAAGATAACAAAACTGGGACCAACACAAATATGCTCCTTGGTTGTTTGTTCTTTGTTGCAACAGACTGTGCATGACCACAGTACATCGGTAGATGCACATGGTGCTGGTGCATTCACTGTCCCATGCAACTCATTAGCTGTTGTTAATCTAAGGCCCTGTTTGGTTAAAAACTCCCTAGTCCCTACCTGCTTGGTTCCAGGGACTAAACATGGACTAGAGGTTATTAAATGACATGCTAAAAGACCATGTTACCCCTAGTAATGAACTAATAGAGACATGGTGCGATGCGTGGCAGGGGCAAGTGTTGGAAAAAGTCCCAAAAAGACTCCCTCGGGGTCTTCTTTCTTTAGACCCAAATGCCCACTTTTAGTCCCTAAAAGTCCATCCTCTTTGGTTTAGATGGGACTGACACGGAGTTTTTTTAGTCCCTACACCAAAATGTCCCTGTAAACAAACACCCTCTAATAATGCCACTGGAAAATTGATGCAATGCCACAGTTAAAAGCAAATTACATGTTTAACGAATTTTATTGTTAATATAATCTCTATGTTAATATTAATCAATGCCACCGTTTGAGAAATGTTATTGTCTTGCTTTCTTTCCCATTTAGATAAGGTAGATGCTTCTTTTTGTTGGCTTCTGTGTCATCCACCGTTATTGACCACTAATTGTTTCCTTTGCACCTCTGTGTAAACAGGGTTATCTACTTCACCTCGTTGCCATTGTGACCTTTTGTTGCACTGCACAAAACACTTTTGTTTTAAGAGTGTTTTGTGCAGTTCAACCAAAATGTCACACCGACAATGTTGCTTGATTGCTTGATCTTAGTGGAACTGCACAAGAGGAGATCTTACTTCCTATCCGTTAAGGCGAATTTGGTTCAGATCTTCTTCTTGTGAGTTGTTTGAATTCCGCATCATGAGAGGTTAGTACTAGCCTTCTTTCACATGATTCTGAAGTGTGCTTTCATATGTTGTGCTACTTGTATGATAATGTTGCTTGATTTTAGTGAACTGCACAAATGGAGACAAGACTTCCAATCTGTATGTGCACCGTAATATCCCATTGAGGTAAGATAAGGATATTTCACAACTGCTGGCCTGTATTTTGCCACTTTCATCAGAAAATTAAGTTTAGTACTATACTTGTGCTCCCTAATTGACATGCCAAATCTTACATTGAAGGCGAAGCTTGTCTGTTATTGAACCAAGTGATGAAGGGGAAGAACACGCGGCAGAAAAACAAAAATCAACTCCTAGTGCTGTAATGAAGCACTGGAACTGTGATGACACAAGTAATGATATAGTTTTGCATCTTAATTTATTGCTATGGCTGGAACGAGCAATTGTTTTGCCACTGATTTGATGCCACTCTTAATGTAATATGTAATTATCTCTACTTGTGCAAACAGGGATCTTCTTTGAAGATACCATATATTTTAGTGGAACTGCACAAGAAGATGTTGGAAACATTAAACTAATCGAGGAGTATATAGTAAGGTTGGTACTCGCCCACTGATTTCATCCATATGATTGAGCTTTGTCATCTCTATTGGTGTTGTGCTACTGTTTAGATACTGTCATGAAAAAGTGGTATTGTCCTTGAGAAGTGCTTCATCTGTGCTGTTTTAAGTATTTCCTTTCCTTTTTTCGAGCAAACAGGGATGCTAGCATTTAGTAGTCCTCTTGTCTTTGCACAACAGGATCATCTTCCTTTGAAGAAGAATATGGAGTACGTGAAGTGACTAGTTCCGATTATGCCAGGATGAAGAAGCCATGTCTATCTTCTTATCAGAAGGAGCAGTTGAAGGATGGTTACATTACTCCCCACAAGACCAAACTAACTACAGCTCAGAAGGACTGACAAATCTCCATTTTTTTGTTGTGATGCGCGAGTACAATGTTGTTCTAGGATTCTTTCTCGTGAGTTCCATTTTTCTAAAAGTGTGCTCTACATGGACCATGTATGTGCCTGTTGAAACCGTCAATTCATAGTATAATTTTCTTTATACTAATCACTTTTTTGTATTTGTGCAAACAGGGGTGCTCAGCTTGATTTCAATGGGAACTGCACAAAATGTTCATGAATACACCGAATCATTCATTTCCACCACAAGAAAGGAGGTGTCGATAAGTTCAAGGCATTGCAACATATAAGGGAGAAATCATACAAGCTACGCGCGCATTTGGTTGATTTTGGTGGAACTGCACAAAAAGAACAGCTGGTTTATTTAGCACGAGGTGCCATGTCAATGTCCGAACTGATGGCAAACCCTGCCCATTCCACAATCGTAGGCATTTGATATTTTGGAATGGGACAACCTTGTCAAATTTTGCTCATTGATTTTAGCAAGACACGCGTTTGATATTTTCAAATGGGACGCCCTTTGCTGTCAGCAGCGTCGATCAATTTTTTGTTTATTCTTTAGTTGTGAAGTACATATTGCCTCTGACATGTGAGTCGCTGAGATGCATAATCATCGATTGTTTTGAATGTTCTCTATGAATTGCCAGGCCTGTGTGTTTGATTGCAATGTACAGAAACGCTAAAAAGCTGCTCAAACTCTTTGTACTCCTTCTGTTCCTTTTTACTTCACACATTGTGAAAGTGCATACTTTTTTGTATAGGATTGGTCAAAGTAGAGATACTTTGACTGCAGACAAAACTTGTATGCAGACTAGAAAGGAGCCGGCGATGTCCTCTGTCTCGTTGCCAGCAGGGTGGGGCCTCGGCTAAGCCGGTGATGTCCTCTGCCTCGTTGTTGGCGGGGCGGGGCCGCAGCGAAGCCGGCGGTGTCCTCTGCCTTGTTGTTGGCGCTGCAGGGCCTCATCGACGCCAGCGGAGCGGGGACTCGTCGGAGCCGGCATTGTCCTCTCCCTCGTCCTCGGTCTCGCCAAACAGCGCCTCGCCCGCTTCATCGCCCTCTTTGCTAGCCTCTTTGTAGGCGGCCGCAGCCTCCGCCACCTGCATGCGGTACCGCCAGCGCTCGAGGCGGCCCTTGCAGGTGGAGCGGTACAAGTCGAGCAGCGCCTCCTGCTCCACCCGCTCCGCGGCGATCTACTCCTCCGCCTGCATGTGCTCCTGGAGGAGATGGTGGTTGTAGGCGGCGTCGGCCTGCGCCTCCCGAAACTGCTCCTCACGCATCTGCCTCACCCTGTCCATATATTGGGCACGGGCCGCGCCGATGGTCATGGTGCAATGCACCAGTGAGTATGGCACGGAGGAGGGGGTTGGCGCCGGATCGTCGACTACCATGTTCTCCATTGGGACGTCGTCGTCCTCCGGCTGCCTGTCGGCCAGCCGGTCGGCAGCAATGGCTGCCATCTCCTTGTGGTTCATCGTCCGCCCGTCCCGGAGAGCCTTGGAGCGCGAGGAAGCCATGGTGGGCAGTAGTGGTGTGGACAGGAGAAAGGGAACGGATGCGTATGACTGCGGCTATGGCCGACGCAGCAGTTTATATAGCAATGGTGGGCGGGCGGAGGGACGGACGTGTGGCACTGGAGTAGCCGCCTTGGCAACCGCGTATCATTAATGTGGGCGGTAGATGGATGGACGGACAACACTTGTGCCGTTTGAAGGCGGAGCAATTGCCTGCACCGGGAAGCGGGGCGTGCGGCGCTGACTGTTTCGGGCGGAAAGCATGCGCGGGCAAGGAGATGAATTTACTTGGAGAGGATGACAATGGGGACCCACCAGGTCCATAGCCTCACGTACGCAAGTGCCTCCTTATTATATATACATACATATATATATATATATATATAACTATAATTTATTTTGCTTCCTCCTAGTTTCCTGACATCATGGTCCCACACCATTGTCAACCTATGTAGTACTCCAAGCAGCTCAAGCAGTATTTGTGTTTTTGAGGTGTGAGCACTGCAGAGTTTTTCGATGTTTAGCCCAGATATTAATTTTTCTCCTCTGAACAACAATGAAAACATCACTGCAGGTATTAACTAGGCGGGCTGTGGCCCGTCTAGCCCAGGCCAGATTGAAGGAAATATGCCCTAGAGGCAATAACAAAGTTATTATTTATTTCCTTATATCATGATAAATGTTTATTATTCATGCTAGAATTGTATTAACCGAAAACATAATACATGTGTGAATACATAGACAAACATAGTGTCACTAGTATGCCTCTACTTGACTAGCTCGTTGATCGAAAATGATTAAGTTTCCTAGCCATAGACATGAGTTGCCATTTGATTAACGGGATCACATCATTAGGAGAATGATGTGATTGACTTGACCCATTTCGTTAGCTTAGCACTTGATCGTTTAGTTTGATGCTATTGCTTTCTTCATGACTTATACATATTCCTATGACTATGAGATTATGCAACTCCCGTTTACCGGAGGAACACTTTGTGTGCTACCAAACGTCACAACGTAACTGGGTGATTATAAAGGTGCTCTACAGGTGTCTCCAAAGGTACTTGTTGGGTTGGCATATTTTGAGATTAGGATTTGTCACTCCGATTGTCGGAGAGGTATCTCTGGGCCCTCTCGGTAATGCACATCACATAAGCCTTGCAAGCATTGCAACTAATAAGTTAGCTACGGGATGATGTATTACGGAACGAGTAAAGAGACTTGCCGGTAACGAGATTGAACTAGGTATTGAGATACCGACGATCAAATCTCGGGCAAGTAACATACCAATGATAAAGGGAACAACGTATGTTGTTATGCGGTCTGACCGATAAAAGATCTTTGTAGAATATGTAGGAGCCAATATGAGCATCCAGGTTCCGCTATTGGTTATTGACCGGAGACGTGTCTCGGTCATGTCTACATTGTTCTCGAACCCGTAGGGTCCGCACGCTTAAGGTTTCGATGACAGTTATATTATGAGTTTTGATGTATCGAAGGAGTTCGGAGTCCCGGATGAGATCGGGGACATGATGAGGAGTCTTGAAATGGTCGAGACATAAAGATCGATATATTGGACGGCTATATTCGAACACCGGAAGTGTTTCGGGTGATTTTGGAGAAAACCGGAGTGCCGGAAGGGTTACCGGAACCCGCCGGGGAAGTATTGGGCCTTAATGGGCCTGAGGGGAGAGAGAGGGCAGCAGCCCAGGAGGTGGCGCACCCCCTCCCATAGGGAGTCCGAATTGGACTAGGGGATGGGGCGCGGCCCCTCTTTCCCTCTCCCTCTCCCTCTCTTTCCTTTCCCCTTCTCTCTTCCTAGTTGGACTAGGAAAGGGGAGTCCTACTCCTACTAGGAGGTGGACTCCCCCCTCCTTTGTGCGCTGCAAGGGCCGGCCGGCCTCTCCCCCTTGCTCCTTTATATACAGGGCCAGGGGGGCACCTCTAGACACACAGTTGATCTTCGTGATCGTTCTCTTAGCCGTGTGCGGTGCCTCCCTCCACCATAATCCTCGATATATTGTAGCGGTGCTTAGGCGAAGCCCTGCGACGGTAGAACATCAAGATCGTCACCACGCCATCGTGCTGACGGAACTCTTCCCCGACACTTTGCTGGATCGGAGTCTGGGGATCGTCATCGAGCTGAACGTGTGCTAGAACTCAGAGGTGTCGTAGTTTCGGTGCTTGATCGGTCGGGCTATGAAGACGTATGACTACATCAACCGCGTTGTGCTAACGCTTCCGCTTTCAGTCTACGAGGATACATAGAAAACACTCTTCCCTCTCATTGCTATGCATCACCATGATCTTGCGTGTGCGTAGGAAATTTTTGAAATTACTACGTTCCCCAATAGTGGCATCAGAGCCTAGGTTTTATGCGTTGATGTTATGCACGAGTAGAACACAAGTGAGTTGTGGGCAATATAAGCATATTGCTTACCAGCATGTCATACTTTGGTTTGGCGGTATTGTTGGATGAAGCGGCCCGGACCGACCTTACGCGTACGCTTACGCGAGACTAGTTCTACCGACGTGCTTTGCACACAGGTGGCTGGCGGGTGTCAGTTTCTCCAACTTTAGTTGAACCAAGTGTGGCTACGCCCGGTCCTTGCGAAGGTTAAAACAGCACCAACCTGACAAACTATCATTGTGGTTTTGATGCGTAGGTAAGAATGGTTCTTGCTAAGCCCGTAGCAGCCATGTAAAACTTGCAACAACAAAGTAGAGGACGTCTAACTTGTTTTTGCAGGGCATGTTGTGATGTGATATGGTCAAGACATGATGCTAAATTTTATTGTATGAGATGATCATGTTTTCTAACCGAGTTATCGGCAACTGGCAAGATCCATATGGTTGTCGCTTTATTGTATGCAATGCAATCGCGTTGTAATGCTTTACTTTATCACTAAGTGGTAGCGATAGTCGTGGAAGCATAAGATTGGTGAGACGACAAAGATGCTACGATGGAGATCAACGTGTCACGCCGGTGAGGATGGTGATCATGACGGTACTTCGGAGATGGAGATCACACGTACAAGATGATGATGGCCATATCATATCACTTATATTGATTGCATGTGATGTTTATCTTTTATGCATCTTATCTTGCTTTGATTGACGGTAGCATTATAAGATGATCCCTCACTAGATTATCAAAGTATAAGTGTTCTCCCTGAGTATGCACCATTGCAAAAGTTCTTAGTGCTGAGACACCACGTGATGATCGGGTGTGATAGGCTCTACGTTCAAATACAACGGGTGCAAAACAGTTGCACACGCGGAATACTCATGTTAAACTTGACGAGCCTAGCATATAACAGATATGTCCTGGAACACGGAGACCGAAAGGTCGAGCGTGAATCATATAGTAGATATGATCAACATAGTGATGTTCACCATTGAAACTACTCCATCTCACATGATGATCGGACATGGTTTAGTTGATTTGGATCACGTGATCACTTAGAGGATTAGAGGGATGTCTATCTAAGTGGGAGTTCTTAAGTAATATGATTAATTGAACTTTAATTTATCATGAACTTAGTCCTGGTAGTATTAGATATCTATGTTGTAGATCAATAGCTCGCGTTTAGCTCCCCTGTTTTATTTTTGATATGTTCCTAGAGAAAACTAAGTTGAAAGATATTAGTAGCAATGATGCGGATTGGATCCGTGATCTAAGGTTTATTCTCATTGCTGCACAGAAGAATTATGTCTTTGATGCACCGCTAGGTGACAAACCTATTGCAGGAGCAGATGCAGATGTTATGAACATTTGGCTAGCTCAATATGATGACTACTTGATAGTTTAGCGCACCATGCTTAAACGGCTTAGAATCGGGACTTCAAAGACGTTTTGAACGTCATGGACCATATGAGATGTTCCAGGAGTTGAAGTTAATATTTCAAGCAAATACCCGAGTTGAGAGATATGAAGTCTCCAACAAGTTCTATAGCTAAAAGATGGAGGAGAATAGCTCAAGCAGTGAGCATGTGCTCAGATTGTCTGGGTACTACAATCGCTTGAATCAAGTGGGAGTTAATCTTCCAGATAAAATAGTGATTGACAAAATTCTCTAGTCACCATCACCAAGTTAGTAGAACTTCATGATGAACTATGATATGCAAGGGATAACGGAAACGATTCCCAAGCTCTTCGTAATGCTGAAATCGACGAAGGTAGAAATCAAGAAAAATATCAAGTGTTGATGGTAGACAAGACCACTAGTTTCAAGAAAAGGGCAAAGGGAAGAAGGGGAACTTCAAGAAGAACGACAAGCAAGTTACTGCTCAAGTGAAGAAGCCCAAGTCTGGTCCTAAGCCTGAGACTAAGTGCTTCTACTGCAAAGGGACTGGTCACTGGAAGCGGAACTGCCCCAAGTATTTGGCGGATAAGAAGGATGGCAAAGTGAACAAAGGTATATTTGATATACAGATTATTGATGTGTATTTTACTAGTGTTCGTAGCAACCCCTCGGTATTTGATACTGGTTCAGTTGCTAAGAGTAGTAACTCGAAACGGGAGTTGCAGAATGAACATAGACTAGTTAAGGGTGAAGTGACGATGTGTGTTGGAAGTGGTTCCAAGATTGATATGATCATCATCGCACACTCCCTATACTCTTTGGATTAGTGTTGAACCTAAATAAGTGTTATTTGGTGTTTGCGTCGAGCATGAATATGATTTGATCATGTTTATTGCAATACGGTTATTCATTTAAGTAAGAGAATAAATTGTTGTTCTGTTTACATGAATAAAACCTTATATGGTTACACACCCAATGAAAATGGTTCGTTGGATCTCGATCGTAGTGATACACATATTCATAATATTGAAACCAAAAGATGCAAAGTTAATAATGATGGTGCAATTTATTTGTGGCACTGCCGTTTAGGTCATATTGGTGTAAAGCGCATGAAGAAAATCCATGCTGATGGGCTTTTGGAATCACTTGATTATGAATCAGTTGATGCTTGCGAACCAAGCCTCATGGGCAAGATGACTAAGACTCCGTTCTCCGGAACAATGGAGCGAGCAACATATTTGTTGGAAATCATACATACCGATGTATGTGGTCCGATGAATATTGAGGCTCGTGGCAGGTATCATTATTTTCTGATCTTCACAGATGATTTGAGCAGATATGAGTATATCTACTTGATGAAACACAGGTCTGAGACATTTGAAAAGTTCAAAGAATTTCAGAGTGAAGTGGAGAATCATCGTAACAAAAATAGAAGTTTCTACGATATGATCGCAGAAGTAAAATATTTGAGTTACGAGTTTGGCCTTCAGTTAAAAACAATGTGAAATAGTTTCACTACTCACGCCACCTGGAACACCACAACATAATGGTGTGTCCGAACGTCATAACCCTACTTTATTAGATATGGTGCGATCTATGATGTCTCTTACCAATCTACCACTATCGTTTTGGGTTATGCATTAGAGACAGCTGCATTCACGTTAAATAGGGCACCATCTAAATCCGTTGAGACGACACCGTATGAACTATGGTTTGGCAAGAAACCTAAGCTGTCGTTTCTTAAAGTTTGAGGTTGCAATGCTTATGTGAAAAAGTTTCAACCTGATAAGCTCTAACCCAAATCGGAGAAGTGCGTCTTCATAGGATACCCAAAAGAAAATGGTGGGTACACCTTCTATCACAGATCCGAAGGCAATATATTCGTTGCTTTGAATGGATCCTTTCTAGAAAAGGAGTTTCTCTCGAAAGAAGTGAGTGGGAGGAAAGTATAACTTGATGAGGTAACTGTACTTGCTCCCTTATTGGAAAGTAGTTCATCACAGAAATCTGTTCCTATGACTACTACACCGATTAGTGAGGAAGCTAATGATGATGATCATGTAACTTCAGATCAAGTTACTACCGAACCTCGTAGGTAAACCAGAGTGAGATCCGCACCAGAGTGGTACGGTAATCCTCTTCTGGAGGTCATGTTACTTGACCATGACGAGCCTACGAACTATGAGGAAGCGATGATGAGCCCAGATTCTGCGAAATGGCTGAGGCCATGAAATCTGAGATGAGATCCATGTATGAGAACAAAGTATGGACTTTGATTGACTTGCCCAATGATCGGCGAGCCATTGAGATTAAATGGATCTTCAAGAGGAAGACGGACACTGATAGTAGTGCTACTATCTACAAAGCTAGAATTGTCGCAAAAAGGTTTTCGACAAGTTCAAGGTGTTGACTACGATAAGAGTTTCTCACTCGTATCTATGCTTAAGTCTGTCCGAATCATGTTAGCAATTGCCGCATTTTATGAAATCTGGCAAATGGATAAACAAAATTGCATTCCTTAATGGATTTATTAAACAAGAGTTGTATATGATGCAACCAGAAGGTTTTGTCAATCCTAAAGGTACTAACAAAATATGCAAGCTCCAGCGATCCATCTATGGACTGGTGCAAGCATCTCGGAGTTGGAATATATGCTTTGATAAGTTGATCAAAGCATATAGTTTTATACAGACTTGCGGTGAAGCCTGTATTTACAAGAAAGTGAGTGGGAGCACTACATCATTTCTGATAAGTATATGTGAAAGAAATATGGTTGATCGGAGATAATGTAGAATTATTCTGCAAAGCATAAAGGAAGTTTTGAAAGGAGTTTTTCAAAGAAATACCTCGGTGAAGCTGCTTACATATTGAGCATCAAGATCCATAGAGATAGATCAAAACGCTTGATACTTTTTTCAATGAGTACATACCTTGACAAAATTTTGAAGTAGTTCAAAATGGAACAGTCAAAGAAGGAGTTCTTGCATGTGTTACAAGGTGTGAAGTTGAGTAAGACTCAAAACCTGACCACGGCAGAAGATAGAGAGAGAATGAAAGTCATTCCTTATGCCTTAGCCATAGGTTCTATAAAGTATGCCATGTTGTGTACCAAACATATTGTATACCCTGCCCTGAGTTTGGCAAGTGAGTACAATAGTGATCTAGGAGTAGATCACTGGACATTGGTCAAAATTATCCTTAGTGGAATAAGGACATGTTTCTCAATTATGGAGGTGACAAAAGGTTCGTCGTAAAGGGTTACGTCGATGCAAGTTTTGACACTGATCCAGATGACTCAAAGTCTCAATCTGGATACATATTTAAAGTGGGAGCAATTAGCTAGAGTAGCTCCATGCAGAGCATTGTTGACATAGAAATTTGCAAAATACTTACGGATCTGAATGTGGCAAACCCATTGACTAAACTTCTCTCACAAGAAAAACATAATCACACCTCAGTACTCTTTGTGTGTTAAGCACATAGCGATGTGAACTAGATTATTGACTCTAGTAAACCCTTTGGGTGTTGGTCACATGTCAATGTGAACTATGGGTGTTAATCACATGGTGATGTGAACTATTGATGTTAAATCACATGGCGATGTGAACTAGATTATTGACTCTAGTGCAAGTGGGAGACTGAAGGAAATATGCCCTAGAGGCAATAATAAAGTTATTATTTATTTCCTTATATCATGATAAATGTTTATTATTCATGCTAGAATTGTATTAACCAGAAACATAATACATGTGTGAATACATAGACAAACATAGTGCACTAGTATGCCTCTACTTGACTAGCTCGTTGATCGAAGATGGTTAAGTTTCCTAGCCATAGACATGAGTTGTCATTTGATTAACGGGATCACATCATTAGGAGAATGATGTGATTGACTTGACCCATTTCGTTAGCTTAGCACTTGATCGTTTAGTTTGATGCTATTGCTTTCTTCATGACTTATACATGTTCCTATGACTATGAGATTATGCAACTCCCATTTACCGGAGGAACACTTTGTGTGCTACCAAATGTCACAACGTAACTGGGTGATTATAAAGGTGCTCTACAGGTGTCTCCGAAGGTACTTGTTGGGTTGGCGTATTTCGAGATTAGGATTTGTCACTCCGATTGTCGGAGAGGTATCTCTGGGCCCTCTCGGTAATGCACATCACATAAGCCTTTCAAGCATTGCAACTAATAAGTTAGCTGCGGGATGATGTATTATGGAATGAGTAAAGAGACTTGCCGGTAACGAGATTGAACTAGGTATTGAGATACCGACGATCAAATCTCGGGCAAGTAACATACCAATGACAAAGGGAACAACGTATGTTGTTATGCGGTCTGACCGATAAAAGATCTTCGTAGAATATGTAGGAGCCAATATGAGCATCTAGGTTCCGTATTGGTTATTGACCGGAGATGTGTCTCGGTCATGTCTACATTGTTCTCGAACCCGTAGGGTCTGCACGCTTAAGGTTTCGATGATAGTTATATTATGAGTTTATGAGTTTTGATGTACCGAAGGAGTTTGGAGTCCCGGATGAGATCGGGGACATGACGAGGAGTCTCGAAATGGTCGAGACATAAAGATCGATATATTGGACGGCTATATTCGGACATCGGAAGTGTTTCGGATGATTTCGGAGAAAACCGGAGTGCCGGAAGGGTTACCGGAACCCCCCGGGGAAGTATTGGGCCTTAATGGGCCTGAGGAGAGAGAGAGGGCAGCAACCCAGGAGGTGGCGCGCCCCCTCCCATGGGGAGTCCGAATTGGACTAGGGGAGGGGGTGTGTCTCCTCTTTCCCTCTCCCTCTCCCTCTCTTTCCTTCCCCCTTCTCTCTTCCTAGTTGGACTAGGAAAGGGGAGTCCTACTCCTACTAGGAGGAGGACTCCCCCCTCCTTGGCGCGCCGCAAGGGCCGGCCGGCCTCTCCCCCTTGCTCCTTTATATACAGGGGCAGGGGGCACCTCTAGACACACAATTTGATCTTCGTGATCGTTCTCTTAGCTGTGTGCGGTGCCCCCCTCCATCATAATCCTCGATAATATTGTAGCGGTGCTTAGGCGAAGCCCTGTGACGGTAGAACATCAAGATCATCACCACGCCGTCGTGCTAACGGAACTCTTCCCCGACACTTTGCTGGATCGGAGTCCGGGGATCGTCATCGAGCTGAACGTGTGCTAGAACTCAGAGGTGCCGTAGTTTCGATGCTTGATCGGTCGGGCCGTGAAGACGTATGACTACATCAACCGTGTTGTGCTAATGCTTCCGCTTTCGGTCTATGAGGGTACGTAGACAACACTCTCCCCTCTCGTTGCTATGCATCACCATGATCTTGCGTGTGTGTAGGAATTTTTTTGAAATTACTACGTTCCCCAACACAGATATCGAGACCAGATATTAAATTTTTTTCAAGCTGAAAATGGCTAGCCCAGCTATACTTTTTTAGGAATACCCAGGCAAGGTCAAGTTGTTATTCTCCGCCCCGCTGGGCTGCAAATCTTTCCTAGGAGGGATGCATTAGGTTTAACAAGAAAATGGGCTTTAAGAAATAATAAATGGGATGTAATTATAAAAACTGGGCAGTAACTATAAAAAAATGCACCAAACACGTGATTACTTTATAAAATATTATTTTTGGATATTGAAAATTTTAATTTCATTAATTGTTGCGAGCGCAATGTTTCGTTGGATTTTTACGTAATATAAATTTATATTGAAATTGTATTTAATCTGACTAGAAATTTCGGGATAAAAATATTTAGGATCCCATTAAAATGTGGGAAATTTTATTGAATTCTGTTTTGAACAGTTGGTTGAAATGGGCTGTACTTTTAACAAATTGTAAATGGGCTGTAGTAAATTCCATTAGAATTCAAAAATGGGCTGCACATTCTTACAAATCTCAAATGGGCTATAAGTTCTTTGCCACACACTTCTGGCCTTACTAAGTTGACGCGTCCCCTAGAAAAAACAGAGTTGACGCGTATGCAAGGCTTTGTCAACTTATAGTCAACACACGGTTCTAGCAGCACTGGCCGTTGGATGTCCATCCAACGGATGCCGTGCTTCTTCTTCAATCTCGGATATTCTAGCTTCACCCGCCCAAAAAATGATTCCTCCCCCTGACATCTGGGGTGCATCGTTTTGGAAGCTGACCTGTGGGCCTACTAAGTTGACGTACCAAGGGCTTTGTCAACTTAGTCCATCCAACGGCCGTTGTGCTTCTTCAACCTCTGGTCTTCTTGCTCCAGCCGCCCAAAGCAGCACCGTTCGTGCCGCCTGCTCTTGCCTCCCGTGGCCGGCTGTGCTGCCGCGGAGGCCTCACCGCCCCCTACTACTCCCACCACTGGTCAGGCCATCCCTCCACTCACCCACACCCCCTGTTATTCTGCGGCGGTGGCAGCGCAATCGAACCAGTGAACCCTCGTACTCCTCTCCGCGTGTGCATCCACTGTCGCGTCTTCCCCGGCTCCGCGTCGTCCCCTTCATAGGCCTCGCCGTCGTCCACCGCCCTGGTGCTCTCGGCGCGGCGTGGTCAACGTGGTCAAGGAACGACTTCCATCGGACGTGGACTGTATGTGGAGAGGCTGATAGCTGGGTCCACGGCAGCCACGAGGAAGTGCCTCCTTATTACGCGCAAAATAATTATTCCTCCACCTGACAGTGGGGACCCACCGGACGGGCCACCATATTTTGCGAAAAAATGATTCGCCCCCTGACTGCTAGGACCCACGAGCTACATCTTCGCACGCAAGGAAGTGCGTCCAGGAAAAAAATGATTCGCCCCCCTAACTACTGGGACCCACCAGCTACATCTTCGCACGCAAGGAAGTGCGTCCGAAAAAAAAAACGATTCACCCCCCGACTGCTGGGACCCACCAGCTACACCTTCGCACGCAAGGAAGTGCGTCTGGGCAAAAAAAAACAATTCGCCCCCCTGACTGCTGGGACCCAGCAGCTATACCTTCACACGCAAGGAAGTAAGTCCGGGCAAAAAAAACAAAACGATTCGCCACCCTGACTGCTGGGACCCACCAGCTACATCTTCGCAGGCAAGGAAGTGCCTGACAGTCGGGACCCACCTGGTTGAAGCGTACGTAGCGTTGTCATTCTGGTCGCGAATGTGTACGTACATACTGGTCGATGTAGAGGCGTGCACGCGTCGTAGTAGAGGCACGCACGTAGGATGTAGACATACGTACAGCGGCCAGGGTGCAAGAAAGAAAATATGGCCACGTATGTGTACATACGGGCAGGGTCTCGAACGCCTACTCGCGCATACGTACGGCCAGGGCTCATGTACATGGCTGGGTCGGAACGGAGAAACAGCGCCGTCGTCGTGTTCATGGGGAGGCAACGGAATGCATCGTGTTCATTAGGAGGCAACGGAACGCGTGGGAGCCAACCGGCTGGGTCGGAATGGAATGCGTGGTCGTGTTCATCGAGAGGTCTTGGACGGAACAGGCGATGGAAACGAGGCCTGGCGGACCGCAAAACGGAGGAAACGGACCTCCTGCGTTCGGAACGGGGTCCTGTTGATCGGGAGGGGTGTGGCGTACCACAAAACAGAGGAAACGGACCTCCTACGGTCGAAATGGGGGTCCTGTTGATCGGGAGGGGTGTGGCGTACCGCAAAACGGACGAAACGGACCTCCTACGGTCGAAACGGGGGTCCTGTTCATTGGGAGGGGTGTGGCGTACCGCAAAACGGACGAAACGGACCTCCTACAGTCGAAACGGGGGTCCTGTTCATCGGGAGGGGTGTGGCGTACCACAAAACGGGACTCCACGGGATACTGTTCATCTCCACCGTCGACCTCCTCCAGCCTCCACGGGCTACCGTCGACCTCCTCCAGCCTCCACGGGCTCCTGTTCATCCAGCCTCCACCGCGCGCTACTCCACCGGCTACTGTTCAACCACCCCTCCAC
>NC_041392.1:490161999-490212250 GCF_002162155.2 Triticum dicoccoides
CCCGCGCGCAACGCTCACTGTTCATCCAATCGATCGGCTTCAGTTAGCAGCAGTAGCGAAGGAATCGCTCGATCTGGTTCAGTTAACAGCCATCGATCGATCGCTCGGGTTCAGAAACGCGTAGCCTGCAGTGCAATCGCTCGGGTTCAGTTAGAGCCCAACGCCTCGCTCGGGTTCAGTTAGAGCCAACACCTCGCACACACGCGCGTACGTGTACGAGAGAAACACGCATCGCTCGGCCCCCGACCTCCCACCGTAATCGGGAACTCCCCAAAATTTTCCTCGCCCTCGCTTCTACCATAGTTTTTTCCGTCATGGACGGCCCAAAGAATGTCATGCAGCTGCGTCTCCGGCCCACCCAGGACGAAAAGCCCATTTTCGGTCATGATTTTTTGTCATAGAAGTAGGAGCCCACCACATCTATGATGATACCGGGTTTTGTCACAATTATCGTCATAGAAGTGTCATATGTATGACAGGAAAAAAATTCGTTCGGCCCAAAATGTCACGGATGTGTCTTTTTTTTGTAGTGATATCAGAAATAGTTTTATGGGGACAACTTTATGCATCAAGGCTCTCTATCCCCGATGGTTTCTGGGTCGTGTGGGAAGGACCCCCCCCTATCGCACACACTCACTTGGCGACATTTCAAAATGTCGTCGCGGAAAGGGGTTAAAAACTGCTTGTATAGCACCTCGTTGTACCAGTGGTATAATCCATGGACTCACATTAGTCATAAAGAACTCACATACTTATTGCAAGAATTTATTAGCCCTTTAAGCAAAGTACTACTACGCATGCTCCTTGGGGGATAGATTGGTAGGAAAAGACCACTGCTTGTCCCCGACCGCCACTCATAAGGAAGACAATCAATAATAAATCATGCTCCAACTTCGTAGCATAATGAGACCATACATGCATGCTTCGGGAATCACAAACCTTAACACCAATATTCTTACTAAACCTTAATTACTCACTAGCACGACTCTAATATTACCATCTTTATATCTCAAAACAAATGGAAAGAATCAAACTTCTCATATAATTTTTTGTTATATCCCTCTTGAATACGCAGCATATTAGGACTAAATTCATAACCCAAGCAAATTGCCATATGCTACTTCTTGAGCTTGCGTTGGTTTTTCCTTTGAAGAGGGAAGGGTGATGCAGCAAAATAGAGATAAGTATTTCCCTCAGTTTGAGAACCAAGGTACCAATCCAATAGGAGATAACGCACAAGTCACTGAATACCTGCACAAACAATCAAACAACTTGCACCCAATGCGATAAAGGGGTTGTGAATCCCTTCACGGTTACTTGCAAAAGTGAGATCTGGTAGAGATAGATAAACGGTAAAGTAAATATTTTTGGTTTATAGATCGGAAAGTAAAAGATTGCAGAAAAGAGTAAATAGGAAACTAATATTATAGATCGGAAACTTATATGATGGAAAGTAGTCCCGGGGGCCATAGGTTTCACTAGAGTCTTCTCTCAAGATAGAAAATAATATGGTGGGTGAACAAATTACTGCCGAGCAATTGATAGAAAAACGCAAAGTTATGACGATATCTAAGGCAATGATCATGAATATAGGCATCACGTCCGTGTCAAGTAGACCAAAACTATTCCGCATCTACTATTATTACTCCACACATCGATCGCTATCCAGCGTGCATCTAGAGTACTAAGTTCATAAAGAATGGAGTAATGCATTAAGCAAGATGACATGATGTAGAGGAATTAACTCAAGCAATATGATGAAAACCCCATCTTTTTATCCTCGATGGCAACAATAGAATATGTGCCTTGCTGCCCCTACTCTCACTGGGAAAGGACACTGCAAGATTGAACCCAAAGCTAAGCACTTCTCCCATTGCAAGAAAAACCAATCTAGTTGGCCAAACCAAACCGATAGTTCGAAGAGAATTACAAAGATATCAAATCATGCATATAAGAATTCAGAGAAGATTCAAATAATATTCATAGATAAGCTGATCATAAATCCACAATTCACCGGATCTCGGCAAACACACTGCAAAAAAGTATTACATCGAATAGATCTCCAAGAACATCGAGGAGAACACGGTATTGAGAATCAAAGTGAGAGAGAAGAAGCCATCTAGCTACTGGCTATGGAATAGTAGGTCTATGGTAAACTACTCACGCTTCATCGGAAGGGCAATAGAGTTGATGTAGAAGCCCTCCGTGGTCGAATCCCCCTCCGGCAGGGTGCCAAAAAGGTCCCTAGATGGGATCTCACGGGTACACAAGGTTGCGGCGGTGGAAAGTGTTTCTGTGGATGCCGCTGTTGGTTTGGAGATATATGGGAATATATAGGCAGAAGAATTAGGTCAGGAGGTGCATGAGGGGCCCATAGGGTGGGGGTCGCCCTACCCCCTGGGCGCGCTCTCTGTCCTTATGGCCGCCTCGTGGCTCCTCCGACTTCATCTCCAAGTCTCCTAGTTGTCTTCTAGTCCAAGAAAAATCGTAGCGAAGGTTTTACTCCGTTTGGTATTCATTTTCTGTGAAACTCCAAAGCAGGGGAAAACAGGAACTGGCACCGGGCTCTAGGTTAATAGGTTAGTCCCAAAAATAATATAAAATAGCATATTAATGCATATTAAAAAATCCAAAACAGATAATATAATAGCATGGAACAATCAAAAATTATAGATACATTGGAGACGTATCACCATACTATTTATAAGACTCTCAAAATAATATAAGTGAAGCATGAGAGTTCATCAATTTCTTTAAAATATAACCATCGTCGTGCTCTAAAAGATATAAGTGAAGCACTAGAGGAACTGTCTGGCTCAAAAGATATAAGTGAAGCTCAAATAGTATTCTAACAAATTCATGATTAATGTGTGTCCCTCTCAAAAAGTTGTGTCCAGCAAGGATGATTGTGGCAAACTAAAAAGGAAATAAAGCAAAGACTCACATAATACACGACGCTCCAAGCAAAACACATATCATGTAGTGAATAAAAATATAGCCTCAAGTAATTTACGATGGATTGTAGACAAAAGAGGGGATGCCATCTGGGGCAACCCTAAGCTTAGACGCTTGGTTGTCCTTGAATATTATCTTGGGGTGCCATGGGCATCCCCAATATTAGGCTCTTGCCACTCCTTATTCCTTAGCCCATCGAAACTTCACCCAAAACTTGAAAACTTCACAACACAAAACTCAACAGAAAACTCGTGAGGTCCGTTAGTATAATAAAGCAAATCACCACTTTTAGGTACTATTGTAAACTCATTCCAATTTTATATTTGCATTATAACTACTATATTCTAACTTCACCATGGTTCATACCCCTGATGCAACCCATAGATTTATCAAAACAAGCGAACAACACAATGAAAACAAAATCTGTCAAAAACAGAACAGTTTGTAGTAATCTGGACATTAGCCAAACTTTTGTAACTCAAAAAATTCTGAAAACTTAGCAAAACATAGGCAATTTGCATATCAATCTTGTGGAAAAAATTCAGAGCAAAAGCACATTTCTGTGAATTTACAAAATTCCATAACTGGGCACAAAAGTTTATGTTTTTCAGCAGAATCGAATAAACTATCACCCAAACCATCCTAAAGGTCTTACTTGGCACAAACACTAATTAAATACTAAAACATAATCATAACAGAAGCATAATTCCATATCTATTGAAAAATATAAGAAAAATAAAAAACATAAAATAATATTGGGTTGCCTCCCAACAAGCGTTATTATTTTACGCCCCTAGCTAGGCATATTGCATAGATCTAGGTTTTTTCATCTTTGGTATTCAATCCATAAGTGGCCCTCATAATAGATTCATATGGTAACTTAATTTTATTTCTTGGAAAGTGTTCCATGCCCTTCCTTAATGGAAATTGGAATCTAATGTTTCCATCTTTCATATCAATAATTGCATCAATCGTTCTAAGAAAAGGTCTACCAAGAATTATGGGGCATGAAGGATTGCAATCAATATCAAGCACAATGAAATCTACAGGCACATAATTCCTATTTGCAATAATAAGAACATCATTACTTCTTCCCATAGGTTTCTTAATAGTGGAATTCGCTAAGTGCAAATTTAAAGAACAACCATCAAGTTTATGGAAGCCTAGCACATCACATAAAGATTTTGGAATAGTGGGAACGCTGGCACCCAAATCACATAAAGCATTCCACTCATAATATTTAATCTTAATTTTAATAGTAGGTTCCCATTCATCATATAACTTTCTAGGGATTGAAATTTCCAAGTCAAGTTTTTCTTCAAAAGATTTCAACATAGCATCAACAATATGTTTAGTAAAAGTCTTATTTTGATCATAAGCATGAGGTGAATTAAGCATGGATTGTAACAAGAAAATACACTCAATCAAAGAACAATTATCATAATTAAATTCCTTGCAATCCAAAAGAGTGGTCAGATCACTAGTTAAAGTTTTAACCTCGCCAAACCCACTTTCATCAATTTTTCAATAAGATATTCACCCTCCAAATTATTGGGATGCCCTCTAGCTAAATTTGACTCCTCTCCAGTTCCTTCTTTATCAAGTTTTATATTAGCCAACAAAGATTCAAAGGAGTCACACCAATCATCATGATTATCGCAAAAACCAGAAGAACATACTTTTTCTAGCCATTCTCTATTAGCTCGCATTCTAGCGGTTCTCTCCCTACTTTCATTAATAGAAATTTTAATAGATTTCATCAACTCATTAATATCAAGCTTCGGTGGCATAGATCTAATCTTAAGGGAATCAATCTCATGAGAGTTCTATCAATGTTTCTAGCCACATCATCAAACTAAAGCAATTTTTCTTCTATCATGGCATTGAAAATCTTTGGAGAGTTAATAAAATCTTTAATATTATTCTCAATTCAGAGGGTATCTTATTATAATTCCCATAAGAATTGTTGCAGGAATTACCATGATTATTGGAGGAATTACTAGGAAACGACCTAGGATTAAAATTGCCACTATAAGTGTTATTACCAAAATTGTTCTGACCAACAAAATTCACATCCATAGATTCATTATTATTCTCAAAGTAGACAAAGGCATATAATTGGTATCAATAGGAGCACTCTTGCTAGCAATCAATTACATAATTTCATCCATCTTTCCACTCAAAGTATTAATTTATTTAATAGCATGCACTTTTTTATTAGTAGAAGATCTTTTGGTGTGTCATTGAGAGTAATTTGCCATAATATTATCTACGAGTTTAGTATCTTCTCCTAATGTGATTTCCATAAAAGTACCCCTCGCGGCGGAATCTAGATGCAAAATTCAATCCAGCATAAAAAATTTGTATGATCATCCATAAACTTAAACCATGAGTAGGGCAATTTCTTATCATTGATTTCATCCTCTCCCATGATTGTGCAACATGTTCATGATCAAGTTGATTAAAATTCATTACATCATTCCTAAGAGAGATGATCTTAGCGGGAGGAAAATACTTGGAAATAAAAGCATCCTTATGATACTTCTCCAACGTATCTATAATTTTTGATTGCTCCATGCTATATTATCTACTGTTTTGGACTATATTGGGCTTTATTTTCCACTTTTATATTATTTTTGGGACTAACCTATTAACCGGAGGCCCAGCCCAGAATTGTTGTTTTTGCCTATTTCAGTGTTTCGAAGAAACGGAATATCAAACGAAGTCCAAACGGAATAAAACCTTCGGGAACGTGATTTTCTCACCGAACGTGATCCAGGAGACTTGGACCCTGCTCCAAGGAACAAAAGAGGCGGTCACGAAGGAGGGGGCACGCCCCCTGCCTCGTGGGCCCCTCGGTGCTCCTCCGGCGTACTCCTTCCTCCTATATATACCTACGTACCCCCAAACGATCAGAACAGGAGCCAAAAACCTAATTCCACCGCCGCAACTTTCTGTATCCACGAGATCCCATCTTGGGGCCTGTTCCGGAGCTCTGCCGGAAGAGGGCCGTCATCACGGAGGGCTTCTACATCATCATAGCCTCTCCGATGAAGTGTGAGTAGTTTACCTCAGACCTTCGGGTCCATAGTTAGTAGCTAGATGGCTTCTTCTCTCTCTTTGAATCTCAATACAAAGTTCTCCCCCTCTCTTGTGGAGATCTATTTGATGTAATCTTCTTTTTGCGGTGTGTTTGTTGAGACCAATGAATTGTGGGTTTATGATCAAGTCTATCTATGAATAATATTTGAATCTTCTCTGAATTCTTTTATGCATGATTGGTTATCTTTGCAAGTCTCTTCGAATTATCCGTTTGGTTTGGCCAACTAGATTGGTAGTTCTTGCCATGGGAGAAGTGCTTAGCTTTGGGTTCGATCTTGCGGTGTCCTTTCCCAGTGACAAAAGGGGCAGCAAGGCACGTATTGCATCATTGCCATCGAGGATAACAAGATGGGGTTTATTTCATATTGCATGAATTTATCTCTCTACATCACGTCATCTTGCTGAAGGCGTTACTCTGTTTTTAACTTAATACTCTAGATGCATGCTAGATAGCGGTCGATGAGTGGAGTAATAGTAGTAGATGCAGAATCGTTTCGGTCTACTTGTCATGGACGTGATGCCTATATACATGATCATGCCTAGATATTCTCATAACTATGCTCAGTTCTGTCAATTGCTCAACAGTAATTTGTTCACCCACCGTAGAATACTTATGCTCTTGAGAGAAGCCACTAGTGAAACCTATGGCCCCCGGGTCTATTCTCATCATATCAATTTCCATCACTTTAATCTTGCTTTGCTTTTTTACTTTGCCTTTGCTTTTTACTTTGCATCTTTATACCAAAAATACCAAAAAAAATTATATCTATCAGATCTCACTCTCGTAAGTGACGAAGGGATTGACAACCCCTAATCGCGTTGGTTGCGAGTAGCTATTGTTTTGTGCAGGTATGAGGGACTTGAGCGTGGCCTCCTACTGGATTGATACCTTGGTTCTCAAAAACTGAGGGAAATACTTATGCTACTCTGCTGCATCATCCCTTCCTCTTTGGGGAAAACCAACGCAAGCTCAAGACGTAGCAAGAAGGATTTCTGGCGCCGTTGCCGGGGAGTCTACGCAAAAAGTCAACATACCAAGTACCTATCACATACCCTTATCTCCCGCATTACATTATTTGTCATTTGCCTCTCGTTTTCCTCTCCCCCACTTCACCCTTGCCATTTTATTTGCCCTCTCTCGCTCTATCCTCCCTCTATTTACCTCTTTTTGTCTGTTTCTTGTTTGCTCGTATGGTTGGAATAGTTGTTTATTTATTACTAAACAGAGAACCTAAGATCTATGGATCCTCATCCACTTGCTAATCTTTTTAAGAGAACCCATTATGATGAACCAATTGCTAGTGAGTTTTGTGCACTAGATTATCTTTATGAAGTTTTGCTTGAAATTCGTGAATCTGAAAAGTGTGATGAATTACTTTATGAAGCAATTCACGATAGATCTTTGAATAAAAAGCATGATTGCAATGATTTTACTATAAATTCCCTTGATGTCAATTGTGCTAATAATATGCAAAACCCTAAGCTTGGGGATGCTAGTTTTGCTATGTCTACTACTTGTTGTAATGATCATGATTGGGGTGATTCTTCTTATGATATTGAAAATTTATTTAAGCCCCATGATGAATATGAGATTGATAATAGTGTTTGCAATATTATTGAAAGTGAGTTTAGAAGAGTGTCAACTTTAGATCCCACATATTTGGAGAATGTTCAATCTTATGAAATTTTTGATAAAAGTGGTTTTGGAAAGGTCATGACTTTAGTTAATGTTAATCCCACTATTTTGGAAGAGTGTCAACTTTGCATGCATAAGAATCGTGTTGAAAATATTTTATGTGATAGCTATTTTGTTGAATTTTCTTATGATCCTACATATAATTATTATGAGAGAGGAAAATATGGTGGTAGAAATTTTCATGTTACTAAATTACCTCTCGTTATGTTGAGATTACTATTGTTTCTTTCCTCTTCCATTCATATGCTAGTTTTTGCTTTCCATGATAATTTGTTTGCCTATAAGATGCCTATGCATAGGAATTATGTTAGACTTAGATGTGTTTGTCACATGTTTTATGATGCTCTCTTTGTGCTTCAATTCTTGTCTTTCATGTGAGCATCATTAAAATTATCAATGCCTAGCTATAAGGCTGTAAAGAAAAGCGCTTGTTGGGAGACAACCCAATATTATTCCTTGATGTTATTTAATAAATAAATTATTTAGCCTCTGTTTTGGTTGTGTTTTTTGTGTTTAATTAGTATTTGTGCCAAGTAGAACCGTTGGGAAGACTTGGGGAAAGTCTTGTTGAACTTGCTGTAAAAAACAGAAACTTTAGCGCTCACGAGAACTGCTGTCATTTTTATTTGAAGAGTGATATTTAGTTAATTCTTTTTGAAGATGATTAATAGATAAATTCCTCACGTCCAGAAATTTATTTTAGAATTTTTGGGGTTCCTTATCTTGCTCTAGATACAGATTACTACAGACTGTTCTGTTTATGACAGATTCTGTTTTTCGTGTGTTGTTTGCTTATTTTGATGAATCTATGGCTAGTAAAATAGTTTATAATCCATAGAGAAGTTGGAATACAGTAGGTTTAACACCAATATAATTAAATAATGAGTTCATTACAGTACCTTTAAGTGGTCTTTTGTTTTCTTTCGCTAACGGAGCTCACGAGTTTTCTATTTTGAGTTTTGTGTTGTGAAGTTTTCAAGTTTTGGGTGAATTCTTTTGATGGATCATGGAACAAGGAGTGGCAAGAGCCTAATATTGGGGATGCCCATGGCACCCCAAGATAATCCAAGGACACCAAAAAGTCAAAGCTTGGGGATGCTCCGGAAGGCATCCCCTCTTTCGTCCACTTCCATCAGTAATTTACTTGGAGCTATATTTTTATTCACCAACATGATATGTATTTTGCTTGGAGCGTCTTGTATTATTTGTGTCTTTGTGTCTTAGTATGACATAATCATCCTTGCTGCACACACCTTTTGGGAGAGCCATACATGAATTAAAATTTGATAGAATACTCTATGTGCCTCACTTATATCTTTTGAGCTAAGTAGTTTTGCTCTATGTGCTTCACTTATATCTTTTGAGCGTTATAATTTTGCTCTATGTGCTTCACTTAGATCTTTTAGAGCACGGTGGTGGATTTGTTTTAAAGAAACTATTGATCTCTCATGATTCACTTAAATTATTTTGAGAGTCTCTTAATAGCATGGTAATTTGCTTAATAATATTATGCTTGGTATTCAAGATTTGTGAAACTTTCTTTTGAGTGTGTTGAATACTAAGAAAAGATTGAAGCATGGTAATTGTTTTGAGATATGGAGGTGATAATATTAAAGTCATGCTAGTTGAATAGTTGTGAATTTAAAGAATACTTGTGTCAAAGTTTGTGATTCCCGTAGCATGCACATATGGTGAACCGTTATGTGATGAAGTCGGAGCATGATTTATTTATTGATTGTCTTCCTTATGAGTGGCGGTCGGGGACGAGCGATGGTCTTTTCCTACCAATCTATCCCCCTAGGAGCATGCGTGTAATACTTTGCTTTGATAACTTCTAGGCTTTTGCAATAAGTATATGAGTTCTTTATGACTAATGTTGAGTCCGTGGATTATACGCACTCTCACCCTTCCACCTTTGCTAGCCTCTCTAATACCGTGCACCTTTCGCCGGTATCATACACCTACCATATACCTTCCTTAAAACAGCCACCATACCTACCTATTATGGCATTTCCATAGCCATTCCGAGATATATTGCCATGCAACTTTCCACCATCTAGTTCATCATGACGCATTCATCATTGTCATATTGCATATCCCGGTACACCACCGGAGGCATTCATATAGATTCATATTTTGTTCTAAGTATTGAGTTGTAAGAAAAATAAAAGTGTGATGATCAGCATTATCAGAGCATTGTCCCAGTGAGGAAAGAATGATGGAGACTATGATTCCCCCATAAGTCGTGATGAGACTCCGGACGAAAAATAAAATAAATAAATAAAAAAAGAGGCCAAAGAAGCCCAAATAAAAAGAGGCCATAAAAAAGAGAAAAGGCCCAAATAAAAAAATGATGAGATAAAAAGAGAGAAGGGACAATGTTACTATCCTTTTACCACACTTGTGCTTCAGAGTAGCACCATGATCTTCATAGTAGAGAGTCTCTCATGTTATCACTTTCATATACTAGTGGGAATTTTTCATTATAGAACTTGGCTTGTATATTCCAATGATGGGCTTCCTCAAATTGCCCTAGGTCTTCATGAGCAAGCAAGTTGGATGCACACCCACTTAGTTTCTTTTTGAGCTTTCATATACTTATAGCTCTAGTGCATCCGTTGCATGGCAATCCCTACTCACTCACATTGATATCTATTGATGGGCATCTCCATAGCCCGTTGATACGCCTAGTTGATGTGAGACTATCTTCTCCTTTTTGTCTTCTCCACAACCACCATTCTATTCCACCTATAGTGCTATATCCATGGCTCACGCTCATGTATTGCGTGAAGATTGAAAAAGTTAGAGTATGAAACAATTGCTTGGCTTGTCATCGGGACTGTGCATGATTTAAATACTTTGTGTGGTGAAGATAGAGCATAGCCAGACTATATGATTTTGTAGGGATAACTTTATTTGGCCATGTTATTTTCAGAAGACATAATTGCTTTATTAGTATGCTTGAAGTATTATTATTTCTATGTCAATATGAACTTTCGTCTTGAATCTTTCGAATCTGAATATTCATATCACAATTAAGAAGATTTGCATTGAAATTATGCCAAGTAGCACTCCGCATCAAAAATTCTCTTTTTATCATTTACCTACTCGAGGACGAGCAGGAATTAAGCTTGGGGATGCCTGATACGTCTCCAACGTATCTATAATTTTTTATTGCTCCATGCTATATTATCTACTGTTTTGGACTATATTGGGCTTTATTTTCCACTTTTATATTATTTTTGGGACTAACCTATTAACTGGAGGCCCAACCCAGAATTGCTGTTTTTTGCCTATTTCAGTGTTTCGAAGAAACGGAATATCAAACGGAGTCCAAACGGAATAAAACCTTCGGGAACGTGATTTTCTCACCGAACGTGATCCAGGAGACTTGGACCCTGCTCCAAGGAACAAAAGAGGCGGTCACGAGGGAGGGGGTGCACCCCCCTAGGGCGCGCCCCCTGCCTCGTGGGCCCCTCGGTGCTCCTCCGGCGTACTCCTTCCTCCTATATATACCTACGTACCCCCAAACGATCAGAACAGGAGCCAAAAACCTAATTCCACCGCCGCAACTTTCTGTATCCACGAGATCCCATCTTGGGGCCTGTTCCGGAGCTCCGCCGGAAGAGGGCCGTCATCACGGAGGGCCTCTACATCATCATAGCCTCTCCGATGAAGTGTGAGTAGTTTACCTCAGACCTTCGGGTCCATAGTTAGTAGCTAGATGGCTTCTTCTCTCTCTTTGAATCTCAATACAAAGTTCTCCCCCTCTCTTGTGGAGATCTATTCGATGTAATCTTCTTTTTGCGGTGTGTTTGTTGAGACCGATGAATTGTGGGTTTATGATCAAGTCTATCTATGAATAATATTTGAATCTTCTCCGAATTCTTTTATGCATGATTGGTTATCTTTGCAAGTCTCTTCAAATTATCCGTTTGGTTTGGCCAACTAGATTGGTAGTTCTTGCCATGGGAGAAGTGCTTAGCTTTGGGTTCGATCTTGCGGTGTCCTTTCCCGATGACAGAAGGGGCAGCAAGGCACGTATTGCATCGTTGTCATCGAGGATAACAAGATGGGGTTTATTTCATATTGCATGAATTTATCTCTCTACATCATGTCATCTTGCTTAAGGCGTTACTCTGTTTTTAACTTAATACTCTAGATGCATGCTGGATAGCGATCGATGAGTGGAGTAATAGTAGTAGATGCAGAATCGTTTCGGTCTACTTGTCACAGACGTGATGCCTATATACATGATCATGCCTAGATATTCTCATAACTATGCTCAATTCTGCCAATTGCTCAACAGTAATTTGTTCACCCACCGTAGAATACTTATGCTCTTGAGAGAAGCCACTAGTGAAACCTATGGCACCCGGGTCTATTCTCATCATATCAATTTCCATCACTTTAATCTTGCTTTGCTTTTTACTTTGCCTTTGCTTTTTACTTTGCATCTTTATACCAAAAATACCAAAAAAATTATATCTATCAGATCTCACTCTCGTAAGTGACCGTGAAGGGATTGACAACCCCTAATTGCGTTGGTTGCGAGTAGCTATCGTTTTTTGCAGGCACGAGGGACTTGAGCGTGGCCTCCTACTGGATTGATACCTTGGTTCTCAAAAACTAAGGGAAATACTTTCGCTACTCTGCTGCATCATCCCTTCCTCTTCGGGGAAAACCAACGCAAGCTCAAGACGTAGCAAGAAGGATTTCTGGCGCCGTTGCCGGGGAGTCTACGCAAAAATTCAACATACCAAGTACCCATCACATACCCTTATCTCCCGCATTACATTATTTTCCATTTGCCTCTCGTTTTCCTCTCCCCCACTTCACCCTTGCCGTTTTATTTGCCCTCTCTCGCTCTCTATCCTCCCTCTGTTTACCTCTTTTTGTCTGTTTCTTGTTTGCTCGTATGGTTGGAATAGTTGTTTATTTATTACTAAATAGAGAACCTAAGATCTAAGGATCTGTTGGGGAACGTAGTAATTTCAAAAAAAAAAATCCTATGCACACGCAAGATCATGGTGATGCATAGCAACAAGAGGGGAGAGTGTTGTCTACGTACCCTCGTAGACCGTTCACGGAAGCGTTATATCAACGCGGTTGATGTAGTCGTATGTCTTCACGTCCGACCGATCCAAGTACCGAAAGCACGGCACCTCCGAGTTCTGCACATGTTCGGCTCGGTGACGCCCTCGCCTTCTCGATCCAGCAAGAGGGCCGAAGTAGTAGATGAGTTCCGGCAGCACGACAGCGTGGTGACGGTGTTGGTGAAGAACAATCTCCGCAGGGCTTCGCCTAACCACTACGAAAACTGTGACGGAGGATAAACTAGAGGGGACGGGGTTGCCGGCACACGGCTTGGTGTTTCTTGATGTGTCTTGGGTGCTAGCCATACCCTCTATTTATATGTTGAGCCTTGGGGTCGAAACTTGGAGTAAAAGCCTCCACAAAGTCGGTTTCACCCGAAAGGCAAGAGTCCTTCTCGGACTTCAGGGCCAGACGCCAGGGTTCTCGGTGTTTGGACCTAGATGCCAGGGACCCTGGCGTCTGGCCCCTGGACTCCGCAAAACTTCCTTTTTTGCGCTTTCCAAAAACCTTGTGGGCTTTCCCCTTTGGCTCAAATAAAGTGTTCTCGTACCCAAACATTTCGGGAAACATCCGGAACCCCTTCCGGTGAATTCTGGAACCCTTCCCGTGACCAAACACTATTATCCCATATATCAAACTTTATCTCCGGACCATTCCCGAGTTCCTCGTCATGTCCGTGATCTCATCCCGGACTCCGAACAACATTCGGTCATCAACATACATAACTCATATAGTACTATATCATCAACGAACGTTAAGCGTGCGGACCCTACGGGTTCGAGAACTATGTAGACATGACTGAAACACCTCTCTGGTCAATAACCAATAGCGGGACCTGGATGCCCATATTGTCTCCTACATATTCTACGAAGATCTTTATCGGTCAGACCGCATAACAACATACGTTGTTCCCTTTGTCATCGGTATGTTACTTGCCCGAGATTCGATCGTTGGTATCTCAATACCTGGTTCAATCTCGTTACCGGCAAGTCTCTTTACTCGTTCCGTAATACATCATCCCGCAACTAACTCATTAGTTGCAATGCTTGCAAGGCTTATAGTGATGTGCATTACCGAGTGGGCCCAGAGATACCTCTCCGACAATCGGAGTGACAAATCCTAGTCTTGAAATACGCCAACCCAACAAGTACCTTTGGAGACACCTGTAGAACACCTTTATAATCACCCAGTTACGTTGTGACGTTTGGTAGCACACAAAGTGTTCCTCCGGTAAACGGGAGTTGCATAATCTCATAGTCATAGGAACATGTATAAGTCATGAAGAAAGCAATAGCAACAAACTAAACGATCAAGTGCTAAGCTAACGGAATGGGTCAAGTCAATCACATCATTCTCCTAATGATGTGATCCCATTAATCAAATGACAACTCATGTCTATGGTTAGGAAACATAACCATCTTTGATCAACGAGCTAGTCAAGTAGAGGCATACTAGTGACACTCTGTTTGTCTATGTATTCACACATGTATTATGTTTCCAGTTAATACAATTCTAGCATGAATAATAAACATTTATGATGATATAAGGAAATAAATAATAACTTTATTATTGCCTCTAGGGCATATTTCCTTCAGTCTCCCACTTGCACTAGAGTCAATAATCTAGTTCACATCACGAAAAGTTATACTAAAACGAAAATCGGATCAGAAATCGCGATCAGAAAATAACCGCGGAAAATCCGACGAAAAGAAAAACGACGAACAGAATTTTTTTTAAAAAACAGCATGGAAAACGAGGCGGCGGCGAACCTCGAAAGGCGCGCACTCCGGCGGCGGCGGCGGCGGGCGGCGGCGGCGGGGAGGCTGGTGCTAGGGTTAGGGTTTGCTGGCGGCTGCTGTTGGGCTCTTCGGGCCCCGGGGTGGCGGCTTATAAAGCCCCCCGGCCGGTGGTTTCCTGGCCGGGTACGGCCCGGAGTCGGTTTCCGTTTTTTTTAATCCGCTCGGAAAAAAAATAAGAAATACTAAACGGACTCCAAAAATCACGAAATAAATTTTGCCGGGTTCCTAAAATCAAGCCCGATAAAGTGAACATTTATCTGGGCCCAAACTACAGCTTTGAAAAACGCGCATTTTTCCTAAATTCAAATAAAAATACCGAAAACTCCGAAATAAATCTTATTTGATTTTTTTATTAAATCCTCAATATTTCTATATTTTCGGAAAGTCATTTTATTCCCTCTCTCATATTTTTGTAATAGAAATAATTGATGATAAAATAAATAAAATCAAATGATCCTGTTTACATAATTTGAGAAAACTCAAATATGTAAATAACGAAATCCCCAACTCTCTCCGTGGGTCCTTGAGTTGCTTAGGATTTTCTAGGATCAAAACCGAAAGCAAAATAAAATATGATATGCATGATGACCTAATGTATAACATTCCAAATTGAAAATTTGGGATGTTACACAACAACAAAGTAGAGGACGTCTAACTTGTTTTTGCAGGGCATATTGTGATGTGATATGGTCAAGACATGATGCTAAATTTTATTGTATGAGATGATCATGTTTTGTAACCGAGTTATCGGCAACTGGAAGGAGCCATATGGTTGTCGCTTTATTGTATGCAATGCAATTGCGCTGTAATGCTTTACTTTATCACTAAGCGGTAGCGATAGTCGTGGAAGCATAAGATTGGCGAGACGACAACGATGCTACGATGGTGATCAAGGTGTTGCGCCGGTGATGATGGTGATCATGACGGTGCTTCGAAGATGGAGATCACAAGCACAAGATGATGATGGCCATATCATATCACTTATATTGATTGCATGTGATGTTTATCTTTTATGCATCTTATCTTGCTTTGATTGACGGTAGCATTTTAAGATGATCTCTCACTAATTATCAAGAAGTGTTCTCCCTGAGTATGCACCGATGCGAAAGTTCTTCGTGCTGAGACACCACGTGATGATCGGGTGTCATAGGCTCTACGTTCAAATACAACAGGTGCAAAACAGTTGCACACACGGAATACTCGGGTTATAGTTGACGAGCCAAGCATATACAGATATAGCCTCGGAACACGGAGACCGAAAGGTCGAGCGTGAATCATATAGTAGATATCATCAACATAGTGATGTTCACCAATGAAACTACTCCATCTCACGTGATGATCGGACATGGTTTAGTTGATTTGGATCACGTGATCACTTAGAGGATTAGAGGGATGTCTATCTAAGTGGGAGTTCTTTAGTAATATGATTAATTGAACTTAAATTTATCATGAACTTAGTACCTGATAGTATCTTGCTTGTTTATGTTTGATTGTAGATAGATGGCCCGTGCTGTTGTTCCGTTGAATTTTAATGTGTTCCTTGAGAAAGCAAAGTTGAAAGATGATGGTAGCAATTACATGGACTGGGTCCGCAACTTGAGGATTATCCTCATTGCTGCACAGAAGAATTACGTCCTAGAAGCACCGCTGGGTGCCAGGCCTGCTACTGGAGCAACACCAGATGTTATGAACGTCTAGCAGAGCAAAGCTGATGACTACTCGATAGTTCAGTGTGCCATGCTTTACGGCTTAGAATCGGGACTTCAACAATGTTTTGAACGTCATGGAGCATATGAGATGTTCCAGGAGTTGAAGTTAATATTTCAAGCAAATGCCCGGATTGAGAGATACGAAGTCTCCAATAAGTTCTATAGCTGCAAGATGGAGGAGAACAGTTATGTCAATGAGCATATACTCAAAATGTCTGGGTATAATAATCACTTGATTCAATTGGGAGTTAATCTCCCAGATGATTGCGTCATTGGCAGAATTCTCCAATCACTTCCACCTAGCTACAAGAGCTTCATGATGAACTATAATATGCAAGGGATGAATAAGACAATTCCCGAGCTCTTCGCAATGCTGAAAGCTGCGGAGGTAGAAATCAAAAAGGAGCATCAAGTGTTGATGGTCAACAAGACCACTAGTTTCAAGAAAAAGGGCAAAGGGAAGAAGAAGGGGAACTTCAAAAAGAACAGCAAGCAAGTTGCTGCTCAGGAGAAGAAACCCAAATCTGGACCTAAGCCTGAAACTGAGTGCTTCTACTGCAAGCAGACTGGTCACTGGAAGCGGAAGTGCCCCAAGTATTTGGCGGATAAGAAGGATGGCAAGGTGAACAAAGGTATATGTGATATACATGTTATTGATGTGTACCTTACTAATGCTCGCAGTAGCACCTGGGTATTTGATACTGGTTCTGTTGCTAATATTTGCAACTCGAGACAGGGACTATGGATTAAGCGAACACTGGCGAAGGACGAGGTGACGATGCGCGTGGGAAATGGTTCCAAAGTCGATGTGATCGCGGTCGGCACGCTACCTCTACATCTACCTTCGGGATTAGTATTAGACCTAAATAATTGTTATTTGGTGCCAGCATTAAGCATGAACATTATATCTGGATCTTGTTTGATGCGAGACGGTTATTCATTTAAATCAGATAATAATGGTTGTTCTATTTATATGAGTAATATATTTTATGGTCAGGCACCCTTGAAGAGTGGTCTATTCTTATTAAATCTCGATAGTAGTGACACACATATTCATAATGTTAAAGCCAAAAGATGTAGAGTTGATAATGATAGTGCAACTTATTTGTGGCACTGCCGTTTAGGTCATATCGGTGCAAAGCGCATGAAGAAACTCCATACTGATGGACTTTTGGAACCACTTGATTATGAATCACTTGGTACTTGTGAACCGTGCCTTATCGGCAAGATGACCAAAACACCGTTCTCCGGTACTATGGAGAGAGCAACAGATTTGTTGAAAATCATACATACAGATGTATGTGGCCCGATGAATGTTGAGGCTCGTGGCGGATATCGTTATTTTCTCACCTTCACAGATGACTTAAGCAGATATGGGTATATCTACTTAATGAAACATAAATCTGAAACATTTGAAAAGTTCAAAGAATTTCAGAGTGAAGTTGAAAATCATCGTAACAAGAAAATAAAATTCCTACGATCTGATCGTGGAGGAGAATATTTGAGTTACGAGTTTGGTGTACATTTGAAACAATGTGAAATAGTTTCGCAACTCACGCCACCCGGAACACCACGGCATAATGGTGTGTCCGAACGTCGTAATCGTACTTTACTAGATATGGTGCGATCTATGATGTCTCTTACTGATTTACCGCTATCGTTTTGGGGTTATGCTTTAGAGACGGCCGCATTCACGTTAAATAGGGCACCATCAAAATCCGTTGACACGACGCCTTATGAACTGTGGTTTGGCAAGAAACCAAAGTTGTCGTTTCTGAAAGTTTGGGGCTGCGATGCTTATGTGAAAAAGCTTCAACCTGATAAGCTCGAACCCAAATCGGAGAAATGTGTCTTCATAGGATATCCAAAGGAAACTATTGGATACACCTTCTATCACAGATCCGAAGGCAAGACTTTTGTTGCTAAATTCAGAAACTTTCTAGAGAAGGAGTTTCTCTCGAAAGAAGTGAGTGGGAGGAAAGTAGAACTTGATGAGGTAATTGTACCTGCTCCCTTATTGGAAAGTAGTACATCACAGAAACCAGTTTCTGTGACACCTACACCAATTAATGAGGACGCTAATGATGATGATCATGAAACTTCAGAACAAGATACTACTAAACCTCGTAGATCAACCAGAGTAAGATCCGCACCAGAGTGGTACGGTAATCCTGTTCTGGAAGTCATGCTACTAGATCATGCTGAACCTACGAACTATGGAGAAGCGATGGTGAGCCCAGATTCCGCAAAATGGCTTGAAGCCATGAAATCTGAGATGGGATCCATGTATGAGAACAAAGTGTGGACTTTGGTTGACTTGCCCAATGATCGGCAAGCAATTGAGAATAAATGGATCTTCAAGAAGAAGACTGACGCTGACGATAATGTTACTGTCTACAAAGCTCGACTTGTCGCAAAAGGTTTTTGACAAGTTCAAGGGATTGACTACGATGAGACCTTCTCACCCAGAGCGATGCTTAAGTCTGTCCGAATCATGTTAGCAATTGCCGCATTTTATGATTATGAAATTTGGCAGATGGATGTCAAAACTGCATTCCTGAATGGATTTCTGGAAGAAGAGTTGTATATGATGCAACCAGAAGATTTTGTCGATCCAAAGGGAGCTAACAAAGTGTGCAAGCTCCAGCGATCCATTTATGGACTGGTGCAAGCCTCTTGGAGTTGGAATAAACGCTTTGATAATGTGATCAAAGCATTTGGTTTTGTACAGACTTTTGGAGAAGCCTGTATTTACAAGAAAGTGAGTGGGAGCTCTGTAGCATTTCTGATATTATATGTAGATGACATATTACTAATCCGAAATGATATAGAATTTCTGGATAGCATAAAGGGATACTTGAATAAGAGTTTTTCAATGAAAGACCTCGGTGAAGCTGCTTACATATTGGGCATTAAGATCTATAGAGATAGATCAAGACGCTTAATTGGACTTTCACAAAGCACATACCTTGACAAAGTTTTGAAGAAGTTCAAAATGGATCAAGCAAAGAAAGGATTCTTGCCTATGTTACAAGGTGTGAAATTGAGTAAGACTCAATGCCCGACCACTGCAGAAGATAGAGAGAAAATGAAAGATGTTCCCTATGCTTTAGCCATAGGCTCTATCATGTATGCAATGTTGTGTACCAGACTTGATGTATGTCTTGCTATAAGTCTAGCAGGGAGGTACCAAAGTAATCCAGGAGTGGATCACTAGACAACGGTCAAGAACATCCTGAAATACCTGAAAAGGACTAAGGATATGTTTCTCATATATGGAGGTGACAAAGAGCTCATCGTAAATGGTTACGTTGATGCAAGCTTTGACACTGATCCGGATGATTCTAAATCGTAAACCGGATACGTTTTTACATTAAACAGTGGAGCTGTCAGTTGGTGTAGTTCTAAACAAAGCGTTGTGGCGGGATCTACATGTGAAGCAGAGTACATAGCTACTTCGGAAGCAGCAAACGAAGGAGTCTGGATGAAGGAGTTCATATCCGATCTAGGTGTCATACCTAGTGCATTGGGACCAATGAAAATCTTTTGTGACAATACTGGTGCAATTGCCTTGGCAAAGGAATCCAGATTTCACAAGAGAACCAAGCACATCAAGAGACGCTTCAATTCCATCCGGGATCTAGTCCAGGTGGGAGACATAGAGATTTGCAAGATACATACGGATCTGAATGTAGTAGACCCGTTGACCAAGCCTCTTGCACGAGCAAAACATGATCAGCACCAAAGCTCCATGGGTGTTAGAATCATTACTGCGTAATCTAGATTATTGACTCTAGTGCAAGTGGGAGACTGAAGGGAATATGCCCTAGAGGCAACAATAAAGTTATTATTTATTTCCTTATATCATGATAAATGTTTATTATTCATGCTAGAATTGTATTATCCGGAAACATAATACTTGTCTGAATACATAGACAAACTAAACGTCACTAGTGTGCCTCTACTTGACTAGCTCGTTAATCAAAGATGGTTATGTTTCCTAACCATAGACATGTGTTGTCGTTTGATTAACGGGATCACATCATTAGGAGAATAATGTGATTGACCTGACCCATTCCATTAGCTTAGCACCCGATCGTTTAGTATGTTGCTATTGCTTTCTTCATAACTTATACATGTTCCTATGACTATGAGATTATGCAACTCCCGTTTGCTGGAGGAACACTTTGTGTGCTACCAAACATCACAACGTAACTGGGTGATTATAAAGGAGCTCTACAGGTGTCTCCAAAGGTACATGTTGGGTTGGCGTATTTTGAGATTAGGATTTCTCACTCTGATTGTCGGAGAGGTATCTCTGGGCCCTCTCGGTAATGCACATCACATAAGCCTTGCAAGTATTGCAACTAATGAGTTAGTTGCAATATGATGTATTACGAAACGAGTAAAGAGACTTGCCGGTAACGAGATTGAACTAGGTATTGAGATACCGACGATCGAATCTCGGGCAAGTAACATACCGATGACAAAGGGAACAACATATGTTGTTATGTGGTCTGACCGATAAAGATCTTCGTAGAATATGTAGGAGCCAATATGAGCATCCAGGTTCCGCTATTGGTTATTGACCGGAGACATGTCTCAGTCATGTCTACATTGTTCTCGAACCCGTAGGGTCCGCACGCTTAACGTTACGATGACAGTTTCATTATGAGTTTATATATTTTGATGTACCGAAGTTTGTTCGGAGTCCCGGATGTGATCACGGACATGACGAGGAGTGTCGAAATGGTCGAGACATAAAGATTGATATATTGGAAGCCTATGTTTGGACATCGGAAGTGTTTCGGGTGAAATCAGCATTTTACCGGAGTACCGGGAGGTTACCGGAACCCCCCGGTAACCTAATGGGCCTTAATGGGCCTAGTGGAGGAAGAGGAGAGGAGGCCTAGGGGCTGCCGCGCGCCCCTTCCCCCCCAAGTCCAAATAGGACAAGGAGGGGGGGCGGCGCCCCCCTTTCCTTTCTTCCATCTCCTCCTTCCCCCCAAGTCCTAATCCAACTAGGGAAAGGGGAGAATCCTACTCTCGGTAGGAGTAGGACTCCTCCTGTGCGCCTCCTCCTAGGGCCAGCCGCACCCCCCCTTGCTCCTTTATATACGGGGGCAGGGGGCACCTCTAGACACACAAGTTGATCTTCAAGATCGTTCTCTTAGCCGTGTGCGATGCCCCCCTCCACCATAATCCTCGATAATATTCTAGTGGTGCTTAGGCGAAGCCCTGCGACAGTAGAACATGAAGATCGTCACCACGCCGTCGTGCTGACGGAACTCTTCCCCGACACTTTGCTAGAACTCGGAGGTGCCGTAGTTTCAGTGCTTGATCGGTCGGGCCGTGAAGACGTACGACTACATCAACCGCGTTGTCATAATGCTTCCGCTGTCGGTCTATGAGGGTACATAGACAACACTCTCCCCTCTCACTGCTATACATCACCATGATCTTGCGTGTGCGTAGGAATTTTTTGTCAGGACCCCGACTCAATGCCACATCGATCTAGCATGTAACACCTCATATCACTTTGTGGCCTCACGCACGGTATTCCCACGGGCGTCGCCTTACCTTTACCCGGGACCGTTTGCGCCTTTTGGCACACGTATATGACAGTGTCGCTAGCATCCATATGATAAGGAGCCCGGGCTGACATGGCTAGTCATAAACCTAAAGTGGCACAAACTTACAGGGACAGGCATCCATGACCCAGCATCGAACGTGTCGGTCATCAGCGAGTGAATCCAGGCTGTAGCACTGGGCTAGCAGGACTCCGGTGAACCGGGCTGTAGTGGGCTAACAGGACTCCGGTATTCATCGCATGACATTTCCCCGAAGGGACAGACACAGGAACGAAGAAGGACACATGCTGGCCAGCCTAAGTGTTCCGGAGCAGTAGCAAGCTACCATCGCTCGGTGGAAACACTAGGAGACATTTCCCGGTAAGAGAGGCTACTAAAGATAAACAACTAGATAGTCAGATCCCACACATACCAAGCATTTCAATAACATACACACAATATGCTCGATATGTGCAATACAACATGGCATCACAAAATGACTCTACGACTCAAGTATTTATTCAATAGGCTCCGAGGAGTGAGATATTACAAACATGGGTCTCATGACCCAACAATCAGAGCATACAAGTCAAAGCACATGCGGAAGCTTAACATGTCTGAGTACAGACATCTATAAATGAAAAAGGCTGAGAAGCCTGACTATCTACCAGATCCTGCCGAGGGCACAAGATCGTAGCTGAGGTAACAAGCTAAACGTCGAAGTCCACACGGTACTACTAGCGAGACTGAAGTCTCTCTGCAAAACATAAAATAGGCAAACGTGAGTACAAATGTACCCAGCAAGACTTACATCAGATCTATCTACATATGCATCATTATCAACAAAGGGGGTGGTGGAGTTTGACTGCAGCAAGCCAGCTTTGACTCGGTGGCTAACCTGAACTACGACTGCAAGTAACTCTTTTGAGGTGGCGCACACGAGTCCACATATTCACCATATCAATACACCACTATGGATCCATTCCCGTCTCCCTACGAGAACGCCATCCATAGCACTCACGCTTATCTTGCGTATTTTAGAGTATCCACTTTCACTTGTCTATGAACTATGCAAGGGGTCCAAGTTTCCATATCCGAGGAATCCGGCTATTCGAATAGATGATGATAACCCTACAGGGGTGTACTTCTTCACACACGCTTTCGCCACTTATCGCCCTGTACACGTCATGTACCTTGGCAACCTTCAAGCGGAAGCCGGGCGAGCGAGTCGGCCACGACCTGACTAACCGAACAAGTCTCTAGTCCAGGTTTATCGCCTATTCGGGTTCCATCCGCAAGGAGATCCGGCCGGGGTGTCGCTTACGGCCCCAAACAATGTGAGCAGGGTTCCCAAGCCCACCATCCGGGTGCTGCTTGGTACACCGGGCCACTGTGCCTAGTCTGTCCCAAGCCCACCTGTACCGGGTGCCACTTGGTAGACTACTAACACTACCTACAAACACCAGAAACTAGTTGCAACTCCTGGACAGAGATCAAGTTGATTAATAAGTCGAGAGGGGCACTTAAGCATTCCAATGTGTGGTAGTAGCTGGTCATGGATCACAAACACAGAACTCAGTTCCTGAGGACGGCTGCAATGAGACAACCCACCATGTACTCCTACATGGCCTCTCACCGCTACCTTTACCAAATCGTGTTCACACACTTAGCTCTCAATGGTAGGACATGTTTACACACCTCTGATTCATCCCCGATGAATCAGACCTGACTCAACTCTAAGAAGTAGCAGGCATGACAAACAAGCATGAATGAGTAGGCACAACAGGGCTCAAACAACTCCTACTCATGCTAGTGGGTTTCATCTATTTACTGTGGCAATGACAGGTCATGCAAAGGATAAAGGGGTTCAGCTACCGCAGCAAGTAACAAATATGTCGTTGTTGTCCTAATGCGGTAAAAGAGAGCAGGAGTGAGAGAGTGGGATTGTATCGGAATGAACAAGGGGGTTTTGCTTGCCTGGCACTTCTGAAGATAACATTGAGTCTTCATCAGTGTCAACGATCACATCGTCGGTATCACGTCTATCGAAAGGGGGCAATCACCGGCAACTGAGGAAAAACACAATCAATGCAATGCACAATATGATGCATGAAGGTGACATGGCAATATGCTGTGGTTTGTGCTAATGCAACTAAAACCAGATTAAATGAAGTTGGTTTGAATCCAAGATTCAAACTCAAACTCCATATGTGGATATTTAAATGCCATTAATATGATTTGTGCTAAACAGCAGCTATAAGTTGTTCTAACATGCATGAAAATGGTACAGATGGATAGATTGGATTTTTCTGATCATTTTTCATATATAATTTATTTAATTTGGAGTTACGGTTGAATTTCTATGATTTTTAGAAGTTTATACAATTTTCTGGAATTTTCTGAATAAAAATAAATCCAGAAAATGATTTATTGCGTCAGCACTAGGTCATGCTGATGTCAGCAGGTCAACTGGGCGCCCCAGGTCAAACCTGACCAGTGGGGTCCACTGGTCAGTGACACTACTAACTAACCGAATTAGTTAGTGTTAGGTTAAATACTAATCTAGGTTAATTAGCACTAACTAATCCTAACTAATAACTAACAGGGGCAGGTCCACACGTCAGTGACTTAGTGGGTTAGCTAAAAGTTAATTAGTACTAAGCTAACATTAGCAGGGCTCTGGGCCCACCTGTCAGTGAAACAGTGGCTAAAAAAATTAGAAAAAAAACTAAACTAATTAACAGGGGGCTGGCCCCACCTGTCATCGACCCAGGGGAGGTCAAACCCCGGGTCAGTAGGGTCAATCCAGCCGGCGGTTAGTCGCCGGTGGAAATAGACGCGGCGGAGGGCTCGGGCTCGCTCCTCCGGCGTCCAAATGGACGGAGGAGAGCGGCTTCGGAGAGCTGGAGCTCACCCGCGCCCGTTTCAGCAAGCAGCAGCAGCTAGGGCGGCAGGAGACGATGGCCTCGAGCTCGGCAGCGGCGGCCGGAGCTCGGGCGTGCTCGGGTTCGGCGTTACACGGCACGGCGAGATCAGCTGAGGGCCTCTACGGGTTACTGGGGTCGTCAGGAGCACTCGGAGGCAACGAGCGCAGGTGGAGGAGCTCGGGAGCACGAAGCTCACCGGCCATGGCGGACGGCGGCTTCGGGTGCTCGTGGGGCGGCGGCTACAGGGCGCGCGCGAGAGAGAGAGGTGAGGGGAAACGACGGCAAGCTCACAGGGAGGCAGCAGGGTGGCTTAGTGGGCTCGGGGACGCGCCAGACGTCGCGAATCGACGGCGGTGAGCTTCGGTGGCCGGCGACGGGAACGGCGATGGTGCCGGCGTTGCAGCGCGTCCGGGACCTCGTGGCTCGGTGGAGAGGAAGAGGGGGTCGAGGCGGAGCCTTTGGGCTAGTTGGGGAAGCGAGGGAGGCCCGGTGGCCGTGGTGGCAGTGGACGGCGGCGACGAGCGCGCTCGGGCGCGAGAGGGGGAGAGAGCAGAGGAGAGGAACGAGGGAGAGAGTGAGGGGCGGTCGAGGGGGAGTGCGTGGCGTCGCGGAGGAAGTCCAGGGCGATGAGGGGGCAGCAAGAGGTGGCCAGGGGAAGCAGGAGGTGGCCGGGGCGGCGTCAGTGCTCGCCACCGAGCAGCTTCGGGGCGAGGGGGAGGAAGACGACAGAGAGGAAGAGGTGGGCTGGGCCGCTGGGGGAGCTGGGCCGGCTGGGCTGGACAGGTAAGCGCCAGGTAAGTTGCTGGGCTTCTCTCCTTTTTTTAATTTTTCTGTTCTGTTTCTTTTATTAATTTATTTTGCCACTGTTTTGAATTTAAAATAATTCAAACAATGCCAAAAAACTCCTCTGAATATTTTTATTTTGCTAGATGGACTTTTCCAAAAGCTTATAAAATATTTCAGGGATATTTGAAATTATATTCTAATTATATGAATATAATTCAAATTCAAATGGCTAATGAATTAAATTCAAAGTCCCAAAAATAAATCCTTAAAAATGTTCAATATTTTGGTTGGGACCAGAACCCTTGCCAAAAATTATCAAACATTTAAGAAGAGCATTTTGGAACAATGAATGAGATTTTTAGGGTTTTTGCCCTTCTTTTATTTAGGGTTTTGAGGCTTCCAATTTCCCTCAGTTCAAGTTTCAAAAATTTAAACATGATGCAAACACCAGGCAGCACCAGAAGCTAGGGATGTGACAACTCACCCCCACTAAACAAGAATCTTGTCTCGAGATTCAAGCGTAGGGTAAGATGAAGGGGAAACGCAAACTAGTATAATCTTCACGATCCAGGTTGCACTTCGAATGAACGTTGATTCGATCACCATCATTGTCTCGAAGTCTTGCTCTGAGAAATCCTGCCAACATGACATGGAGAGAAGAAGGAGACTCTAGAAGGGTCGATCTTCTCGAAGATCGAACAACTCAGGATTAACTCACGGACTGAGACATAGCAACCTCTCTTGAGCTGAGACACGAAGCATACATCTGAAGAAATGGAGTGAGACAGATGACGAGGGCTCGCTAAGTAGACAACAATTCCAGACTTAAGAATGTGGTAAACAATTGTTAACGTAGCGAGGAGTTGAGTTGCCATGATAGCACAGCGAGACACCTTCGGGACCGTGACTCGTAGATATCTCCCCTTAAGTGGCAAAAAGAATTACCTTTGATTCAAAGATCATTGAAACTCTTTAAACCAGCCTAAGGCAATTCTCGAGCGATCTTTTGGAGGGGGTCGGTAGAATGGCATACTCGGACTTGGATGATGTGGATTACCTTGTTGAAGACAACGTAATGGATGAATTTGCTTACCACCGGAAATGGAAGAGACCCATGGTAGAATGGCACATTGGCGGTGCAAGCTGGGAACAAAATGCAAATGCTGGGAATGATTCTGGTAACTGGGAAGAACCCAACAATCGAGAGTGAATTCACTGTTTGAAAAGGTCATAGCATTGCCGAGGAAACTGAGAGCAATCCAGTTAGTACCGATGATAACACCTAGCGCTTGTGCGTGCTCTCAAGAACTTGAGCATTTCCACAACCATCAAGGTTTTACCAACATCCGTGTCAAGGATCCTGGCAACACAACTTGCTGCCATGATGAATGATGATGGATGATGCAGATGCAAAGGAAGATAACACTTTCTCAGATTTCACCTTAGCGAGGTCAAGGAAACAAAATCTGGATGATCGACCGAGAGACATTTAGCACTCCGCTTCTAATGTTCTCCTTGATGTGCTAGTGTATCCCATTCATAGATATGGTTTGATAACTAGAACATCAAGTAAAGGTCGGACTTCGGGAGCAATAGAATCCATAAGGAACAGTTACGAAGGTAAATCCTACGAAATCCTTATGGGGAGGTGGCCAACTTCCTCAAACAAGATACTACAATAATAGGTCTTCCGGCTGGGTGTGTTGGTCACGACATCCACTTTACCGGTTATCGAGGGACCAATATTATAGTTCTTGGGAAATGTCCCAACCATCAAGTTTGTCTGAGATTCAGATCTGGTTGGTGTCAGGATATTCCAGACTCATCGAGTCTAGGAAGAAAATGAAAGTTTGCAACACAAATCGACGAAATGACGTTGCGAGATTCTCGGGAAATGAACTGCGATAGCAAGCTCCAAAACATGAGCTGGTTCTGCTACACATGTGTGAACACGCTGCCTCAGACAAACATGATCACATGGTAGTCTTCAATAAAACACTACCGAGTTCTGGTAGGGAACCATCATTGAGGATATAGGAATCTTGTGCATGAACTAGTATTTGCACAGCAACTCCTTTTCCTTGAACAAATCAATCAGTGGCTTGGTGTGCTAGGGATACATATGGAATGAAGATGATCAGTCTATCAGACCATAGAATACTTCGCACATGCATGACTGACCTGGGATGATTCCAGAGGAGCAAAAACAAACTTTCTCGAATTCATGACGGCAACTTACATCAGATGCACGTGAATCAAAGGAAGTCACTTCTTTCATCCAAACATATACTTCATAAATGGGGCATGAAGAAAATGCTTATACAAGTTTCCAATAATAGCCTAATGTTCAACAAAATCATGGAGGACATAAGGATGTTGTCAATGGGCTCAACAACAATTCATCCGGGTTCCCTTTTTTTAAAAGGAATTCCATAGTTAAGTGAACACGGTGATAGCATTGGTCAGACCAAAGGATATAATGGTGTATGCTCGAGGAAAAACCACGAGTAAGACAACATTACGAATATCGTTGGTTCTAATTTGATTTGACGATAGCCCATACTCAATCAAAGGTTTGGGTAAGATAATAGATCCAGCAACTGATCACAGGGACCAATCGATGAAGATATCATCTTTCCTCAACACACACTACACAAGAATATCCCTTTGGAACGAACTAAGTCAGGCAAGCTTTTATCTTCCAACTCTCCAGGTTGTTGTCTAGCTTAACCAACTAGCTCAGGGATATCCAACACAGATTCTTGGAGAAAGGGTGGTTCACAAGAAACCAACTTGATCACGAGCTCAACATAACAGTCAGTAAACAACCCGGTAACACTTCCAAGAAGATATTTGGAAAGTCACGAACCACTGATATGTTACTAAGATCGAGAACAATCTTGCTTTTCAGGGCAAGACGATATGATCAAATGAGCGAGGACTTGACAAAATCCTAACTCATCAATCGAAATGTGCACCAGGAAGATGGACAAGGTAGCACGATCAATCTTAGAATGATGATTCAAGAACCAACACGTTAAGAATGAGGTTATTATCCGTTTAACTACCAAGCAACAGAGTTGCTAGCAGTATTGATTTCACACACCACGATTCACTTGTTGGCATTCCGGTTACAAAAACACAGGAACCGAGGAATGAACAATGATGGCAAGAAGTATTACTGCGTCAAGAATTCATAAGAGGTGGTGCAATTCTCATGACAATCCTGACATAAAGACGGTAATACTTCTGGGTAGAACAGAATCAAAAGCTGGGTTGGCATTTTGATCTGCAGAGCACAATTGCTTTGACCCAATCCTAGATATGGATGAGGTACTGGAGTTTGTTTCTCCTAGTCATTCCGGAATAGAATGGCTTGACAGACCACAAGAGTAATAGGCATCAATGAACAAATGCACACATAACCTTGACTATCAATTGATAAACGAGGGTCATAAGACAACTAAAGAGGGACAACTCAAAGGAACATACGATTTTCTGAGTTGGGGATGCATGGTTTAGCATGTCGAACGAAGTTCAACATATTTCTTCCGGATAACCCATGCAGAAAGGTAGAACTGGCAGAGCCACAATATATAATGGAGAACTCCTCAAGAGTACTCTAATTGTGATCTTTTGATCCAATAAACATCTGCCATAAAGTGGTTCATAGTATTTGGAAGAAGGAAATACCACGAACTTCGAGGACTATCGCAAAGTTACTAATATCCTAAAGGAACTAGCAAACACTATCGACATGAAGTAAGTAGGGTGAATCTCGGGTTCAAGAACCCCGGAATGGAATACCTACTAACTAAGTGGCATCAAGGGATGCTTACGAGAATGATGGCCAGAATCATCACACTGGGACACAATCATGGCTAAATTACTAGATGATCCCCTAAGACACCTAGGGTCATAATACCAGCTCCAACATATATGTCAAGGCAATAAAGTACCTCAACTCACTGATTAGTGTGCTTAATCTGGCCCAAAAGGACATCAGGAACGGAAGGAAGGGATTTGCAAATGCATCAGACTGTTTAGAAACCTGGGATGACTCGGACAACATAACGGCTGTAAATGCTCAAAAAGATTTGAGACATTCACAAAAATGGTGGCATAACCACTCGATCATCAAAATATCAAGGTTCTGAGATCAATAGTTAACATACGGAAGCAGCAGGAACTTAACTGAGACTTAAATCCAACAATCTTATAAGTCTACGGATTAGTAACACGTGATCCTGATAGAAAGAAGAGAAAGCCTAGTTTCTTAACCCCGTAGGAAAAATAAGATGACTCAGATCAGAAGGGCATAAGGTATAAGGAGTAAAAAGAGCCTTACGTTCCATCCCACAATCAATTCCCTTATATAACTAAAGAATTTCTAGACTCAACTTCGACCAGTTTGGCTTGGTAATCCTACAGGCAGTCAAGCTCTGATACCAACCCTGTCAGGACCCTGACTCAATGCCACATCGATCTAGCATGTAACACCTCATATCACTTTGCGGACTCATGCACGGTATTCCCACGGGTGTCGCCTTACCTTTACCCGGGACCGTTTGCGCCTTTTGGCACACGTATATGACAGTGTCGCTAGCATCCATATGATAAGGAGCCCGGGCTGACATGGCTAGTCGTAAACCTAAAGTGGCACAAACTTACAGGGACAGGCATCCATGACCTAGCATCGAACGTGTCGGTCATCAGCGAGTGAATCCAGGTTGTAGCACTGGGCTAGCAGGACTCCGGTGAACCGGGCTGTAGTGGGCTAACAGGACTCCGGTATTCATCGCGTGACATTTCCCCGAAGGGACAGACACAGGAATGAAGAAGGACACATGCCGGCCAGCCTAAGTGTTCCAGAGCAGTAGCAAGCTACCATGGCTCGGTGGAAACACTAGGAGACATTTCCCGGTAAGAGAGGCTACTAAAGATAAACAACTAGATAGTCAGATCCCACACATACCAAGCATTTCAATAACATACACACAATATGCTCGATATGTGCAATACAACATGGCATCACAAAATGACTCTACGACTCAAGTATTTATTCAATAGGCTCCGAGGAGTGAGATATTACAAACATGGGTCTCATGACCCAACAATCAGAGCATACAAGTCAAAGCACATGCGGAGCTTAACATGTCTGAGTACAGACATCTATAAATGAAAAAGGCTGAGAAGCCTGACTATCTACCAGATCCTGCCGAGGGCACAAGATCGTAGCTGAGGTAACAAGCTAAACGTCGAAGTCCACACGGTACTACTAGCGAGACTGAAGTCTCTCTGCAAAACATAAAATAGGCAAATGTGAGTACAAATGTACCCAGCAAGACTTACATCAGATCTATCTACATATGCATCATTATCAACAAAGGGGGTGGTGGAGTTTGACTGCAGCAAGCCAACTTTGACTCGGTGACTAACCTGAACTACGACTGCAAGTAACTCTTTTGAGGTGGCGCACACGAGTCCACATATTCACCATATCAATACACCACTATGGATCCATTCCCGTCTCCCTACGAGAACGCCATCCATAGCACTCACGCTTATCTTGCGTATTTTAGAGTATCCACTTTCACTTGTCTATGAACTATGCAAGGGGTCCAAGTTTCCATATCCGAGGAATCCGGCTATTCGAATAGATGATGATAACCCTGCAGGGGTGTACTTCTTCACACACGCTTTCGCCACTTATCGCCCTGTACACGTCATGTACCTTGGCAACCTTCAAGCGGAAGCCGGGCGAGCGAGTCGGCCACGACCTGACTAACCGAACAAGTCTCTAGTCCAGGTTTATCGCCTATTCGGGTTCCATCCGCAAGGAGATCCGGCCGGGGTGTCGCTTACGGCCCCAAACGATGTGAGCAGGGTTCCCAAGCCCACCATCCGGGTGCTGCTTGGTACACCGGGCCACTGTGCCTAGTCTGTCCCAAGCCCACCTGTACCGGGTGCCACTTGGTAGACTACTAACACTACCTACAAACACCAGAAACTAGTTGCAACTCCTGGACAGAGATCAAGTTGATTAATAAGTCGAGAGGGGCACTTAAGCATTCCAATGTGTGGTAGTAGCTGGTCATGGATCACAAACACAGAACTCAGTTCCTGAGGACGGCTGCAATGAGACAACCCACCATGTACTCCTACATGGCCTCTCACCACTACCTTTACCAAATCGTGTTCACACACTTAGCTCTCAATGGTAGGACATGTTTACACACCTCTGATTCATCCCCGATGAATCAGACCTGACTCAACTCTAAGCAGTAGCAGGCATGACAAACAAGCATGAATGAGTAGGCACAACAGGGCTCAAACAACTCCTACTCATGCTAGTGGGTTTCATCTATTTACTGTGGCAATGACAGGTCATGCAAAGGATAAAGGGGTTCAGCTACCGCAGCAAGTAACAAATATGTCGTTGTTGTCCTAATGCAGTAAAAGAGAGCAGGAGTGAGAGAGTGGGATTGTATCGGAATGAATAAGGGGGTTTTGCTTGCCTGGCACTTCTGAAGATAACATTGAGTCTTCATCAGTGTCAACGATCACATCGTCGGTATCACGTCTATCGAAAGGGGGCAATCACCGGCAACTGAGGAAAAACACAATCAATGCAATGCACAATATGATGCATGAAGGTGACATGGCAATATGCTGTGGTTTGTGCTAATGCAACTAAAACCAGATTAAATGAAGTTGGTTTGAATCCAAGATTCAAACTCAAACTCCATATGTGGATATTTAAATGCCATTAATATGATTTGTGCTAAACAGCAGCTATAAGTTGTTCTAACATGCATGAAAATGGTACAGATGGATAGATTGGATTTTTCTGATCATTTTTCATATATAATTTATTTAATTTGGAGTTACGGTTGAATTTCTATGATTTTTAGAAGTTTATACAATTTTCTGGAATTTTCTGAATAAAAATAAATCCAGAAAATGATTTATTGCGTCAGCACTAGGTCATGCTGATGTCAGCAGGTCAACTGGGCGCCCCAGGTCAAACCTGACCAGTGGGGTCCACTGGTCAGTGACACTACTAACTAACCGAATTAGTTAGTGTTAGGTTAAATACTAATCTAGGTTAATTAGCACTAACTAATCCTAACTAATAACTAACAGGGGCGGGTCCACACGTCAGTGACTTAGTGGGTTAGCTAAAAGTTAATTAGTACTAAGCTAACATTAGCAGGGCTCTGGGCCCACCTGTCAGTGAAACAGTGGCTAAAAAAATTAGAAAAAAAACTAAACTAATTAACATGGGGCTGGCCCCACCTGTCATCGACCCAGGGGAGGTCAAACCCCGGGTCAGTAGGGTCAATCCCGCCGGCGGTTAGTCGCCGGTGGCAACAGACGCGGCGGAGGGCTCGGGCTCGCTCCTCCGGCATCCAAATGGACGGAGGAGAGCGGCTACGGAGAGCTGGAGCTCACCCGCGCCCGTTTCAGCAAGCAGCAGCAGCTAGGGCGGCCAGAGACGATGGCCTCGAGCTCGGCAGCGGCGGCCGGAGCTCGGGCATGCTCGGATTCGGCGTTACACGGCACGGCGAGATCAGCTGAGGGCCTCTACGGGTTACTGGGGTCGTCAGGAGCACTCGGAGGCAACGAGCGCAGGTGGAGGAGCTCGGGAGCACGAAGCTCACTGGCCATGGCGGACGGCGGCTACAGGTGCTCGTGGGGCGGCGGCTACAGGGCGCGCGCGAGGGAGAGAGGTGAGGGGAAACGACGGCAAGCTCACAGGGAGGCAGCAGGGTGGCTCAGTGGGCTCGGGGACGCGCCAGACGTCGCGAATCGACGGCGGTGAGCTTCGGTGGCCGGCGACGGGAACGGCGATGGTGGCGGCGTTGCAGCGCGTCCGGGACCTCGTGGCTCGGTGGAGAGGAAGAGGGGGTCGAGGCGGAGCCTTTGGGCTAGTCGGGGAAGCGAGGGAGGCCCGGTGGCCGTGGTGGCAGTGGACGGCGGCGACGAGCGCGCTCGGGCGCGAGAGGGGGAGAGAGCAGAGGAGAGGAATGAGGGAGAGAGTGAGGGGCGGTCGAGGGGGAGTGCGTGGCGTCGCGGAGGAAGTCCAGGGCGATGAGGGGGCAGCAGGAGGTGGCCAGGGGAAGCAGGAGGTGGCCGGGGCGGCGTCGGTGCTCGCCACCGAGCAGCTTCGGGGCGAGGGGGAGGAAGACGACAGAGAGGAAGAGGTGGGCTGGGCCGCTGGGGGAGCTGGGCCGGCTGGGCTGGACAGGTAAGCGCCAGGTAAGTTGCTGGGATTCTCTCCTTTTTTTAATTTTTCTGTTCTGTTTGTTTTATTAATTTATTTTGCCACTGTTTTGAATTTAAAATAATTCAAACAATGCCAAAAACTCCTCTGAATATTTTTATTTTGCTAGATGGACTTTTCCAAAAGCTTATAAAATATTTCAGGGATATTTGAAATTATATTCTAATTATATGAATATAATTCAAATTCAAATGGCTAATGAATTAAATTCAAAGTCCCAAAAATAAATCCTTAAAAATGTTCAATATTTTGGTTGGGACCAGAACCCTTGCCAAAAATTATCAAACATTTAAGAAGAGCATTTTGGAACAATGAATGAGATTTTTAGGGTTTTTTGCCCTTCTTTTATTTAGGGTTTTGAGGCTTCCAATTTCCCTCAGTTCAAGTTTCAAAAATTTAAACATGATGCAAACACCAGGCAGCACCAGAAGCTAGGGATGTGACATTTTTTTAAAATTACTACGTTCCCCAACACCTGGCGTCTGGCCCCTGGACTCCGCAAAACTTCCTTTTGCGCTTTCCAAAAACCTTGTGGGCTTTCCCCTTTGGCTCAAATAAAGTGTTCTCGTACCCAAACATTTCGGGAAACATCCGGAACCCCTTCCGGTGAATTCCAGAACCCTTCTGATGACCAAACACTATTATCCCATATATCAAACTTTATCTCCGGACCATTCCGGAGTTCCTCGTCATGTCCGTGATCTCATCCCGGACTCCGAACAACATTCAGTCATCAACATACATAACTCATATAGTATTATATCGTCAACGAACGTTAAGTGTGCGGACCCTACGGGTTCAAGAACTATGTAGACATGACCGAGACATCTCTCTGGTCAATAACCAATAGCGGGACCTGGATGCCCATATTGGCTCCTACATATTCTACGAAGATCTTTATCGGTCAGACCGCATAACAACATACGTTGTTCCCTTTGTCATCGGTATGTTACTTTCCCGAGATTTGATCGTCGGTGTCTCAATACCTAGTTCAATCTCGTTACCGGCAAGTCTCTTTACTCGTTCCGTAATACATCATCTCGTAACTAACTCATTAGTTGCAATGCTTGCAAGGCTTACAGTGATGTGCATTACTGAGTGGGCCCAGAGATACCTCTCCGACAATCGGAGTGACAAATCCTAATCTCGAAATACGCCAACCCAACAAGTACCTTTGGAGACACCTATAGAGCACCTTTATAATCACCTAGTTACGTTGTGATGTTTGGTAGCACACAAAGTCTTCCTACGGTAAACGGGAGTTGCATAATCTCATAGTCATAGGAACATGTATAAGTCATGAAGAAAGCAATAGCAACAAACTAAACAATCAAGTGCTAAGCTAACGGAATGGGTCAAGTCAATCACATCATTCTCCTAATGATGTGATCCCGTTAATCAAATGACAACTCATGTCTATGGTTGGGAAACATAACCATCTTTGATTAACGAGCTAGTCAAGTAGAGGCATACTAGTGAATCTGTTTGTCTATGTATTCACAGATGTATTATGTTTCCGGTTAATACAATTCTAGCATGAATAATAAACATTTATCATGATATAAGGAAATAAATAATAACTTTATTATTGCCTCTAGGGCATATTTCCTTCAGGATCCTCATCCACTTGCTAATCTTTTTAAGAGAACCCATTATGATGAACCAATTGCTAGTGAGTTTTGTGCACTAGATTATCTTTATGAAGTTTTGCTTGAAATTCGTGAATCTGAAAAGTGTGATGAATTACTTTATGAAGTGATTCACGATAGATCTTTGAATAAAAAGCATGATTGCAATGATTTTACTATAAATTCCCTTGATGTCAATTGTGCTAATAATATGCAAAACCCTAAGCTTGGGGATGCTAGTTTTGCTATGTCTACTACTTGTTGTGATGATCATGATTGGGGTGATTCTTCTTATGATATTGAAAATTTATTTAAGCCCCATGATGAATATGAGATTGATAATAGTGTTTGCAATATTATTGAAAGTGAGTTTAGAAGAGTGTCAACTTTAGATCCCACATATTTGGAGAATGTTCAATCTTATGAATTTTTTTATAAAAGTGGTTTTGGGAAGGTCATGACTTTAGTTAATGTTAATCCCACTATTTTGGAAGAGTGTCAACTTTGCATGCATATGGATCATGTTGAAAATATTTTATGTGATAGCTATTTTATTGAATTTGCTTATGATCCTACATATAATTATTATGAGAGAGGAAAATATGGTGGTAGAAATTTTCATGTTACTAAATTACCTCTCGTTATGTTGAGATTACTATTGTTTCTTTCCTCTTCCATTCATATGCTAGTTTTTGCTTGCCATGATAATTTATTTGCCTATAAGATGCCTATGCATAGGAAGTATGTTAGACTTATATGTGTTTGTCACATGTTTTATGATGCTCTCTTTGTGCTTCAATTCTTGTCTTTCATGTGAGCATCATTAAAATTATCAATGCCTAGCTATAAGGCTTTAAAGAAAAGCGCTTGTTGGGAGACAACCCAATATTATTCCTTGATGTTATTTAATAAATAAATTATTTATCATCTTTTTGGTTGTGTTTTTTGTGTTTAATTAGTATTTGTAGCAAGTAGAACCGTTGGGAAGACTTGGGGAAAGTCTTGTTGAACTTGCTGTAAAAAACAGAAACTTTAGCGCTCACGAGAACTGCTGTAATTTTTATTTGAAGAGTGATATTTAGTTAATTCTTTTTGAAGATGATTAATAGATAAATTCCTCACGTCCAGAAATTTATTTTAGAATTTTTTTGTTTCCTGATATTGCGCTAGCTACAGATTACTACAGACTGTTCTGTTTTTGACAGATTCTGTTTTCCATGTGTTCTTTGCTTATTTTGATGAATCTATGGCTAGTAAAATAGTTTATAATCCATAGAGAAGTTGGAATACAGTAGGTTTAACACCAATATAAGTAAATAATGAGTTCATTACAGTACCTTGAAGTGGTCTTTTGTTTTCTTTTGCTAACGGAGCTCACAAGTTTTCTATTTTGAGTTTTGTGTTGTGAAGTTTTCAAGTTTTGGGTGAATTCTTTTGATGGATCATGGAACAAGGAGTGGCAAGAGACTAATCTTGGGGATGCCCATGGCACCTCCAAGATAATCCAAGGACACCAAAAAGTCAAAGCTTGGGGATTCCCCGGAAGGCATCCCCTCTTTCGTCCACTTCCATCAGTAATTTACTTGGAGCTATATTTTTATTCACCAACATGATATGTGTTTTGCTTGGAGCGTCTTGTATTATTTGTGTCTTTGTGTATTAGTACGCCATAATCATCCTTGATTCACACACCTTTTGATATAGCCATACATGAATTAAAATTTGATAGAATACTCTATGTGCCTCACTTATATCTTTTGAGCTAAGTAGTTTTGCTCTATGTGCTTCACTTATATCTTTTGAGCGTTATAATTTTTCTCTATGTGCTTCACTTAGATATTTTAGAGCACGGTGGTGGATTTGTTTTAAAGAAACTATTGATCTCTCATGCTTCACTTAAATTATTTTGAGAGTCTCTTAATAGCATGGTAATTTGCTTAATAATAATATGCTTGGTATTCAAGATTTGTGAAACTTTCTTTTGAGTGTGTTGAATACTAAGAAAAGATTGAAGCATGATAATTGTTTTGAGATATGGAGGTGATAATATTAAAGTCATGCTAGTTGAGTAGTTGTGAATTTAAAGAATATTTGTGTTAAAGTTTGTGATTCCCGTAGCATGCACGTATGGTGAACCGTTATGTGATGAAGTCGGAGCATGATTTATTTATTGATTGTCTTCCTTATGAGTGGCGGTCGGGGACGAGCGATGGTCTTTTCCTACCAATCTATCCCCCTAGGAGCATGCGCGTAATACTTTGCTTTGGTAACTTCTAGATTTTTGCAATAAGTATATGCGTTCTTTATGACTAATGTTGAGTCCATGGATTATACGCACTCTCACCCTTCCACCTTTGCTAGCCTCTCTAATACCGCGAACCTTTCGCCGGTATCATACACCTACCATATACCTTCCTCAAAACAGCCACCATACCTACCTATTATGGCATTTCCATAGCCATTCCGAGATATATTGCCATGCAACTTTCCACCATCTAGTTCATCATGACACATTCATCATTGTCATATTGCATATCCCGGTACACCGCCGAAGGCATTCATATAGAGTCATATTTTGTTCTAAGTATTGAGTTGTAAGAAAAATAAAAGTGTGATGATCATCATTATTAGAGCATTGTCCCAGTGAGGAAAGAATGATGGAGACTATGATTCCCCCATAAGTCGGGATGAGACTCCAGACGAAAAATAAAGTAAAATAAAAAATAGAGGCCAAAGAAGCCCAAATAAAAAGAGGCCATAAAAAAGAGAAAAGGCCCAAATAAAAAAATGATGAGATAAAAAGAGAGAAGGGACAATGTTACTATCCTTTTACCACACTTGTGCTTCAGAGTAGCACCATGATCTTCATAGTAGAGAGTCTCTCATGTTATCACTTTCATATACTAGTGGGAATTTTTCATTATAGAACTTGGCTTGTATATTCCAATGATGGGCTTCCTCAAATTGCCCTAGGTCTTCATGAGCAAGCAAGTTGGATGCACACCCACTTAGTTTCTTTTTGAGCTTTCATATACTTATAGCTCTAGTGCATCCGTTGCATGGCAATCCCTACTCACTCACATTGATATCTATTGATGGGCATCTCCATAGCCCGTTGATACGCCTAGTTGATGTGAGACTATCTTCTCCTTTTTATCTTCTCCACAACCACCATTCTATTCCACCTATAGTGCTATATCCATGGCTCACGCTCATGTATTGCGTGAAGATTGAAAAAGTTAGAGTATGAAACAATTGCTTGGCTTGTCATCGGGACTGTGCATGATTTAAATACTTTGTGTGGTGAAGATAGAGCATAGCCAGACTATATGATTTTGTAGGGATAACTTTATTTGGCCATGTTATTTTCAGAAGACATAATTGCTTTATTAGTATGCTTGAAGTATTATTATTTCTATGTCAATATGAACTTTTGTCTTGAATCTTTCGAATCTGAATATTCATATCACAATTAAGAAGATTTGCATTGAAATTATGCCAAGTAGCACTCCGCAGCAAAAATTCTCTTTTTATCATTTACCTACTCCAGGACGAGCAGGAATTAAGCTTGGGGATGCCTGATACGTCTCCAACGTATCTATAATTTTTTATTGCTCCATGCTATATTATCTACTGTTTTGGACTATATTGGGCTTTATTTTCCACTTTTATATTATTTTTGGGACTAACCTATTAACCGGAGGCCCAGCCCAGAATTGTTGTTTTTTGCCTATTTCAGTGTTTCGAAGAAACGGAATATCAAACGGAGTCCAAACGGAATAAAACCTTCGGGAACGTGATTTTCTCACCGAACGTGATCCAGGAGACTTGGACCCTGCTCCAAGGAACAAAAGAGGCGGTCACGAGGGTGCCCCCCCCTAGGGCGCGCCCCCTGCCTCGTGGGCCCCTCGGTGCTCCTCTGGCGTACTCCTTCCTCCTATATATACCTACGTACCCCCAAATGATCAGAACAGGAGCCAAAAACCTAATTCCACCGCCTCAACTTTCTGTATCCACGAGATCCCATCTTGGGGCCTGTTCCAGAGCTCCACCGGAAGAGGTCCATCATCACGGAGGCTTCTACATCATCATAGCCTCTCCGATGAAGTGTGAGTAGTTTACCTCAGACCTTTGGGTCCATAGTTAGTAGCTAGATGGCTTCTTCTCTCTCTTTGAATCTCAATACAAAGTTCTCCCCCTCTCTTGTGGAGATCTATTCGATGTAATCTTCTTTTTGCGGTGTGTTTGTTGAGACCGATGAATTGTGGGTTTATGATCAAGTCTATCTATGAATAATATTTGAATCTTCTCTGAATTCTTTTATGCATGATTGGTTATCTTTGCAAGTCTCTTCGAATTATCCATTTGGTTTGGCCAACTAGATTGGTAGTTCTTGCCATGGGAGAAGTGCTTAGCTTTGGGTTCGATCTTGCGGTGTCCTTTCCCAGTGACAGAAGGGGCAGCAAGGCACGTATTGCATCATTGCCATCGAGGATAACAAGATGGGGTTTATTTCATATTGCATGAATTTATCTCTCTACATCGTGTCATCTTGCTTAAGGCGTTACTCTGTTTTTAACTTAATACTCTAGATGCATGCTGGATAGCAGTCGTTGAGTGGAGTAATAGTAGTAGATGCAGAATCATTTCGGTCTACTTGTCACGAACGTGATGCCTATATACATGATCATGCCTAGATATTCTCATAACTATGCTCAATTCTGTCAATTGGTCAACAGTAATTTGTTCACCCACCGTAGAATACTTATGCTCTTGAGAGAAGCCACTAGTGAAACCTATGGCCCCCGGGTCTATTCTCATCATATCAATTTCCATCACTTTAATCTTGCTTTGCTTTTTTACTTTGCCTTTGCTTTTTACTTTGCATCTTTATACCAAAAATACCAAAAAAATTATATCTATCAGATCTCACTCTCGTAAGTGACCGTGAAGGGATTGACAACCCCTAATCGCGTTGGTTGCGAGTAGCTATCATTTTGTGCAGGTACGAGGGACTTGAGCGTGGCCTCCTACTGGATTGATACCTTGGTTCTCAAAAACTGAGGGAAATACTTACGCTACTCTGCTGCATCATCCCTTCCTCTTCGGGGAAAACTAACGCAAGCTCAAGACGTAGCACCTTACACTTATTCCATGAATCGATACAATTTTTAGGCAAGGATGAAAACCAAGTTTTAGCACGATCTCGTAGTGAGAATGGAAATAACATCAATTTGACAATATCATTATCCACATATTTTTTCCTTTTGCATATCACACAATTCAACAAAAATATTAAGATGGGAAGCAACATCTTCATTAGGACTACCAGGAAATTGTTATTTCATAACAAGATTCAACAAAGCGGCATTAATTTCATAAGATTCCGCACAAGTGGTGGGAGCAATTAGAGTACTAATAAAATCATTATTATTAGTGTTGGAAAAATCACACAGCTTAGTATTTTCTTGAGACATCGTGACAAAGCAAGCAATCTAGCACACAAGCAAATGAAAAGGCAAACAGAAAGAAGGTAAATATTTTTGTATTTTTCTGAAAATGTTTTTGAAGTGGAGGAGAGGAAAACGAGAGGCAAATGGAAAATAATGTAAATACAAGATATGATAGTTTATGATGGGTACTTGGTAGGCTTGATGTAGATCATCCTCGGCAACGGCGCCAGAAATTCTTCTTGCTACTTCTTGAGCTTGCGTTGGTTTTTCCCTTGAAGAGGAAAGGGTGATGCAACAAAGTAGAGATAAGTATTTCCCTCATTTGAGAACCAAGGTATCAATCAAGTGGAAGGAACACACAAGTCTCCAATAATTGCACCTACACAAACAAACCAATACTTCCACCCAACGCGATAAAGGGGTTGCCAATCCCTTCACGATTACTTGCAAGGATGAGATCTGATAGTGATGGATATAAAAGATAAGTAAAAGTGCGAAATGAAATAAGAGAAAACAAATTGCAGCAAGATATTTTTGGGTTTTTTATTTTTTAGATATGAAAATAATATGATAAAAGATAGACCCGGGGCCATATTTTTCACTAGAGTCTTCTCTCTTGAAAGAAAACATGTGGTGGGTAAAGAAATTACTGTTGAGCAATTGATAGAAAAGCGCATAGTTATGAAGATATCCAAGGCAATGATCATGTATATAGGCCTCATGTCCGAGACAAGTAGACCGACTCCTGCCTGCATCTACTACTATTACTCCACACATCAACCGATATCCAGCATGCATCTAGTGTATTAAGTTAACAAGAACGGAGTAACGCCTTAAGCAAGATGACATGATGTAGAGGGATAGATCCAATGAATATGAATAAAACCCATGTTTTTATCCTTAATGGCAACAATACAAATACGTGTCATGTCCCTTTCTGTCACTGGGATTGAGCACCGCAAGATTGAACCCATTACAAAGCACCTCTCCCATTGCAAGAAAAAACAATCTAGTTGGCCAAACCAAATCAATAGATTGGAGAGAAATACAAAGCTATATAAATCATGCATAAAAGAGTTCAGAGAAGACTCAAATAGTATTCATAGATAATCTGATCATAAATCCACAATTCATCGGGTCTCAACAAACACACCAGGACAGAAGATTACATTGAATAGATCTCCAAGAACATCGAGGAGAACATTGTATTTAAGATCAAAGAGAGAGAAGAAGCCATCTAGCTACTAGGTATGGACCCATAGGTCTGTGCTAAACTACTCACACATCATCGGTAGGGCAACAAGGTTGATGTAGAAGCCCTCCGTGATCGAATCCCCCTCCGGCAGAGTACCAGAAAAGGTCCCCGGATGGGATCTCACGAAGACAGAAACTTGTGGTGGTGGAAAAGTTTTTTTGGTGTGCCCTCTGTGAAGGAAATATGCCCTAGAGGCAATAATAAAGTTATTATTTATTTCCTTATATCATGATAAATGTTTATTATTCATGCTAGAATTGTATTAACTGGAAACGTAATACTTGTGTGAATACATAGACAAACAAAGTGTCACTAGTATGCCTCTACTTGACTAGCTCGTTAATTGAAGATGGTTATGTTTCCTAACCATATACATGAGTTGTCATTTGATTAACGGGATCACATCATTAGGAGAATGACGTGATTGACATGACCCATTCCATTAGCTTAGCACCCGATCGTTCAGTATGTTGCTATTGCTTTCTTCATGACTTATACATGTTCCTATGACTATGAGATTATGCAACTCCCGTTTACTGGAGGAACACTTTGTGTGCTACCAAACGTCACAACGTAACTGGGTGATTATAAAGGTGCTCTACAGGTGTCTCCAAAGGTACATGTTGGGTTGGCGTATTTCGAGATTAGGATTTGTCGCTCTGATTGTCGGAGAGGTATCTCTGGGCCCTCTCGGTAATACACATCACTTAAGCCTTGCAAGCAATGCAACTAATAAGTTAGTTGCAAGATGATGTATTACAGAACGAGTAAAAGACTTGCCGGTAACGAGATTGAACTAGGTATTGAGATACCGACGATCGAATCTCGGGCAAGTAACATACCGATGACAAAGGGAACAATGTATGTTGTTATGCGGTCTGACCGATAAATATCTTCGTAGAATATGTAGGAGCCAATATGAGCATCCAGGTTCCGCTATTGGTTATTGACCGGAGACGTGTCTCGGTCATGTCTACATTGTTCTCGAACCCGTAGGGTCCGCATGCTTAACGTTACGATGACAGTTTCATTATGAGTTTATATATTTTTGATGTACCGAAGGTTGTTCGGAGTCCGGGATGTGATCATGGACTTGACGAGGAGTCTCGAAATGGTTGAGACACAAAGATCGATATATTGGACGACTATATTTGGACACCGGAAAGGTTCCGGGTAAGATTGGGACAATACCGGATCACCGGGAGGTTATCGGAACCCCCCGGAGGTATATGGGACTTATTGGGCCTTAGTGGAAAGGAGGGGAAAGGAGTAAGGGAGGGGGCGTGCCCCCCCCCAAGCCCAATCCGAATTGGGAGCCCCCCCTTTCCTTCCTCCCTCCTTCCTCTTCCTTCCCTCTCCTACTCCTAATAGGAAAAAGGGGAGTCCTACTCCCGGTGGGAGTTGGACTTCCCCCCCCCTTGGGCGCGCCACCCTCCTTGGCCGGCCCCCTCCTCCACTCCTTTATATACGGGGGTAGGGGCACCCCAGAGACCCAACAATTTATCATTGATCCCTTAGCCGTGTGCGGTGCCCCCCTCCACCATAATCCTGGTAATATTGTAGTGGTGCTTAGGCGAAGCCCTGCGACGGTAGAACATCAAGATCGTCACCATGCCGTCGTGTTGATGGAACTCATCCCCGACACTTTGCTGGATCAGAGTCCGGGGATCGTCATCGAGCTGAACGTGTGCAAAAACTCGGAGGTGCCATAGTTTCGGTGCTTGATCGGTCGGGCCGTGAAGACGTACGACTACATCAACCGCGTTGTTATAACGCTTCCGCTGCCGATCTATGAGAGTACGTAGACAACACTCTCCCCTCTCGTTGCTGTGCATCACCATGATCTTGCGTGTGCGTAGGATTTTTTTTGAAATTACTACGTTCCCCAATAGTGGTATCAGAGCCTAGGTTTTATGTGTTGATGTTATATGCACGAGTAGAACACAAGTGAGTTGTGGGCGATATAAGTCATACTGCTTACCAGCATGTCATACTTTGGTTCGGCGGTATTGTTGGATGAAGCGGCCCAGACCGACATTACGCGTACGCTTACGCGAGACTGGTTCTACCGACGTGCTTTACACATAGGTGGCTGGCAGGTGTCAATTTCTCCAACTTTAGTTGAACCGAGTGTGGCTACGCCCGGTCCTTGCGAAGGTTAAAACATGACCAACTTGACAAACTATCATTGTGGTTTTTGATGCGTAGGTAAGATTGGTTCTTGCTAAGCCCGTAGCAGCCACGTAAAACTTGCAACAAACAAAGTAGAGAACGTCCACCTTGTTTTTGCAGGGGCATGTTGTGATGTGATATGGTCAAGGCAGGATGCTAAATTTTATTCTATGAGATGATCATGTTTTGTAACCAAGTTATCGGCAACTGGCAGGAGCTGGAACTTTGCAAATACTGATAATCACACTCATACTTTGATGCAAAAGGTTTGGAAATGAAGCAATGCGATGCACGAGTGTCAAAAAGAACTTTTGCAGGAATATCATTAACAGGAAGGTTACCCATGATGACATCTGGTGAGTCCTCTGCCTGAGCTGCATTCACCATATTGACCTTGGCGAACTTGGGGTTATGCTTGACCACAGCTGTACTTGCCGATCTGACAGGAGGAGGAGGAGGAAGACGCCTCTGGTTGAGACACTTGTTGGCATAGTGACCCTTCTATTGGCACTTGTTGCACGTGACCTCTGAAAGCGGATGGTGATACGGAGCACTCGATCTTGGAGCTTGAGACGAAGTCTTGTTCTGAAAGCCAGGGTTGGGTGGGTGGGAAGAACCACTGCCACCTTTGCTCTTCTGCTGACACGGCTGACGGAACGGAGGAGGAGGAAGCCAAAACTTCTGCTGCTTGGCCACTTGAGTAGAGGAAGAAGGAGTAACATCTCTGACTCGCTTCTTGGAAGCGTCGCACCTCAACTGAGCAGCCTCTTGCTTCAGTTCCATGTTGTAGAACTCATCGTATCTCAAGGGCTCGAAGAGGACAAGAGCGAGCTGAATATCTTCTCTGAGACCACCCCTGAACTGGTATATCATGCTCTTCTCATCAGGGACGTCTTGCTTGGCAAAGCGGGCGATCTTCTGGAACAACTTGTTGTAGTCATAGACAGACAAAGAGCCTTGCTTCAGATTGCGGAATTCCTCACGCTTGCTTTCAACCACGCTCTGGGGAATATGATGACCTCGGAAATCTCGACGGAAATCATCCCAAGTGATAACACGTCCACCTCTGGAGTCCTTGTACTGCTGGAACCATTCTGTAGCTTGATCTTTGAGTTGGAAGGAAGCGAACTTGACAAAGTCCTCAGGCCTGACGTTACTGCACTCGAGATGCTTACACAGACCCACAAGCCAATCGTCAGCATCGGTTGCCTCAACACAATTGCTGAAAGTCTTTGGCCCATTAGCAAGGAACTGGTTGAGTGTAGCAAAGTGACTATGATTGCTGCCTTGATTCCCTTGACTGCCTTGATTGCGCTCTTGGAGAATTTGCATGATCAACTGTGTGTTTGCATTGGTTGCGGCCATCACAGCTTGCCATGCCTCCGGAGGAGGTGGAGGTGGTGGCGGATCAGGATTCGGATTCGTGCGCGTTGGAGGAGCCATCCTGAAGAGGTTGACCACCATTAGCACATTGATAGACAAATATTGAAGCTGAATCCAATGGAATGAAAATTGGAACATATAGTCTTCACATCCGAACAAAATGAACGAATGCATTCCTCTTGAAATGGTCACATATCCATAAATTGAGAAGCCACGTAGAATTAAGGTAGAGAAATAAATCAACAATGTACGGATCAAGAACGAATAATCGGTAAGAAATCCCAATCTCAAACCAATATCCGTGGAAGAAGATCTAGAGCTACAAGAATTCCCACCTATGAAACTCCCGAACCTTTCCAGTTATGCAATCAGGTGTTGGGGATACAGGGGAAGCATAATATCTCACCCAAACTAGCAAATCCTACATCCAGTTGTATCCATCCTTCAATACATAACCAAGAAACCTTCGGAAACCATCTACCTCAACCTTCGAAAAGCATCCGTTATACAAGTTATGGCGATACTCCCGAACTCCCGCCCCAGTACTGGGTGGCGTCGAGGTTATCTCACCAATGAACTGCATAAAAGAGATTTTCGATGTCGGCGTACTAAACTCAGGTATTCCAGAACTGCAACGATAAAATTATGATGACAACACCTCAGAGCTCAACTCCCCGGGACACTTCCACTAAACCCCTAACAGGAGGCACCAAGACAATGTTGTCATCATAAAACCATCGGAACGATTCCAAGATACCCGCGTGATCCTAAAAAAAAATTTAGTGAAATTTGAGAAGAGAAAAGTCAAAACTCTACGTCAGGATGCCTTACCAGAGCGATGAGGAGACTGGGAAGTAAAAAAGAATTCCTAATCTCTTCGATATATAATTCCTAAAAGACTCAAAACATTTTTCTAGACACAACTCGGCCGCTAAAAACGATCAAGCAATGGGGCTCCTAAGGTCGGGGAAGGCTCTGATTACCAACTTGTAACACCCTCGATGCGACTATATCTCCCACGTGTCGAGGCACGACTTAGAGGCATGATCGCATTGAAGGCATATGTCGCAAGTTAGGCAATCTTCACAACATCCCATGTAAGATGAATAATAAAGGGGAGATAACATAGTTGGCTTACACTCGCCACGTCAATCAAGTACATAAATAACATTACATCATCCAAACACTCATGGCCCGACTATGGCGCCAAAATAAAAGAGAACCCAACATGCGACAACTCCCACTTGAGCTCATACGCGTCTCCTGGAGCGGAATCATCAGGCCTTGCATCTGGTGTAATAGTAATCTATGAGCCACAGGGACTCAGCAATCTCGCACCCTCGCAATCAAAACTATTTAAGCTTATAGGAATGGCAAGGTAAAATATGAGTGGAGCTACAGCAAGCGACTAGCAAATATGGTGGCTAACTTATTCGCAAAAGAGAGCGAGAAGAGGAGGCAAAGCGCGAGCGAGAAACTAGAGAGCAACCTGCGCAAACATTACTCCAACACCGTGTCCACTTCCCGGACTCCGCCGAGAAGAGGCCATCACGGTAACACACTCAGTTGATTCATTTTAATTAAATTAAGGTTCAAGTTATCTACAACCGGACATTAACAAATTCCCATCTGCCCATAACCGCGGGCATGGCTTTCAAAAGTTCAATCCCTGCAGGGGAGTCCCAACTTAGCCCATGACAAGCTCTCGCGGTCAACGAAGGAATAGACCTCCTCCCAAGACGTTCTGATCAGACTCGGTATCTCGGTAACTCAAGACACTTCGACAGGTTAAAACAAGACCAGCAACACCGCCCGAATGTGCCGACAAATCCCGATAGGAGCTGCACATATCTCTTTCTCAGGGCACACTCAGATGAGCACTCCATACAACTAAAACCAAACCTTGAGTTTCCCCGAGGGGGAGCTGCACAGGACTCTAGTTTGGACCAACACTCAGAGGAGCACTGGCCCGGGGGGGTTTAAAATAAGATGACCCACGGGCTCCGGAAACCCGAGGGAAAAAGAGGCTAGGTGGCAAATGGTAAGACCAAGGTTGGGCATTGCTGGAAAAGCTTTAATCAAGGCAAAATATCAAGGGGTTCCCATTATAACCCAACCGCGTAAGGAACGCAAAATCTGGGAACATAACACCGATATGACGGAAACTAGGGCGGCAAGAGTGGAACAGAACACTAGGCGAGAGGCCGAGCCTTCCACCCTTTACCAAGTATATAGATGCATTAAGATAACATGGCAATATAATGATTCCAACAAGTAAATAAATGTTCCAACAAGGAACGGCCTCCAATCTTCACCTGCAACTAGCAACGCTATAAGAGGGGCTGAGCAAAGCGGTAACATAGCCAATCAACGGTTTGCTAGGACAATGGTGGGTTAGAGGTTTGATATGGCAATTTGGGAGGCTTGCAAGCAAGTGGTAGGCATCGTAGCAATGGCATAGCAAAAGAGCGAGCAAACTAGCATAGCAAAGATAGTAGTGATTTCGAGGGTATGATCATCTTGCCTGCACAGTTGTCAGAGTTGAATGGATCCTTAAAAGCAAACTCAACGGGCTCCTCGTTAGTGAACTCGTCTCTCGGCTCTACCCAAACAAGACAAAAAAGCAACAAGGATACAATCAACCACGTGCAAGACCAAGCAATATGATGAAATGATGATATGCTATGCGGAATGCGATGCGGGATGCAAAAAGCAAGATATGACAGGAAATGCATGAACCTGGCCTCAACTTGGAAAACCAAGTGTGCCACTGGAAAGATGAGATGAAATCGCTTGAAAACGATATAAAGAACGCCGGAATCAGAGTTACGGTTTGGAAATGGCAAGCAATTCAAAAATGGCACCGATCTGCGATTTACAGCAAGTAGGCATCTAAATGCAATGAGATGAACATGCTACAGCACCCAAACATGACAACAAAATACATGGCAGGGATGCACACAAGATGCTTAACAAAAGTCTAGCACTGAGCTATGGCCAAATTATCCATTAACAGGTTCAAACAAGCATGGCAAAAATGCAAATGACAAACAGATCTCAGACTTAGTGAAATTAACACTTGTCTGGAATTTCAGATCAGGTAGCCCTCTTCGGAGCCACAAAACTACATGCTACAGGATCTGAACATGTCAAAGTAAAGCATGGCATGGAGCTACTCAAAGAGCTTAACAAAAGTCCCTTAGTGACCTTGAGCCAAAAGGGATCAGAAAATACAATTGCAAGCATGTGAACATAGCAAAAACATAATCAATTTCAGACTTAGTGAAAAACTGACACATGCTGAAATATAACTCAAGTAGGCCTGTTTACGAGCTCGATGCACTCACTACGGTGCAAGTCATGGCAAGACAAACACACACCCCACAAGAAGGCACAAAATGCAATCTAGACATGGCAAGAACAATAACATAGCATACACGGATCAACTACAACATCACCGGCAAAATTGCAAACAAGTTGACAATCTGCCCAGATTCACAAAGTAGCAAAAGTAGAGCTTGATTGACTCAAGCTAGGGTGCTCCATAATTGTAAACAAAGACATGGATGGATAGAGCACTACAATATTAACAAAACACCCATACTGATCATCCTCAAAAGAGGCACGGATCACTAGGAAACAACAAGAACATATGGCATCATGAAGTAAACAGCTCCAGGACTTAGTGAAATTACTAAGTCCCTGAAAACAGAATTAGCAAGTGCGCCACTTTGCAAGCTTGCACAAGTCACCACACATATCCTAAAAATATATGGGTTGCACCTCTGGAAAGATGATAAAACCCTTAACAAAACATATGTAGAACTCACGGGCATATCATGCACACAATAATCATGGCAAAAATGACAAAAGTGCTAAACGGAATAGCAGATCTGAGTAGCCCTCTTCTAACAGCATTTCGGGCATTAAGATGAACTCAAAAAAAAATGATGCAATGGAATAAAATGATGTACTCTCTGAGGTGAACATTTTGATATGCTATATGCATGAATCGGAGCTACGGATGCAAAGTTACGGAGCTGCGAACATGGGCATATGAACTAAAAATTCTGGGGACTTAGGAAAAAAAAGAGGTCAACCCCTAGGGTTCGTCCCAAATCTGGATCGCGCGCTTCCCGAGGTGGCTCCGGCGATGTGCACTGTTCGCCGGTGAGGGAAGTCGAGGGAGAGGAGGCCGGGGCTCCGCCGGCGAGGGCGCGGGGTCGCGGGGTCGGCACGGGTTCCGCCGGCGGCGAGGAGGAGGCAGCGCGGCCGGGGACGGGCGGTGGCGGCCCGGCGCCGGAGCAGAGGCGACGAGGTGGTGGCGGCGGCAGTGGGGTGGCCCGCGGCGGCGCGGCGCCGGAGTGGCGGGCGACGGCGGCGCGACTAAGGAAGAGCGGGGCGGCGCGGGGAAGGCGGCGGCCGGGCTCGA
>NC_041392.1:490212588-490244314 GCF_002162155.2 Triticum dicoccoides
GCCGGATCTGGGCCCGAGCGGGCCGGCGCGGTGGACGGCGATGTGGGGCGCAGGGCGCGGTGGCGGCGGCGAACCCGGGAGCGCCACGTGGCGGCGGTGACGGATCCGGACACGTCCGGCTCGGCGCGGACGTTGTCCGGCGGCGGCGGAGATCTTTTTTTTTTAGGGTTGGACGGGGAGAGATCCGGATTTGGAAAGGGGCGAGGTATATATATAGGCATAGAGGGAGCTAGGAGAGTCCAAATGAGGTGCGGTTTTTGGCCACGCGATCGTGATCGAACGCTCTAGATGATGAAGCAGAGTTAGGTGGGTTTTGGGCCAAAATGGAGGGGTGTTGGGCTGCAACACACACGAGGCCTTTTCGGTCCCTCGGTTAACCGTTGGAGTATCAAACGAAGTCCAAATGATACGAAACTTGACAGGCGGTCTACTGGTAGTAAACCAAGGCTGCTTGGCAAGTCTCGGTCCAATCCGGAAATGTTTAATCCCCACACACAAAACAAAGCTAGAAATGACCACCGGAGGAGAACGAAGCGCCGGAATGCAAAACGGACAACGGGGAAAATGTTCGAACGCATGAGACGAACACGTATGCAAATGCAATGCACATGATGACATGATATGAGATGCATGACAACGACAACAACACACGGAGACAAAGACCCGAACCCGAGGAAATAAAATAACTTAACGCCGGAAACGGCAAGAGTTGGAGTACAAATTGGGAAAGTTACATCCGGGGTGTTACACATATGGTTGTCGCTTTATTGTATGCAATGCAATCGCCTTGTAATGCTTTACTTTATCACTAAGAGGTAGCGATAGTCGTAGAAGCATAAGATTGGCGAGATGACAACGATGCTACGATGGAGATCAAGGTGTCGCGCCGGTGACGATGGTGATCATGACGATGCTTCGGAGATGGAGATCACAAGCACAAGATGATGATGGCCATATCATATCACTTATATTGATTGCATGTGATGTTTATCTTTTATGCATCTTATCTTGCTTTGATAGACAGTAGCATTATAAGATGATCTCTCACTAAATTTCAAGATAAAAGTGTTCTCCCTGAGTATGCACCGTTGCCAAAGTTCGTCGTGCCCAGACACCACGTGATGATCGGGTGTGATAAGCTCTGCGTCCATCTACAATGGGTGCAAGCCAGTTTTTGCACACGCAGAATACTCAGGTTAAACTTGATGAGCCTAGCATATGCAGATATGGCCTCAGAACACTAAGACCGAAAGGTCGAGCGTGAATCATATAGTAGATATGATCAACATGGTGATGTTCACCATTGAAAACTACTCCATTTCACGTGATGATCGGTTTTGGTTTAGTTGATTTGGATCACGTGATCACTTAGAAGATTAGAGGGATGTCTTTCTAAGTGGGAGTTCTTAAGTAATATGATTAATTGAACTTAAATTTATCATGAACTTAGTACCTGATAGTATCTTGCTTGTTTATGTTTGATTGTAGATAGATGGCCCGTGCTGTTGTTCCGTTGAATTTTAATGCGTTCCTTGAGAAAGCAAAGTTGAAAGATGATGGTAGCAATTATACGGACTGGGTCCGTAACTTGAGGATTATCCTCATTGCTGCACAGAAGAATTACGTCCTGGAAGCACCGCTGGGTGCCAGGCCTGCTGCTGATGCAACTGGCGACGTTAAGAACGTCTGGCAGAGCAAAGCTAATGACTACTCGATAGTTCAATGTGCCATGCTTTACGGCTTAGAACCGGGTCTTCAATGACGTTTTGAAAGTCATGGAGCATATGAGATGTTCCAGGAGTTGAAGCTAATATTTCAAGCAAATGCCCGGATTGAGAGATATGAAGTCTCCAATAAGTTCTATAGCTGCAAGATGGAGGAGAACAGTTCTGTCAGTGAGCATATACTCAAAATGTCTGGGTATAATAATCACTTGATTCAACTGGGAGTTAATCTTCCGGTTGATTGCGTCATTGACAGAATTCTCCAATCACTTCCACCTAGCTACAAGAGCTTCGTGATGAACTATAATATGCAAGGGATGGATAAGACAATTCCCGAGCTCTTCGCAATGCTAAAATCTGCGGAGGTAGAAATCAAGAAGGAGCATCAAGTGTTGATGGTCAACAAGACCACTAGTTTCAAGAAAAAGGGTAAGGGGAAGAAGAAGGGGAACTTCAAGAAGAACAGCAAGCAAGTTGCTGCTCAGGAGAAGAAACCCAAGTCTGGACCTAAGCCTGAAACTGAGTGCTTCTACTGCAAGCAGACTGGTCACTGGAAGCGGAACTGCCCCAAGTATTTGGCGGATAAGAAGGATGGCAAGGTGAACAAAGGTATATGTGATATACATGTTATTGATGTGTACCTTAGTAGAGCTCGCAGTAGCACCTGGGTATTTGATACTGGTTCCGTTGCTAATATTTGCAACTCGAAACAGGGACTATGGATTAAGCGAACACTGGCGAAGGACGAGGTGACGATGCGCGTGGGAAATGGTTCCAAAGTCGATGTGATCGCGGTCGGCACGCTACCTCTACATCTACCATCGGGATTAGTATTAGACCTAAATAATTGTTATTTGGTGCCAGCGTTGAGCATGAACATTATATCTGGATCTTGTTTGATGCGAGACGGTTATTCATTTAAATCAGAGAATAATGGTTGTTCTATTTATATGAGTAATATCTTTTATGGTCATGCACCCTTGAAGAGTGGTCTATTTTTGACGAATCTCGATAGTAGTGATACACATATTCATAATGTTGAAGCCAAAAGATGCAGAGTTGATAATGATAGTGCAACTTATTTGTGGCACTGCCGTTTAGGTCATATCGGTGTAAAGCGCATGAAGAAACTCCATACTGATGGACTTTTGGAACCACTTGATTATGAATCACTTGGTACTTGCGAACCGTGCCTCATGGGCAAGATGACTAAAACGCCGTTCTCCGGTACTATGGAGAGAGCAACAGATTTGTTGGAAATCATACATACAGATGTATGTGGTCCAATGAATGTTGAAGCTCATGGCAGATATCGTTATTTTCTCACCTTCACAGATGATTTAAGCAGATATGGGTATATCTACTTAATGAAACATAAGTCTGAAACATTTGAAAAGTTCAAAGAATTTCAGAGTGAAGTTGAAAATCATCGTAACAAGAAAAAAAAGTTCCTACGATCTGATCGTGAAGGAGAATATTTGAGTTATGAGTTTGGTTTACATTTGAAACAATGCAGAATAGTTTCGCAACTCACGCCACCCGGAACACCACAGCGTAATGGTGTGTCCGAACGTCGTAATCGTACTTTACTTGATATGGTGCGATCTATGATGTCTCTTACAGATTTACCGCTATCATTTTGGGGTCATGCTTTAGAGACGGCTGCATTCACGTTAAATAGGGCACCATCCAAATCCGTTGAGACGACGCCTTATGAACTATGGTTTGGCAAGAAACCAAAGTTGTCGTTTCTGAAAGTTTGGGGCTGCGAAGCTTATGTGAAAAAGCTTCAACCTGATAAGCTCGAACCCAAATCGGAGAAATGTGTCTTCATAGGATACCCGAAGGAGACTGTTGGTTACACCTTCTATCACAGATCCGAAGGCAAGACATTTGTTGCTAAGAATGGATCCTTTCTAGAGAAGGAGTTTCTCTCGAAAGAAGTGAGTGGGAGGAAAGTAAAACTTGATGAGGTAACTGTACCTGCTCCCTTATAGGAAAGTAGTACATCACAGAAACCGGTTTCTGTGACACCTACACCAATTAGTGAGGAAGCTAATGATGATGATCATGAAACTTCACAACAAGTTACTACTGAACCTCGTAGATCAACCAGAGTAAGATTCGCACCAGAGTGGTACGGTAATCCTGTTCTGGAAGTCATGCTACTAGATCATGATGAACCTACGAACTATGAAGAAGTAATGGTGAGCCTAGATTCCGCAAAATGGCTTGAAGCCATGAAATCTGAGATGGGATCCATGTATGAGAACAAAGTGTGGACTTTGGTTGACTTGCCCGATGATCGGCAAGCAATTGAAAATAAATGGATCTTCAAGAAGAAGACTAACACTGACGGTAATGTTACTGTCTACAAAGCTCGACTTGTCGCAAAAGGTTTTCGACAAGTTCAAGGAATTGACTACGATGAGACCTTCTCACCCGTAGCGATGCTTAAGTCTGTCTGAATCATGTTAGCAATTGCCGCATCTTATGATTATGAAATTTGGCAGATGGATGTCAAAACTGCATTCCTGAATGGATTTCTGGAAGAAGAGTTGTATATGGTGCAGCCGAAAGGTTTTGTCGATCCAAAAGGAGATAACAAAGTGTGCAAGCTCCAGCGATCCATTTATGGACTGGTGCAAGCATCTCGGAGTTGGAATAAACGCTTTGATAGTGTGATCAAAGCATTTGGTTTTGTACATACTTTTGGAGAATCATGTATTTACAAGAAAGTGAGTGGGAGCTCTATAGCATTTCTGATATTATATGTGGATGACATATTGCTAATCGGAAATGATACAGAATTTCTGGATAGCATAAAGGGATACTTGAATAAGAGTTTTTCAATGAAAGACCTCGGTGAAGCTGCTTACATATTGGGCATTAAGATCTATAGAGATAGATCAAGATGCTTAATTGGACTTACACAAAGCACATACCTTGACAAAGTTTTGAAGAAGTACAAAATGGATCAAGCAAAGAAAGGATTCTTGCCTGTGTTACAAGGTGTGAAGTTGAGTAAGACTCAATGCCCGACAACTGCAGAAGATAGAGAGAAAATGAAAGATGTTCCCTATGTGTCAGCCATAGGCTCTATCATGTATGCAATGCTGTGTACCAGACCTGATGTGTGCCTTGCTATAAGTCTAGTAGGGAGGTACCAAAGTAATCCAGGAGTGGATCACTGGACAGCGGTCAAGAACATCCTGAAATACCTGAAAGGGACTAAGGATATGTTTCTCGTATATGGAGGTGACAAAGAGCTCATCGTAAATGGTTATGTTGATGCAAGCTTTGACACTGATCCGGACGATTCTAAATCGCAAACTGGATACGTATTTACATTAAACGGTGGAGCTGTCAGTTGGTGCAGTTCTAAACAAAGCGTCGTGGCGGGATCTACATGTGAAGCGGAGTACATAGCTGCTTCGGAAGCAGCAAACGAAGGAGTCTGGATGAAGGAGTTCATATCCGATCTAGGTGTCATACCTAGTGCATCGGGTCCAATGAAAATCTTTTGTGACAATACTGGTGCAATTGCCTTGGCAAAGGAATCCAGATTTCACAAGAGAACCAAGCACATCAAGAGACGCTTCAATTCCATCCGGGATCTAGTCCAGGTGGGAGACATAGAGATTTGCAAGATACATACGGATCTGAATGTAGCGGACCCATTGACTAAGCCTCTTCCACGAGCAAAACATGATCAGCACCAAGGCTCCATGGGTGTTAGAATCATTACTGTGTAATCTAGATTATTGACTCTAGTGCCAGTGGGAGACTGAAGGAAATATGCCCTAGAGGCAATAATAAAGTTATTATTTATTTCCTTATATCATGATAAATGTTTATTATTCATGCTAGAATTGTATTAACCGGAAACGTAATACTTGTGTGAATACATAGACAAACAAAGTGTCACTAGTATGCCTCTACTTGACTAGCTCGCTAATCGAAGATGGTTATCTTTCCTAACCATAGACATGAGTTGTCATTTGATTAATGGGTTCACATCATTAGGAGAATGATGTGATTGACATGACCCATTCCATTAGCTTAGCACCCGATCGTTTAGTATGTTGCTATTGCTTTCTTCATGACTTATACATGTTCCTATGACTATGAGATTATGCAACTCCCGTTTACCGGAGGAACACTTTGTGTGCTACCAAACGCCACAACGTAACTGGGTGATTATAAAGGCGCTCTACAGGTGTCTCCAAAGGTACATGTTGGGTTGGCGTATTTCGAGATTAGGATTTGTCGCTCTGATTGTCGGAGAGGTATCTCTGGGCCCTCTCGGTAATACACATCACTTAAGCCTTGGAAGCAATGCTACTAATAATTTAGTTGCAAGATGATGTATTACGGAATGAGTAAAGAGACTTGCCGGTAACGAGATTGAACTAGGTATTGAGATACCGACGATCGAATCTCGGGCAAGTAACATACCGATGACAAAGGGAACAACGTATGTTGTTATGCGGTCTAACCGATAAAGATCTTCGTAGAATATGTAGGAGCCAATATGAGCATCCAGGTTCCGCTATTGGTTATTGACCGGAGACGTGTCTCGGTCATGTCTACATTGTTCTCGAACACGTAGGGTCCGCACGCTTAACGTTACGATGACAGTTTCATTATGAGTTTATATATTTTTGATGTACCGAAGGTTGTTCGGAGTCCTGGATGTGATCATGAAGTTGACGAGGAGTCTCGAAATGGTCGAGACATAAAGATCGATATATTGGACGACTGTATTTGGACACCGAAAAGGTTCCGGGTAAGATTGGGACAATACCGGATCACCAGGAGGTTATCGGAACCCCCCGGGAGGTATATGGGCCTTATTGGGCCTTATTGGAAAGGAGGGGAAAGGAGCAAGGGAGGGGGCGCCCCCCCCCAATCCCAATCCGAATTGGGAGGGGGGCCGGCCCCCCATTCCTTCCTCCCTCATTCCTCTTCCTTCCCTCTCCTACTCCTAATGGGAAAAAGGGGAGTCCTACTCCCGGTGGGAGTTGGACTCCCCCCCTTGGGCGCGCCACCCTCCTTGGCCAACCCCCTCCTACACTCCTTTATATACGGGGGCAGGGGGCACCCCAAAGACACAACAATTGATCATTGATCTCTTAGCCGTGTGCGGTGCCCCCCTCCACCATAATCCTCGATAATATTGTAGCGGTGCTTAGGCGAAGCCCTGCGACGGTAGAACATCAAGATCGTCACCATGTCGTCGTGCTGACGAAACTCATCCCCGACACTTTGCTGGATCGGAGTCCGGGGATCGTCATCGAGCTGAACATGTGCAAAAACTCGGAGGTGTCGTAGTTTCGGTGCTTGATCGGTCGGGCCATGAAGACGTACGACTACATCAACCGCGTTGTTATAACGCTTCCGCTTCCGGTCTATGAGGGTACATAGACAACACTCTCCCCTCTCGTTGTTGTGCATCACCATGATCTTGCGTGTGCGTAGGAATTTTTTTGAAATTACTACGTTCCCCAACACTCTAGTCTACGGGGAATATTTAGGTATTTATAGAAGACAAATTTGGGTTGGAAGTGCCACGGGGGGACCACAAGCTTGGGGGGTGCCCCCTAGGGTGAAGGAATATGCCCTAGAGGCAATAATAAAGTTGTTATTTATATTTCCTTATACCATGATAAATGTTTATTATTCATGCTAGAATTGTATTAACCGGAAACTTAGTACATGTGTGAATACATAGACAAACAGAGTGTCACTAGTATGCCTCTACCTGACTAGCTCGTTGATCAAAGATGGTTAAGTTTCCTAGCCATGGACCAAGAGTTGTCATTTGATAAACATGATCACATCATTAGAGAATGATGTGATTGACTTGACCCATCCATTAGCTTAGCACATTTATCTTTTTAGTTTACTGCTATTGCTTTCTCCATAACTTATACATGTTCCTATGACTATGAGATTATGCAACTCCCAAATACCGGAGGAACACTTAGTGTGCTATCAAACGTCACAACGTAAATGGGTGACTATAAAGATGCTCTACAGGTGTCTCCGATGGTGTTTGTTGAGTTGGCATAGATCGAGATTTGGATTTGTCACTCCGTGTATCCGAGAGGTATCTCTGGGCCCTCTCGGTAGTGCACATCACTATAAGCCTTGCAAGCAATGTGACTAATGAGTTAGTTATGGGATGTTGAATTACGGAACGAGTAAATAGACTTGCCGGTAACAGGATTGAACTAGGTATTGAGATACCGACGATCAAATCTCGGGCAAGTAACGTACCGATGACAAAGGGAACAACGTATGTTGTTATGCGGTTTGACTGATAAAGATCTTTGTAGAATATGTAGGAACCAATATGAGCATCCAGGTTCCGCTATTGGTTATTGACCAGAGATGAGTCTCGGTCATGTCTACATAGTTCTCGAACCCGTAGGGTCCGCACGCTTAACGTTCGGTGATGATCGGTATTATGAGTTTATGTGTTTTGATGTACCGAAGGTAGTTCGGAGTCTCGGATATGATCACGGACATGACGAGGAGTCTCGGAATGGTCGCCATGGCTGGGGCGACCCCCTCGTCAGCTAGATCGCCACGGCTGGGACGACCCCCTCCGCATGTCGTGGCGCCGCTCCGACAGTGGGCCGCGACAAGGGACGTGTCGTGCTTGCGTGGACGGCCACGCCCGCGCTTGGGCGCCAGTGAGCCGGGCCCCTCGCGAGGGGCCTTCCCCTTCTCAGCGGCGAAGAACTTCCTTCATGGCGCCATTGGTGGCACATCGAGCATTGGAGAAAGGAAGAAGACGGGTTCAAGGCAGGAAGAGATGGGCAACAGGGGCTCCGCCCCCCCTCCCCATTTATAGCGAGAGAAGGCCAACCGGCACCTCCGACGATCGAAGGTAATGATGGTTTTCCTTGCATGTCGCAGGGACTCGTCAAGTCGTGCAGTTGCCGAGGCAGCATGGGGAAGTGGAGACGCCCACGTCCAATCAACCGCCACGCGTCAACCGAGGTCGCAGGCTTTTGGGGCCCGCGCTGCTCCGTACTTGGCCCTTGGCTTCGCCGCGAAGCCAAGCCCGAGCACGCCTTGGGCCCGGGGGCTACTGTCAGCGTCCTGGAACGGAGGTCCCCAGGCTTGCCTGCCTGCGGCCCGCGGCGTGGCTAAGCTAGCAGGTCGTACGACCCATCTTCATCAACAAGGCATCCAAGACCCTCGCGAGGGGCCAAGCCTCGCGAGGCAGATGACACAAGACCTCCTCTGGAGTGGCCTAGTCGGACAGGCTCACGAGGAGTGAAGATGTCGAGGCGAGGCAAACCTCACGAGGCTCTCGTGACGTGAGCCATGATAGTCGACACCGGGCGGGCACCAGCGTGCACAGCGTCCTTGTTTCCTCTTTGGTGCTAAGGAAATCCACAGGCGAGGAGTACCGAGGCATCAGGCAAAGGTTGCCATTTTGGTGCAACAAGACCAAGACCAGAAGGACGGCAAGACGGAGGTCATCATGGAGCCCAAGACGACGTCAGCACCAGAGCCTTTGGCAGGCGAAGACCACTTTTGTCAGGATAGCTTGTACTAGTTGTCCCCCTTCAAATTTGCCCGCCATTGTTGGCTCCCTTCCCGCTCAAGATTTGGGAAGAGGACCAGGACCTCTATAAGTAGGACTAGCCACCATAGGCAGAGACGACATCTTAGATCATCCCCAGCCACACAAGTTGGCCAAGCACAAGAACACCTCAACCTCAAGAGGTTGTTCTTCCCATTGTATTGTTCATCATCAGCCCAAGAGGCAATCCACCACCACCACACTGGAGTAGGGTATTACACCACAACGGTGGCCCGAACCAGTATAAATCTTGTGTCTTTCAGTGTTGCGAGTTGGTCGAGTTCGTCCGCGAGATCTTAGTGAGTTAGGGCGTAGATTGGTGGGAGGAAAAGACTTCGCGCGCACCCTAGTGTTCGAACCTTAAGGGTTTGCTACAACCCCACATCCGACAGGCCGGCCCTCCACTCCTTTATATACGGGGGAGGGGGCACCCCATAGACACACAAGTTGATCTCTTAGCCGTGTGCGGTGCCCCCCTCCACAGATTTCCACCTCGGTCATATCATTGTAGTGCTTAGGCGAAGCCCTGCGTCGGTAACTTCATCATCACCGTCATCACGCCGTCGTCCTGACGAAGCTCTTCCCCGACACTCAGCCGGATCTAGAGTTCATGGGACGTCACCGAGCTGAGCGTGTGCAGATCGCGGAGGTGTCGTACCTTCGGTGCTAGGATCAGTCGAATCGTGAAGACGTACGACTACATCAACCGCGTTGTCATAACGCTTCCGCTTACGGTCTACGAGGGTACATAGACAACACTCTCCCCTCTTGTTGCTATGCATCACCTAGATGGATCTTGCGTGTGCGTAGGATTTTTTTTGAAATTACTACATTCCCCAATAGTGGCATCCGAGCCAGGTCTATGCGTAGATGTTATATGCACAAGTAGAACACAAAGGAGTTGTGGGCATGGGTTTATACATAGTGCTTGCCGTCACTAGTTGATTCTTGATTTAGCGGTATTGTTGGATGAAGCGGCTCAGACCGACATTACACGTACGCTTACGCCAGACTGGTTCTACCGACGTGCTTCACACACAGGTGGCTGGTGGGTGTTAGTTTCTCCAACTTTAGTTGAATCGGATTCAATGAACAGGGTTCTTTCTGAAGATCAAAAATCAATCACTATACCGTGTTGTGGTTTTTGATGCGTAGGTAAGAACGGTTCTTGCTCAGCCCGTAGCAACCACGTAAAACTTGCAACAACAAAGTAGAGGACGTCTAACTTGTTTTTGCAGGGCATGTTGTGATGTGATATGGTCAAGACATGATGCTAAATTTTATTATATGATATGATCATGTTTTGTAATAGAGTTATCGGCAACTGGCAGGAGCCATATGGTTGTTGCTTTATTGTATGAAATGCAATCGCCATGTAATTGCTTTACTTTATCACTACGCGGTAGCGATAGTCGTAGAAGCAATAGTTGGCGAGACGACAACGATACTACGATGGAGATCAAGGTGTCAAGCCGGTGATGATGGTGATCATGACGGTGCTTTGGAGATGGAGATCAAAGGCACAAGATGATGATGGCCATATCATATCACTTATATTGATTGCATGTGATGTTTATCCTTTATGCATCTTATTTTGCTTAGTTCGGCGGTAGCATTATAAGATGATCTCTCACTAAATTTCAAGGTATAAGTGTTCTCCCTGAGTATGCACCATTGCTACAGTTCGTCGTGCCGAGACACCACGTGATGATCGGGTGTGATAAGCTCTACGTTCACATACAACGGGTGCAAGCCAGTTTTGCACATGCGGAATACTCGGGTTAAACTTGACGAGCCTAGCATATGCAGATATGGCCTCGGAACACTGAGACTGAAAGGTCGAGCGTGAATCATATAGTAGGTATGATCAACATAGTGATATTCACCATTGAAAACTACTCCATCTCACGTGATGATCGGACATGGTTTAGTTGATTTGGATCACGTGATCACTTAGATGATTAAGAGGGATGTCTATCTAAGTGCGAGTTCTTTAGTAATTTGATTAATTGAACTTTAATTTATCATGAACTTAGTACCTGATAGTATTTTGCATGTCTATGTTGTTGTAGATAGAAGGCCCGTGTTGTTGTTCCGTTGAATTTTAATGCGTTCCTAGAGAAAGCTAAGTTGAAAGATGATGGTAGCAATTACACAAACTTGGTCCGTAACTTGAGGATTATCCTCATTGCTACATAGAAGAATTAAGTCCTGGAAGCACCGTTAGGTGACAAACCTGCTGCGGGAGCAACACCAGATGTTATGAACGTCTGGCTGAGCAAAGCTGATGACTACTCGATAGTTCAGTGTGCCATGCTTTACGGCTTAGAACCGGGACTTCAACGACGTTTTGAACGTCATGGAGCATGTGAGATGTTCCAGGAGTTGAGGTTAATATTTCAAGCTAATACCCGAATTGAGAGATATGAAATCTCCAATAAGTTCTACAGCTACGAAATGGAGGAGAATAGTTCTGTCAGTGAATATATACTCAGAATGTTTGGGTACCACAATGACTTGACTCAGCTGGGAGTTAATCTTCCTGATGATAGTTTCATTGACAGAGTTCTTCAATCACTGCCACCAAGCTAAAAGAGCTTCGTGATGAACTATAATATGCAAGGGATGGATAATACAATTCCTGAGCTCTTCGCAATGCTAAGGCTGCGGAGGTAGAAATCAAGAAGGAGCATCAAGTGTTGATGGTCAACAAGACCACCAGTTTCAAGAAAAAGGGTAAAGGGAAGAAGGAGAACTTCAAGAAGAACAACAAGCAAGTTGTTGCTCAAGTGAAGAAGCCCAAGTCTGGACCTAAGCCTGAGACTGAGTGCTTCTACTGCAAAGGGACTGGTCACTGGAAGCGAAACTGTCCCAAGTATTTTGCGGATAAGAAGGATGGCAAAGTGAAAGGTATATTTGATATACATGTTATTGATGTGTACCTTACTAATGCTCGTGGTAGCGCCTGGGTATTTGATACTGGTTCTGTTGCTAATATTTGCAACTCGAAATAGGGGCTATGGTTAAGCGAAGATTGGCTAAGGACGAGGTGACGATGCGCGTGGGAAATGATTCCAAAGTCGATGTGATTGCCGTCAGCACGCTACCTCTACATCTACCTTCGGGATTAGTTTTAGACCTAAATAATTGTTATTTGGTGCCATCGTTGAGCATGAACATTATATCTGGATCTTCTTTGATGCAAGATGGTTATTCATTTAAATCAGAGAATAATGGTTGCTCTATTTATATGAGTAATATCTTTTATGGTTATGCACCCTTGATGAGTGGTCTATTTTTACTAAATCTTGATAGTAGTGATACACATGTTCATAGTATCGAAGCCAAAAGATATAAGTTTAATAATGATAGTGCAACTTATTTGTGGCACTGCCGTTTAGGTCATATTGGTGTAAAGCGCATGAAGAAACTCCATGCTGATGGACTTTTGGAATCACTTGATTATGAATCACTTGATGCTTGAACCATGCCTCATGGGCAAGATGACTAAGATTTCGTTCTCCGGAACAGTGGAGAGAGCAACAGACTTGTTGGAAATAATACATACTGATGTATGCGGTCCGATGAGTGTTGATGCTCGCGGCGGGTACCGTTATTTTCTTACCTTCACAGATGATTTGAGCAGATATGGGTATATCTACTTGATGAAACATAAGTCTGAAACATTTGAAAAGTCAAAGAATTTCAGAGTGAAGTGGAAAATCATCGTAACAAGAAAATTAAGTTTCTATGATTTGATCGTGGAGGAGAATATTTGAGTTACGAGTTTGGTCTTCATTTGAAACAATGCGGAATAGTTTTGCAACTCATGCCACCTGGAACACCACAGCGTAATGGTGTGTCCGAATGTCGTAACCGCACTTTATGAGATATGGTGCGATCTATGATGTCTCTTACTGATTTACCGCTGTCATTTTGGGGTTATCCTTTAGAGACAGCTGCATTCACGTTAAATAGGGCACCATCAAAATCCGTTGAGTCGACACCTTATGAACTGTGGTTTGGAAAGAAACCAAAGTTGTCGTTTCTTAAAGTTTGGGGATGCGGTGCTTATGTGCAAAAGCGTCAACCTGATAAGCTCGATCCCAAATCAGACAAATGTGTCTTCATAGGACACCCAAAAGAGACTATTGGGTACACCTTCTATCACAGATCCGAAGGCAAGATATTCGCTGCTAAGAATGGATCCTTTCTAGAGAAGGAGTTTCTCTCGAAAGAAGTGAGTGGGAGGAAAGTAAAACTTGACAAGGTAATTGTACATACTCCCTTATTGGAAAGTAGTTCATCACATAAATCAGTTCCAGTGATTCCTACACCAGTAAGTGAGGAAGCTAATGATGATGATCATGAAACTTCTGATCAAGTTACTACTGAACCTCGTAGGTCAACCAGAGTAAGATCCACACCAGAGTGGTATGGTAATCCTGTTCTGGAGGTCATGTTACTTGACCATGACGAACCTACGAACTATGAGGAAGCGATGATGAGCTCAGATTTCGCAAAATGGCTTGAGGCCATGAAATCTGAGATGGGATCCATGTATGAGAACCTCTGTTGGAAAAGGAAGTGCCTAGGGGGCGCTTAGGCACGCCTAGGCACTAGGCAATGGCCAAACGCCTCGCCTAGGGCATAAATGGAGGTCTAGGCAAGGCAAGCAAGGAATTGCCTACCCAAGCAAGAAATCATGCCACATATTGCATTGATGTGCCAAATGGGTTATATGCAATGGCAGTAGATGGTAATTAACTTATTTATATGCCCTAAACTAATATAAGCACCCATATAATAATCACAAATACACTATGAGTAAATACTATATTACCGCCTAGGCTGCGCCTAGCGCGCTTAGGCACTAGGCGAAGACCAACCGCCTCGCTTACGCCTACCGCTTTTTCCAACCTTGATGAGAACAAAGTGTGGACTTTGGTTGACTTTCCCGATGATCGGCAAGCCATAGAGAATAAATGGATCTTCAAGAAGAAGACTGACGTTGACGGTAATGTTACTGTCTACAAAGCTCGACTTGTTGCAAAAGGTTTTCGACAAGTTCAAGGAGTTGACTACGATGAGACCTTCTCACCCGTAGTGATGCTTAAGTCTGTCCGAAGCATGTTAGCAATTGCCACATTTTATGATTATGAAATTTGGCAAATGGATGTCAAAACTGCATTCCTTAATGGATATCTTAAAGAAGAGTTGTATATGATGCAACCAGAAGGTTTTGTCAATCCAAAAGGTGCTAACAAAGTGTGCAAGCTCTAGTGATCCATTTATGGATTGGTGCAAGCCTCTCGGAGTTGGAATATATGCTTTGATAGTGTGATCAAAGCATATGGTTTTATACAGACTTTTAGAGAAGCCTGTACTTACAAGCAAGTGAGTGGGAGCTCTATAGCATTTCTGATATTATATGTAGATGACATATTGTTGATCGGAAATGATACTGAATTTCTGAATAGCATAAAAGGATACTTGAATAAGAATTTTTCAATGAAAGACCTCGATGAAGCTGCTTATATATTGGGCATCAAGATCTATAGAGATAGATCAAGACGCTTAATTGGACTTTCACAAAGCACATACCTTGATAAAGTTTTGAAGAAGTTCACAATGGATCAAGCAAACAAAAGGGTTCTTGCCTGTGTTACAAGGTGTGAAGTTGAGTCAGACTCAATGCCCGACCACTTCAGAAGATAGAGAGAAAATAAAAGTCATTCCCTATGATTTAGCCATAGGTTATATCATGTATGCAATGTTGTGTACCAGACCTGATGTGTACCTTGCTATCAGTTTAGCGGGGAGGTACCAAAGTAATCCATGAGTGGATCACTAGACAGTGGTCAAGAACATCCTGAAATACCTGAAAAGGACTAAGGATGTGTTTCTCGTTTATGGAGGTGACAAAGAGCTCGTCGTAAATGGTTACGGCTAGCTTTGACACTGATCCGGATGACTCTAAGTCACAAACCGGATACGTATTTTTATTGAATGGTGGAGCTGTTAGTTGGTGCAGTTCCAAGCAGAGCGTCGTGGCGGGATCTACGTGTGAAGCGGAGTACATAGCTGCTTCGAAAGCAACAAATGAAGGAGTCTGGATGAAGGAGTACATATCCGATCTAGGTGTCATACCTAGTGCATCGGGTCCAATGAAAATCATTTGTGACAATACTGGTGCAATTGCCTTGGCAAAGGAATCCAGATTTCACAAGAGAACCAAGCACATCAAGAGATGCTTCAATTCCATCCGCGATCAAGTCAAGGAGGGAGACATAGAGATTTGCAAGATACATACGGATCTGAATGATGCAGACCCATTGACTAAGTCTCTCTCACGAGCAAAACATGATCAACACCAAGACTCCATGGGTGTTAGAATCATTACAATGTAATCTAGATTATTAACTCTAGTGCAAGTGGAGACTGAAGGAAATATGCCCTAGAGGCAATAATAAAGTTGTTATTTATATTTCCTTATATCATGATAAATGTTTATTATTCATGCTAGAATTGTATTAACCGGAAACTTAGTACATGTGTGAATACATAGACAAAAAGAGTGTCACTAGTATGCCTCTACCTAACTAGCCCGTTTATCAAAGATGGTTAAGTTTCCTAGCCATGGACAAAGAGTTGTCATTTGATAAACGGGATCACATCATTAGAGAATGATGTGATTTACTTGACCCATCTGTTAGCTTAGCACTTTGATCATTTAGTTTACTGCTATTGCTTTCTCCATAACTTATACATGTTCCTATGACTATGAGATTATGCAACTCCCGAATGCCGGAGGAACACTTAGTGTGGTATCAAACATCACAACGTAACTGGGTGACTATAAAGATGCTCTATAGGTTTCTCCGATGGTGTTTGTTGATTTGGCATAGATCGAGATTAGGATTTGTCACTCTGTGTATCGGAGAGGTATCTCTGGGCCCTCTCGGTAATGCACATCACTATAAGCCTTGCAAGCAATGTGACTAATGAGTTAGTTACGGGATGTTGCATTAAGGAACGAGTAAAGAGACTTGCCAGTAATGAGATTGAACTAGGTATTGAGATACCGACGATGGAATCTCGGGAAAGTAACATACCGGTGACAAAGGGAACAACGTATGTTGTTATGCGGTTTGACCGATAAAGATCTTCGTAGAATATGTAGGAACCAATATGAGCATCCAGGTTCCGCTATTGGTTATTAACCGGCGATGAGTCTCGGTCATGTCTACATAGTTCTCGAACCCGTAGGGTCCGCACGCTTAACGTTCGGTGACGATCAATATTATGAGTTTATGTGTTTTGATGTACCGAAGGTAGTTCGGAGTCCCGTATATGATCGCGGACATGACGAGGAGTCTTGGAATGGTTGAGACAAGATCGATATATTGCAAGCCTATGTTTGGACATCGAAATGGTTCCGGGTGAGTTTAGGCATTTACCGGAGTACCGAGGGGTTACCGGAACCCCCCGGGGAGTATATGGGCCTTATTGGGCCTTAGTGGAATAGAGGAGAGGAAGGCCAAGGAGGAGGGCGCCCCTCTAGCCCAATCCGAATTGGGTGGGGGGTCGGGCCCCCTTCCTTCCTTCTCTCTCCCCTTCCTTCTCTCGTACTCCTACTAGGGAAAGGGGGAATCCTACTCCCGGTGGGAGCAGGACTCCCCCTAGGGTGCGCCATAGAGAGGGCTGACCCTCCCCTCCTCCACTCCTTTATATACGGGGGAGGGGGAACCCCATAGACACACAAGTTGATCTCTTAGCCGTGTGCGGTGCCCCCCTCCATAGATTTCCACCTCGGTCATATCGTTGTAGTGCTTAGGCGAAGCCCTGCGTCGGTAACTTCATCATCATCGTCATCACGCCATCATGCAGACTTAGCTCTTCCCCGACACTCAGCTGGATCTAGAGTTCGTGGGACGTCATCGAGTTGAACGTGTGCAGATCGCAGAGGTGTCGTACCTTTGGTGCTAGGATCGGTCGGATCGTGAAGACGTACGACTACATCAACCGCGTTGTCATAACGCTTCCACTTACGGTCTATGAGGGTACGTAGACAACACTCTTCCCTCTCGTTGCTATGCATCACCTAGATGGATCTTGCGTGTGCGTAGGATTTTTTTTTGAAATTTCTACGTTCCCCAACATAGGGTGCCCCCTCCAAGCTTGTGTCCATCTCGTGGCTCTTCTGGCCTCCTCCCGAAGCTTCCAGGGTGTCTTGTGGTCCAAGAAAAAACATCAAAAAGTTTCGTTCCATTTGGACTCCGCTTGGTATTATTTTTTGTAAAGATAAAAACAAGGAAAAAACAGCAGCTGGCTCTGAGCACTAGGTTAATAAGTTAGTCCCAAAAATGATATATAATAGCATAATAATGCATATAAAACATCCAAGGTTGATAATATAATATCATGGAACAATAAAAAATTATAGATATGTTGGAGACGTATCACTCGGCCCACATCATCAAGACCGAGCACATTAACTAGTTAAGTCGCTTTCATGCTCAACTTTTTTCAATTTTTAATTTCTGTGCGGTTCAACCAAGCATTATATTTGTGTTAAACAAAGAGTTATTTGTCAAAATCTTAGTTTGTTAAAAACACTTCCTTTACCCAATCTAACTGGGGGCTCTTAATTTATATGAGCCGTTTTATAATAAATGTTTTCTGTTAGTTGTTGCAAAGTCTTTTTCTACTACTCCTTTTTCCGACGCGAGTGTGTGGTCAATAGCTGGATAGCCTAGTTTCTCTCTAAAGACGCTCGCGTTTAGTTCGCTAAACTGGCATAATGAGAAGCACTCCGCCTTCGGGAAAGGAGGTTAAAGCTGAAGGCTGCCTCACTTGAAGTCTGGGGATCGGATGTTTCATGTTAAAGCACGACAGAAGTGCAAACTAGTTTTAAGACCAATTTTTTGGATTGGCACCAAAAAGACTTGATCTAATTCAGACGTAAAGTGTTTTACACAAGTTTTCTGGTTATTCGAACTGATGACACCTTTAACCTATTTTATGTTTCTCTTTCAGGAGGAGGGACATCCTCTTGACCGAGGTGCCATGCTTAATAATTGAGCTTGGGAAATCTTTTCTGACCCGCAGCTCGGCATCTTTCCTACTGACCTACACCTCGGTGATGACGACACTCAAACACCGACTGAACAAGTTCCCAAGGAGATATGATCTTAGGGTCATCCATGTGCCCAACCCAAGTCTTGGGGGCTACTGCATTGTTGATTCAATGCAAAAAAGTCAATGTGCAAAATAGTTTTTGAGGAGATTATGATCCTCAGGCTGGTCGCCCACACCCAACCTAAGTCTTGGGAGCTATTGCACACCATATTTCTATTCCTGAACTATGTTGTCGAGCAAGGACTTGATCCTTAGGACGATTTCGCGAATCGACCTGAGTCTCAGGGGCTACTAGGATCAGCATTTTGTTTTATCCTTCAGGCGCATCCCGGATTTTAGGTTGACACGCACCTGCAGGGATACTGGTTATACACCTCAGTAGAGAATAATTTGCACCAATTGGAAAAAATCCACAAAAATCAGCCCACGGGCGAGGTGGTGCACCACCTCGGAAGCAGTCAAATATAAATCTCGGATGCAATTGGCTGGCTCCATAAAGGGCATTTCCGGCATTAAGCTCGGCTGAACTCCTTCAACTTTTTCAAACCAAGGTGATCCATGACACCTCAAATGCAGACCGTCATTGGAGCTCGGCTGCAAAAGGACACCTCAAATGCAGTCCGTCGTTGGAGCTCGGATGCAAGAGGACAGTGTCATACGCAAAAAACTTCAAACCCGAGGTGTGGAGTAAAGATAACAAGGCAGTGATAAAGGCCGAGAACTTAAAGGGCTCCTCGGATACCCGACGTGTAAACTCTTCGGATTCACCTCGGCGATCCTCAAGATCGAAGATGGGAAGATTTGTTGAACCAGTTTTCAAGACCAACGACCGAAAACAAAGAACAGTTCGGAAGAACCGAGGAGCGTCCCCAACTTGTATACCGGTTCAGGGGGCTACTGACGGTGTCCTAGACTAGGGGTACTCACCACATCATCTCCCAACTAGGTGGGTCGAGACGAGGACCCCCATGGCGGCTCACTAATGGGCCACTTGGGGCAGCCCATGACATATACGAGGAAGATTCCACAAGACTTGGTAATCAAGACAAGGACTCCTCTCCACCTACGTATTCGACTAGGACTCTTGTTATCCTTGGCCTCCGGTACATTATATAAGCCGAGGCCAGGCTAGTCGATAGAGGAGATCCATCCATCCCAAACACAATTACATTCTCCTAGCCTTAGAGTTGGGTCTCTCCTTACGATCTCGAGGTAGATCAATCTTGTACTCAATACATCATCATCAATACAATCAAAGCAGGATGTAGGGTACCTCTTCGAGAGGGCCCGGACCTGGGTAAATACTATCTCCTTCGTCCCTGTTACCACCGATCCGAGATCCGCAGCTTGGGACCCCCTACCTTGAGGTCTGCCGATTTTATCGCTGACACTATGCCAAAAGACTCGATAGGTTTCGATACTAAGAATACAAAATGCATCAAAAACATATGGAGGAAACATTGTCAGCAACTCTTGTAGCCGAATACCCACTACAAGGTCGTAATGAAAGATAACACAAACACAAGCACAAGCAATCAAGTGAGGAAAAAACTACCCCAAAGCAGAAGACATAAGGCCCAAGAATAGGGACAACCACAAACACATGTAGTAAAAAACATGAAAAAAGACCACTGTGAGCAAGAAGGCTGATCAAGCATGGGTAAGAGGCATAACAATCCTAAGACTCAGGCGGTGCACGGAGGAAAGGAGATGAATAGCCAGAACCGACACAGAAAACAACTAGCGCAAATGCCTGCAAAAACGAAGAGGAGAGGAGCGACACAATGAGCAAAGGCATCATTGTTGGGGAACGTAGCATGCAATTTCAAAAATTATCCTACGATCACGCAAGATCTATCTAGGAGATGCATAGCAACGAGAGGGGGAGAGTGTGTCCACGTACCCTCGTAGACCAAAAGCGGAAGCGTTAGGTTAACGCGGTTGATGTAGTAGAACGTCTTCGCGATCCAACCGATCAAGTACGGAACGTACGACACCTCCGAGTTCAGCACACGTTCAGCTCGATGACGTCCCTCGAACTCTTGATCCAGCAAAGTGTCGAGGGAGAGTTTCGTCAGCATGATGGAGTGGTGACGATGATGGTGATGTGATCCATGCAGGGCTTCGCCTAAGCACTACGGAAATATGACCGGAGGAGTAAACTGTGGAGGGGGCACTGCACACGGCTAAGAACAATTGATGTGCTTTGGGGTGCCCCCTGCCCCCATATATAAAGGAGGAGAGGGAGGAGGCCGGCCACAGGGGGCGCGCCATGGGGGGCGACTAGGACTCCTAGTCAAAGTCGCCCCCCCTTCCTTCTTTCGGAGGGGGAAAGGGGGAAGGAGAGGGAGAGGGGGAAGGAGAGGGAGAGGGGGAAGTAAAGAGGGCCGCGCCCCCTTCCCCTTGTCCAATTCAGACAACCCATGAGGGAGGGGCGTCACCCCTTGCGGGCTCCCCTCTTTTTCCCCTATGGCCCATGTAGGCCCATTACTTCCCCGAGGGGTTCCGGTAACCTCCCGGTACTCCGAAAAATACCCGAAACGCTCGGGAACCATTCCGGTGTCCGAATACCATCGTCCAATATAATAATCTTTACCTCTCGACCATTTTGAGACTCCTCGTCATGTCCATGATCTCATCCGGGACTCCGAACAAACTGTTGGAAATATGCCCTAGAGGCAATAATAAATTGGTTATTATTATATTTCCTTGTTCATGATAATCGTTTATTATCCATGCTAGAATTGTATTGATAGGAAACTCAGATACATGTGTGGATACATAGACAACACCATGTCCCTAGTAAGCCTCTAGTTGACTAGCTCGTTGATCAATAGATGGTTACGGTTTCCTGACCATGGACATTGGATGTCGTTGATAACGGGATCACATCATTAGGAGAATGATGTGATGAACAAGACCCAATCCTAAGCCTAGCACAAAGATCGTGTAGTTCGTATGCTAAAGCTTTTCTAATGTCAAGTATCATTTCCTTAGACCATGAGATTGTGCAACTCCCGGATACCGTAGGAATGCTTTGGGTGTACCAAACGTCACAACGTAACTGGGTGGCTATAAAGGTTCACTACACGTATATCCAAAAGTGTCTGTTGGGTTGGCACGAATCGAGACTGGGATTTGTCACTCCATGTAAATGGAGAGGTATCTCTGGGCCCACTCGGTAGGACATCATCATAATGTGCACAATGTGACCAAGGAGTTGATCACGGGATGATGTGTTACGGAACGAGTAAAGAGACTTGCCGGTAACGAGATTGAACAAGGTACCGGATACCGACGATCGAATCTCGGGCAAGTACAATACCGCTGGACAAAGGGAATTGTATACGGGATTGATTGAATCCTCGACATCATGGTTCATCCGATGAGATCATCGTGGAACATGTGGGAGCCAACATGGGTATCCAGATCCCGCAGTTGGTTATTGGCCGGAAAGTTGTCTCGGTCATGTCTGCATGGTTCCCGAACCCGTAGGGTCTACACACTTAAAGGTTCGGTGACGCTAGAGTTGTTATGGGAAATAGTATGTGGTTACCGAAGGTTGTTTGGAGTCCCGGATGAGATCCCGGACATGACGAGGAGCTCCGGAATGGTCCGAAGGTGAAGATCGGTATATTGGACGAAGGGTATTGGAGTCCGGAATTGTTCCGGGGATACCAGGTGATGACCAGCGTGTCCGAAAGGGGTTTCGGAGGCCCCGGCAAGCGTTGGGGGGCCTTATGGGCCAAGGGGAGAGGGCACATCAGCCCACTAGGGGGCTGAGTGCCCCTCCCACCCCATCTCACGTAACCAGGAGAGGTGGGGGCGCCACCCCTAGGGCAGCCGCCCCTCCCGGCTTGGGGGGCAAGTTTCCTAGGGGGTGGGGCGCCCAAACCCATCTAGGGTTTCCCCTGTGGACGCCGCCCCTCCCCTAGGGAACCCCAGGGCGCCTCCCCCTCCTCCCTTTCCCCTATATATAGTGAAGGAGAGAGAGGGCAGCCGCACCCTTCCCCTGGTGCAGCCCTCTTTCTCCTCCAACACCTCATCCTCCTCCGTAGTGCTTGGCGAAGCCCTGCCGGAGAACCACGAGCTCCATCACCACCACGCCGTCGTGCTGTCGGAGTTTTCCCTCAACTTCTCCTCTCACCTTGCTGGATCAAGAAGGAGGAGACGTCTCCCAACCGTACGTGTGTTGAACCCAGAGGTGCCGTCCGTTCGGCGCTAGGATCATCGGTGATTTGGATCACGACGAGTACGACTCCATCAACCCCGTTCACTTGAACGCTTCCGCTTAGCGATCTACAAGGGTATGTAGATGCACTCTCCTTCCCCTTGTTGCTAGAATACTCCATAGATTGATCTTGGTGATGCGTAGAAAATTTTGAATTTCTGTTACGATCCCCAACAGTGGCATCATGAGCTAGGTCTATGCGTAGTTTCTATGCACGAGTAGAACACAAGTTGTTGTGGGCGTCGATTTTGTCAATTTACTTGCCGTTACTAGTCTTATCTTGATTCGGCGGCATCGTGGGATGAAGCGGCCCGGACCGACCTTACACATGCGCTTACGTGAGACTGGTTCCACCGACTGACATGCACTAGTTGCATAAGGTGGCTAGCGGGTGTCTGTCTCTCCCACTTTAGTCGGATCGGATTCGATGAAAATGGTCCTTATGAAGGGTAAATAGAAATTGGCATATCATGTTGTGGTTTGGCGTAGGTAAGAAACGTTCTTGCTAGAAACCTATAGCAGCCACGTAAAAACTTGCAACAACAATTAGAGGACGTCTAACTTGTTTTTGCAGCATATGCCTTGTGATGTGATAGGGCCAAAAGGATGTGATGAATGATATATGTGATGTATGAGATTGATCATGTTCTTGTAATAGGAATCACGACTTGCATGTCGATGAGTATGACAACCGGCAGGAGCCATAGGAGTTGTCTTAATTTATTTATGACCTGCGTGTCAACTTAAACGTCATGTAATTACTTTACTTTATTGCTAAAGTGTTAGCCATAGTAGTAGAAGTAATAGATGACGAGACAACTTCAAGAAGACACGATGATGGAGATCATGATGATGGAGATCATGGTGTCATGCCGGTGACAACGATGATCATGGAGCCCCAAAGATGGAGATCAAAAGGAGCAAATGATATTGGCCATATCATGTCACTATTTGATTGCATGTGATGTTTATCATGTTTTACATCTTATTTGCTTAGAACGACGGTAGATTAAATAAGATGATCCCTCGTAATAATTTCAAGAAAGTGTTCCCCCTAACTGTGCACCGTTGCGAAGGTTCGTTGTTTCGAAGCACCACGTGATGATCGGGTGTGATAGATTCTAACATTCGAATACAACGGGTGTAAGCCAGATTTACACACGCAATACACTTAGGTTGACTTGACGAGCCTAGCATGTACAGACATGGCCTCGGAACACGGAAGACCAAAAGGTCGAGCATGAGTCGTATAGAAGATACGATCAACATGAAGATGTTCACCGATGTTGACTAGTCCGTCTCACGTGATGATCGGACACGGCCTAGTTGACTCGGATCATGTTTCACTTAGATGACTAGAGGGATGTCTATCTCAGTGGGAGTTCATTGAATAATTTGATTAGATGAACTTAATTATCATGAACATAGTATAAATTGTCTTTGCAAATATGTTGTAGATAAATAGCTCACGTTGTAGCTCCCTGTTTCAATACGTTCCTAGAGAAAGATTAAGTTGAAAGATATTGTAAGCAATGATGCGGACTAGGTCCGTAGTCCGAGGAGTGTCCTCACTGCTACACAGAAGGCTTACGTATTTGATGCACCGCTCGATGTGCAAACCCCTACAACGTCGTCTGTGGATGTTGTGAACACCTGACAGACACATCCTGATGACTACTTGATAGTTTAGTGCACCATACTTTACGGCTTAGAATCGGGATTCCAATGACGCTATAGAACATATGAGATGTTCCAAGAGCTGGAATTGGGATTTTAGGCTCATGCCCGTGTTGAGAGGTGTGAGACCTCTGACAAGTTCTTTTGCCAACAAGATGGAGGAGCATAGCTCAGCTAGTGAGCATGTGCTCAGAATGTCTGGGTGCTACAATCACTTAAATCAAGTGGGAGTTAAACTTCTGGATAAGATAGTGATTGATAGAGTTCTCTAGCCACTATCACTAAGATACTAGATCTTCGTGATGAACTATGACATGCAAGGGATGGAGTTGATCCCGGAGCTGTTCGCGGTGCTTAAGACCGCAAAAGGTAGAAATCAAGAAGGAGCATCAAGTGTTGATGGTTTAACAAGACCACTGGTTTCAAGAAGGGCAAGGGCTAGAAGGGAAACTTCATGGATGGCAAACCAGTTGCCGCTCCAGTGAAGGAACCCAAGGTTGAACCCAAACCCGAGACTAAGTGCTTCTATTGTAAGGGGAACAGTCACTGGTAGTGGAATTACCCCAAATGCATGGTAGATAAGAAGGCTGGCAACTTCAAAGTATATACGTGTTATTAATGTGTACCTCACTAGTACTCCTGGTAGCACCTGGGTATTGGATACCGGTTCAGTTACTATTATTGGTGACTTGAAGCAAAAGCTACGGACTAAACAGAGACTGGCTAAGGGCGAGGTGACGATGTGTGTTGGAAGTGTTTCCAAAGTTGATGAGATCACCATCGCACGCTCCATCTGCCTTCGGGATTAGTATTGAACCTACATAAATGTTATCAGGTGTCTACGTTGAGCATGAATATGATTAGATCATGTTCATTGCAATACGGTCATTCATTTGAGTTAGAGAATAATGGTTATTCTGTTTACATGAATGATACCTTTCATGGTCATGCACCCTATGTGAATGGTTCATTGAATCTCGATCGTGGTAATACACGTGTTCACGCCAAAAGATGTAGAGTTAATAATGATAGTACCACTTTCTCGTGGCACTGCCGCTTAGGTCATATTGGCGTAAGATGCATGAAGAAACTCCATGTCGATGGATGTTTGGAGTCACTTGATTTTGAATCACTTGACACATGCGAGCCATGCCTCATGGGCAAGATGACTAAGACCCCGTTTTCAGGTACAATGAAACGGGCAAGTGACTTGTTGGAAATCATGCATGCTGATACGTGTGATCCAATGAGAATTGAAGCGTGCAGTGGATATCGCTATTTTCTCATCTTCACTGACGATTTGGGTAGATATAGGTATATTTACTTAATGAAGCACAAGTCTGAAACGTTTGAAAAGTTCAAGCGATTTCAGAGTGAAGTTAAGAATCATCATAACAAGAAGATCATGTTCCCACAATCTGATAAAAAAGGGGGATTTTCTAAGTTATGAGTTTGGCAAACACTTAAGACATTGTGGAATTGTTTCACAGTTGAAGCCACCTGGAACACCACTGGGTTATGGTGTGTCCAGATGTCGTAATCGAACCTTATGAGATATGGTGCGATCTACGATGTCTCTTACCGATCTACCGTTTTCATTTTGAGGATATGCGTTAGAGACAGCTGCATTCACTTTATATAGGACACCATATAAGTCCGCTGAGACGACGTCGTATGAACATTGGTTTGGCGAGAAACCAAAGTTGTCGTTTCTTAATGTTTGGGGTTGCGATGCTTAAGGCTTCAGCCGGAGAAGCTCGAACCCAAAGCGGACAAACACATCTTCATAGGATACCCAAAGGTGATAGTTGGGTATACCTCCTATCTCAGATCCGAGGGCAAATTGTTTGTCGCTAAGAACGGGTCCTTTCTCGAGAAGGAGTTTCTCTCGAAAGAATTGAGTGGGAGGAAGATAGAACTTGATGATGTTGTCGAACCTTTACTTCAACCAAAGAGTGATGCAACATAGAAAGATGTTTTCTGTGGAGCCTACGTCTGTTGAATGGGAAGTTAATGATAGTGATCATGAAGCTTCGGATCAAGTTGCTATCGAACCTCGTAGGTCGACAAGGATATGTACTACTCCTGAGTGGTACGGTAATCCTGTCTTAGATATCATGTTGTTAGACAACAATGAACCTACGAGCTATGGAGAAGCGATGGTGGGCCTGTATTCCGACAAATGGTTAGAAGCCATGAAATCCGAGATAGGATCCATGTATCAGAACAAAGTATGGACTTTGGTGGACTTGCCCGATGATCGGCAAGCCATTGAGATAAATGGATCTTTAAGAAGAAGACGGACGTGGGCGGTAATGTTACCGTCTATGAAGCTCGACTTGTGGGAAAGAGTCTTTTCACAAGTTCAAGGAGTTGACTACGATGAGAATTTCTCACCCGTAGCGATGCTTAAGTCCGTCGGAATCATGTTAGCATTAGCTGTATTTTTCGATTATGAAATCTGACAGATGGATGTCAAAACAAGTTTTCTTACCAGTTTTCATAAGAAAAGGTTGTATGTGATACAATAAAAGGTTTTGTCGATCCTAAGGATGCTAAAAGGTATGCTAGCCCCATCGATCCATTTATGGACTAGAGCGAGCATCTCGGAGTCGGAATATATGCTTTGATGGAGTGATCGAAGCTTTTAGGTTTATACAATGTTTGCTAGAAACTTGTATTTACAAGAAAGTGAGTGGGAGCACTACAACATTTCTGATAATTATATGTGGATGACATATTGTTGATCCGAAATAATGTAGAATTTCTGGAAAGCATAAACGGTTGTTTGAAGAGTATTTTTCAAAGGAAGACCTGGATAAAGCTGCTTACAAATTGGGCATCAAGATCTATAGAGATAGATCAAAACGCCTGATGATACTTTCAAAGAACGCACACCTTGACATGTTTTTGAAGGAGTTCAAAATAGATCAGTCAAAGAAGGGGTTCTTACCTGAGTTGTAAGGTGTGAAGTTGAGTAAGACTCAAAGATTGACCACGGCAGAAGAAAGAGGAAGGACGAATGTCGTCCCCTATGCTCTTGCCATAGGCTCTATACGGTATGCCATGCTGAGTACCGCACCTGATGTGTGCCTTGCCACATGTCTGGCAAGAGGGTACAAAGGTGATCTAGGAGTAGATCACTAGATAGCAGTCAAAAATTATCCTTAGAGGAATAAGGAAATGTTTCTCGGTTATGGAGGTGATAAAGAGTTCGACATAAAGAGTTACGTCGATGCAAGCTTAACACCTATCCGGATAGCTCTGAGTAGAGATGACCGGATACGTATAATGGAGCAACAATTTGGAATAGCTCCAAGTGGAACGTGGCAGCAGCATCTACGATATAAAGTTTTGCGAAATACATAGGGATCTGAATATGGCAAGACCCGTTGACTACAACCTCTCTCACAAGCATAACATGATCAAACCCAAAACTCATTGGGTATTAATCACATAGTGATGTGAACTAGATTAGTGACTCTAGTAAACTCTTGGATGTTGGTCACCTGGCGATGTGACCTGTGAGTGTTAATCACATGGTGATGAGAACTAGATTATTGACTAGTGCAAGTGGGAGACTGTTGGAAATATTCCCTAGAGGCAATAATAAATTGGTTATTATTATATTTCCTTGTTCATGATAATCGTTTATTATCCATGCTAGAATTGTATTGATAGGAAACTCAGATACATGTGTGGATACATAGACAACACCATGTCCCTAGTAAGCCTCTAGTTGACTAGCTCGTTGATCAATAGATGGTTACGGTTTCCTGACCATGGACATTGGATGTCGTTAATAACGGGATCACATCATTAGGAGAATGATGTGATGGACAAGACCCAATCCTAAGCCTAGCACAAAGATCGTGTAGTTCGTATGCTAAAGCTTTTCTAATGTCAAGTATCATTTCCTTAGACCATGAGATTGTGCAACTCCCGGATACCGTAGGAATGCTTTGGGTGTACCAAACGTCACAACGTAACTGGGTGGCTATAAAGGTTCACTACAGGTATCTCCAAAAGTGTCTGTTGGGTTGGCACGAATCGAGACTGGGATTTGTCACTCCATGTAAATGGAGAGGTATCTCTGGGCCCACTCGATAGGACATCATCATAATGTGCACAATGTGACCAAGGAGTTGATCACGGGATGATGTGTTACGAAACGAGTAAAGAGACTTGCCGGTAACGAGATTGAACAAGGTATCGGATACCGACAATCGAATCTCGGGCAAGTACAATACCGCTAGACAAAGGGAATTGTATACGGGATTGATTGAATCCTCGACATCGTGGTTCATCCGATGAGATCATCGTGGAACATGTGGGAGCCAACATGGGTATCTAGATCCCGCTGTTGGTTATTGGCCGGAAAGTTGTCTCGGTCATGTCTGCATGGTTCCCGAACCCGTAGGGTCTACACACTTAAGGTTCGGTGACGCTAGAGTTGTTATGGGAAATAGTATGTGGTTACCGAAGGTTGTTCGGAGTCCCGGATGAGATCCCGGACATGATGAGGAGCTCCGGAATGGTCCGGAGGTGAAGATCGGTATATTGGACGAAGGGTATTGGAGTCCGGAATTGTTCCGGGGGTACCAGGTGATGACCAGCGTGTCCGAAAGGGGTTTCGGAGGCCCCGGCAAGCGTTGGGGGGCCTTATGGGCCAAGGGGAGAGGGCACATCAGCCCACTAAGGGGATGACGCCCCTCCCACCCCATCTCACGTAACCAGGAGAGGTGGGGGCGCCACCCCTAGGGCAGCCGCCCCTCCCGGCTTGGGGGGCAAGTTTCCTAGGGGGTGGGGCGCCCAAACCCATCTAGGGTTTCCCCAGTGGCCGCCGCCCCTCCCCTAGGGAACCCTAGGGTGCCTCCCCCTCCTCCCTTTCCCCTATATATAGTGAAGGAGAGAGAGGGCAGCCGCACCCTTCCCCTGGCGCAGCCCTCTTCCTCCTCCAACACCTCATCCTCCTCCGTAGTGCTTGGCGAAGCCCTGCCGGAGAACCACGAGCTCCATCACCACCACGCCGTCATGCTGTCGGAGTTTTCCCTCAACTTCTCCTCTCACCTTGCTGGATCAAGAAGGAGGAGACGTCTCCCAACCGTACGTGTGTTGAACCCAGAGGTGCCGTCCGTTCGGCGCTAGGATCATCGGTGATTTGGATCACGACGAGTACGACTCCATCAACCCCGTTCACTTGAACGCTTCCGCTTAGTGATATACAAGGGTATGTAGATGCACTCTCCTTCCCTTCGTTGCTAGATTACTCCATATATTGATCTTGGTGATGCGTAGAAAATTTTGAATTTCTGCTACGATCCCCAACACAAACTTTGGTCACCAAAACACATAACTCATAATACAAATCGTCATCGAACGTTAAGCGTGCGGACCCTACGGGTTCGAGAACTATGTAGACATGACCAAGACACATCTCTGATCAATAACCAACAGCGGAACCTGGATGCTCATATTGGTTCCTACATATTCTATGAAGATCTTTATTGGTCAAACCGCAATGACAACATACGTTATTCCCTTTGTCATCGGTATGTTACTTGCCAGAGATTCGATCGTCAATATCTCCATACCTAGTTCAATCTCATTATCGGCAAGTCTCTTTACTCGTTCCGTAATGCATCATCTCATAACTAACTCATTAGTGACATTGCTTGCAAGGCTTATCATGATGTGCATTACCGAGAGGGCCTAGAGATACCTCTCCAATACTCGGAGTGACAAATCCTAATCTCGATCTATGCCAACCCAACAAACACCTTTGGAGACACCTGTAGAGCATCTTTATAATCACCCAATTATGTTGTGACGTTTGATAGCACACAAGGTGTTCCTCCGGTATTTGGGAGTTGCATAATCTCATAGTCAAATGAATATGTATAAGTCATGAAGAAAGCAATAGAAATAAAACTTAACGATCATTATGCTAAGCTAACAGATGGGTCTTGTCCATCACATCATTCTCCTAATGTTGTGATCCCGTTCATCAAATGACAACACATGTCTATGGTCAGGAAACCTAACCATCTTTGATTAATGAGCTAGTAAGATAGAGGCATACTAGGGACACTTTATTTTGTCTATGTATTCACACATGTATCAAGTTTCCGATTAATACAATTATAGCATGAATAACGAACATTTATCATGATATAAGGAAATATAAACAACAACTTTATTATTGCCTCTAGGGCATATTTCCTTCAATCATATCCCTGAAAAGCAAAGGGGAAGCATCCAAACCTCGGCCAGTGGGAGGAGCAAACGGGAAGTTAGCCGACGAAGCAACGAACAAACGACTAGCAACAAAGTTAGACAAACCACGAGCAAGTGTGTTCCACGCCCAGCCCGCGGCATAAAACAACGAATTAATAAGAAAACACAATCGCCTTAAGGAAAAGACCAAAAAGCTCACAAAGCACCCTTACTCGTCAGACCACAACTCACGCGAGACAACATGGACCGTTTGTCAGCGCCTTCACCCCTAGCCGGGTAGGTTCGACCATGTGAGCTGGATGCGGGCGTGCGTGGGGGCATGCCCGGATGTGCGCCCTTTAACCGGACAAGCCGTGTCGTTGGGCTCGCACTGCTCGCCTCGCACACACATGAGCCAAATGGAACAACTTGAACCAACCCGGCATGGATAGCCGGTCCTGATAGCATGGCCCCACTCATGAGTTGACTAGCCCAGTAGAGGCTGAGCAGGCGCGCATGGGCATCGCACCACGCAAGCCACCCATGCATACCCCGCATGAGGCCAACAAACCTGACCGGCTAGCTTCACGCATGCTCGACCCACGCCCCCACACATGAGCCGACATAGGCGGTCGCGGCGCATGACGATGCAAAATACTGCCAGATCCCTCGGTAGGGGTCCAAGCGCAGCTAGAAGTCTTAGATTGGAGGTCACACGAGGGGTTTATCAAGGTTCGGGCCTCCAGAGAGTAATGTCCTACGTCCTGCTTGTGTTTGGTTATTCATGGTGGAGGGATACCTCATACGAGGGGATACAATGGTGTGTGACATTGCTACCGGGAGTTTTTATGTGAGAATATATGGGAACGAGAGCTCCCTAGCCTCTCCTTATACAAACGATGGAGGCTAGGGTTTACAGGGAGGGAGACGCGATCTATGCCGCCGCCGCCCTTGACTTTGAGGGCAAGAAGGCTTCCTGCGCCCTCCTTAAGGTTTCTCCCTTGCCCCGGGCCTCATGGGCCCCTGGTCAAGTCCGAGGTCGGGCTCCCTTGGGTGAGCCACCCCCGGTGTATGACACCGTCAACGCACGCCCCGCCTATTGCGACCGGACCTGCCTGTAAGAGGCGAAGGATG
>NC_041392.1:490244567-490323519 GCF_002162155.2 Triticum dicoccoides
TTCGACCATGCCATCGTGCATGAGGCAACGCGGGGGAGGGCTATCAAGTTCGCGACCGAAGGAGCCCCATGACGATGGCCTCGAGTGCGCCCGTGGTCCAATCGCTATGGACCGCCGAGGTGGGTTGCCCGGGTGTGCACCAACGTGTAGATGGGATGGCACGGAGAGTCCCGTGAGTCCCCCGTAGCACGCCATCTGAGAACGAAGCACATAGAGGGCACTCTCGCCCGCGAAGCCCTCCCCGGGAGGCGGGTACTCCAACATCCTTTTTAAGAGTAATGCGTTGATTGTGCAACACCCAAATTCAAATTCTATACACAAAGGAAAAACTAAACGCCTCTCAGTAGATTTTTCTTCTTGCCTCAAAGCGCATGAGAGTCATTTTGACTCGACATCTGATCGTATCGAAGTATCATTTTTCTGATTTTTTGGCCAAACCAACGATTTAAAATCTTTAATGGCATTTTAACAATTCAGAGGGTCCACCCAATCGAGATGGACTTGGGTATTCCGTAAAACAATGTAAGCCTATCGCGGTTTTCGGTGCGATTCACTTTTGGTCCAGTGATGTTAGCGAGATATACCGATGAGGCTATATAAGTTAAGATACCACTGGATAAAAAAGTCGCCACGTATTAATCAACCCAATCCCCCTCTCCCCCTCCCCGCAACCAGTCGCTCTTCGTTAGGTCCCAACCACAGCGGCTGATTTGGGGGCCCAACCTCACTAGCCAGTCTCGTCATTCATCTGGCGTAGCTAGTGATACACTGAACGGCCTCTCCCCTCCTTCTCCAGCATCTGTATTCCCTACTGGAGTTGTCGTTCTTGTTGCATCTGACCACTCCAAACATCCGCGTCTCCTAGTTGTATACTACGGCTCATCCCTGTCAATGGTGGCGCTTCGTGGAATGCTAAAGCAAGATGAAGACCATGATCAAAATCAACGTCAGCTTTGGCGAGGGACAAAGGTAATTCGAATTCTTGCAACCTTGGTTCTAGATCCAAAGCCATATGTTCTGATTAGCATTTGCAACTTTGGTTGGTGAATTTTATCTTCATGGTTTTTCTCTTTTTTTTCTTCGATGCAAGACAGTAGGTAAGGTTGGCATCTGGTGGCAAAAGTGTCTATGTTCATGCTTAGCCCAAAAGGAAAAGAAGAGAAAACAAAAGGAGAAAGAAACGCAAAATGCTGAGCTGGTAGAGATAGTATTTGCATCACCAGCGTCATAAATGAGTACCGGAAGTGACAAGGAAACCCCAGGTGTTCTCCAAACCGAACGGCGCCGCATCAACAACCTATCGCCGCCGTCCGATTCAGATCGCGCGGCTGGTCGCCAGCGTGACACCTCTCCCCGTCCACGAGGTCCAGGCGGAAGAAAAAGGAGAGATTTTTCCTCCTCCTGGTTATTCACATCGTCTGGTTATTCACAATCATCACATTGAGCAGAGGGGAGAAAATTGCGAGGAGGGGAGGAGGATTCCGAATCGCAGTTGCAACCCAGTAATCCACTCCACCACCGCACGGATTCGATCGCCGCCGCCGCCGCCATCGCCTCCCCCCACCGCTGTAGGAACCCTCACGGCCGGCGCCGCTACCCTCCCCCTTCCCTTCGACTAGGGTCTCCTTTCGTCCCGCACTGCGAGCTGCTAGGGTTCCCCTCGCCCTTGCCCTCGCCCTCGCCGGTTAGGGTTCCCCCGTTGGCCCCCTCCTCTTCAACGGGGTGCGGGCGGACGCTGGGGAAGAAGGGCGCCTAGGGCCTCGCCGCCCAATGGCTCCCGCCGCAAAGCGGGGCGCCAAGGGCACCAAATGGAACAGAGACCCGCAGCTCGGGGACCTCGTCCTCGCCAAGGTCAAGGGCTACCCTTTCTGGCCAGCCAAGGTCCAGCCTACACTCCTGCCTGCTACCTAGGGTTTTCTTCCCCCATAGCGAGCCAGTTCCCTCCCTTTCTGCATCTTTCTTGGCCACATCTCTGCCTGCCTGAATCTTGATATGTCTAGGATACTGACCGTGTGCTTCAGCCTTGGAGGTTAATGCTTCTTATCTATGCAGGTGAGCAGGCCGGAGGATTGGAATCAGGAGCCCACTCCGCGCAAGTTCTTTGTCCTCTTCTTTGGCACCAAAGAGATGTAAGACCATCCTCATGCTCATTAGTTACTAGCTCCTTTTGTCGCCATGTTTAACGGTATTCTAACGGCCAATTCTACCCTGGATGATTTATCGGATAAGAGATTTAAGACCGTCCTCGTGCTCATTAGTTACTAGCTCCTTTTGTCGCCATGTTTAATGGTATTCTAACTGCCAATTCCACCATGGATGATTTATTGTATAACAGATGTAAGGCCGTCCTCGTGCTCATTAGTTACTAGCTCCGTTTGTCGCCATGTTTAACGGTATTCTAACTGCCAATTCTACTGCGGATGATTGATCGGATACATGAATGCCACATGTCGCCACGCTCTTGATGAATGCGCCACTTCATACTTGCCTTTTTGTGTTTGTATTCTTTACATTTATCACACAGCCAAGATCATGTGCAGGAGACACCAACACTCTTTTGTAGTTATTCATACCCAATTTATTGCCTCAAATTCCGCTAAGTTCATCCGTTAAGGTATGCCACGTGTGGGTAAGTAGTTTACGTATTTTTTGCTTTGGGAACATGGCTACTCTGTCTCCTATAGTGACAACATATTTCTTATTGTTGGCAAGATGGATTTTACACGTGTACTAGGGAAAAAAATAGGACAGAGCGATCATTTGATTCTGATTTAAATAAATGCTTGTACTGCATAGTTTGCAGTTTTTAATTCTGCCTATTTTATTTTATCTGAGCTTTACTTAATCTGACTTTCGGCTTGGCTGGGTAGATTAGTATATACTAGATGATGCCCCGGGCGTTACTGCAGGAACCTTGCTAAAAGAAATGCATAAATAGTCGCTGCAAAATCATCTCTTTTATTTTACCTGAGCTTTACTTAATCTGATTTTCGGCTTGGGTCGGTAGATTGCTATATACTATATGATGCCCCGCACGTTGCTGCGGGAATCTTGCTAAAAGAAATGCATAAATAGTCGCTGCAAAATCATCTAAAACTAATGGAAGCAAATTAAGTTATTAAACAATAAAAACACGAAGCATATAAAAAATAAAAATAAATTACAGTTAAAAGACTGTCGTTTCTAACAAAATGGGAAGGGTGAACTACATAGGTATGCTGCAATTTCCCAAAACATATATTGTCGACATAAAATCTAATGCAAAAAATTAACTTATGACTAACATGCATGAGTTTATCTGACAGCGCTGCATGTATGGAGTAATGCAAAAAACTGTAATTATGACTTGCATGCATGACTAGCTTATGTGGCATGGTTCCATATCTTGGAAAAATAGGTAGTGGGTTGTAGCTATTTAGGAATAGTATAGAAGATGACTTGCATGCATGACTTGCTTATGTGGCATGGTTGCATGGCTAGAAAAAATAGGTAGTGGGTTGTACTTATTTAGGAATAGAAGATTCCTATATCTATACTAAAAAACCCCTTTGGTGTAAAAGTTTAAGTCTTGTGATTATTGTTTCCACCAATGATCTAAGGTTACACATTGCTGTGCAAGGTCAGTCTAGGAGGTACAATTCTTCACAGACTGAGTCTGAAAGATGAAAGCAGTACTTCCACTCTTAGTTGATTTATTATGAACTTCTCACTCTTTATTTCTAGTTTTCAATTATTGATAAGTACTCTTAACCGCTCCTACAGCCTTTCATTTTCTTCCAAATAGTAAGAATGAGAATGTTATTAATTCTATTGTAACTTGAGCCTGTGCAGCAAACTGATCTACATATTGTTAAGTATGTTATTCTCCATAAATTGTGGTAGGTAATGATCTTTAGACCTCTTAAATTACTTTGGTGCTAATAGAGCAATTAAATTACTCCACTTGATTGATTCAGTCGGTTGCTTTAGCTTATAAGGTATTCTCTACGCGGAGCATTTCTTTAATTGCTTTAAAACCGTGTCACCATTTTGTCTAGATACAATATTGATTTGTTACCCTTGCTGTCTTCCATGCCTGCGTTTTCTTTGCTATTTTGAGCTTATCGCGACAACTCTTTAAAGGCTAAAGTAAAAGAATTACTTGATTACTAATGAATGAATATCTCCGACAGTGCTTTCGTAGGTTTGCCAGATCTCCAGCCATTTACAGAACAGGTGAAGAATGACTTGGTAAATCAAGCTCGAGAGAAAAGATTTCCGAAAAGACATGCGAAAGGTCTTGAAGAAGCCTTGGTGGAGATATGCAAGGCCTATGACGAGCTGCCAAAATCATCTGAAACTGCCAATGATGTGTTGCCTGATCAAACTCTTGATATGAGTGAGAAACCTACAGAATCCCTTGTAAAGCCACCTGATGATGGTGAGACTCCAAGAGTGGAACAAATGGAAGTTGATAGTTCTGTGGACAACTTGAATACTTTAAGGCACGGTTCAGGAACCGAGGAGAATGTGAAAGATGGTGGTCATGACAGAAAGGACATTGTTCCAGCAGTTATTAATAGGAAAAAACCTGCAGAAAAGGATTCTGACCATCCCAAGAAAAAGAAGCCTGTGACATCGAAGTCAGCTACCAACATGCACCTTGAACAAATGGAAGTTGATAGTTCTGTGGGCAACTTGAATAATTTAAGGCACGGTTCAGGAACTGAGGAGAACGTGAAAGATGGTGGTCATGACAGAAAGGATACTTTTCCAACAGTTACTAATAGGAAAAAATCTGTAGAAAAGAATTCTGACCATCCCAAGAAAAAGAAGCCTGTCACATCGAAGTCAGCTATCAACATGCACCTTGAACAAGCACGCTCACCAACCTCTCTGTTCTCAGGAAGAGAGACTGAAGGCCAAAAAGTTGGGAAAGAGGGCCGTCCAACTGAAGGTATCCTTTTGGACCCTAATGTAGAGATAGTTTGTGCCCTTGAAGTGCCAAAGAAAGATAAATCCAAGATGCAGTTGAAGACTGCTGACAGGGAGGAAAACAAGCATGTCGATGGCACTGGTATTTCTGGGAGGACTACTCCTGAGGCTCTACCTGGTACTGTACCAGCCAATAGTGCTGACAAAGAGAGCGGAGGATTTAGAAAGCTGAAACCGATGATGAAACAATCACTTATGGACAAATCAGAGAGAAGGTGCCCTAACAAAGTAATGGTTGACAAGCCTAACAAGCAGTTGACTGTAAAATCACCTGTTGTCTTGTCTTCCAATAAGAAATCTCTGCCTGGTAGTGGTCAGCGCAAGCCGGAGGGTAGCACTGATATGCGTCCGGCAAAGAGGCCAAAACTAGTAGACAGAGCCAATGAAACAGTTAAGACAGGGGCAAAGAGTGAACTTAGGTTACCTGTTGATATTGGAAAGGATAATTCTGTGAAAAATGAGAAATCCACTTCCGTTGGAGCCAGAAACAACACATTTCCCGAGACTGTAACCGCTGATGGTAGGACAAGGAAATCAGGTGTAGTTGTATCACCCCTACCAAGGCCGCATTCTGAGCGAATGGAACAGGCACCTGGTTCTGCAACCAAGTTAATTGGTTTTGATACTGCTAAGAAGGGCTCCAGCATGAGGGAGGATGGCTCACGTGTTGGTAGGCCATTGGCACAACCCAGGAGAAGAGCATGTCGTTTCGATGATGATGATGAGGAAGAACAACGAACCCCACCTCATAAAACTGTGGCCAAATCAATCTCCACTCATGTAACCCCAACAGACAAGATCCATCAGACAGGTATTCGGGGGATTCCTTCATCACAAGTTGGCAATGTTTCTGCAAAAAAATCTGGTTTGGCAAGAGAAGAGAAACCCAGAAGTGTTGGAAGGTCACCTGTGAAGCACGAGCCAATTTATTCACCAAGTCAAGGTAAAGTGCACGCTAGACCACAAATGACTGGGCGAAAATCGGCCACTATCTCAGTTGACACTTCTTCTGCTTTGGGTAACAAGATTAACCCGGCAGACCGCAAATCCTCCGACCAATTAAAAAATCCAGGATCATCTGAAGTGAAGAAACCGCAAGGTAGTTCTTCTAAAGTAGTGCAGCAGACATCTGGGAACTCTCACTCTCAAAGCCATGCTACCTTAGAAAAGAATGTACTTCTGTCTAAATCAGAAAATGCCAAGGTTAAAGCTAAGCCCAGCACACAGATAGCTATGACTGCCGAGAATAGGTTAAGTGCCACTTTGTCAGATGAACGAAGCGGGAAGCTGGATCACTCTAAAGAGGACAGGTATACTGCTTTGAATTTGCTAAGTTTCTTTCTTATGTTTTTTTTTGTCTACGTTTATACATGTTTAGCTATGCACTTTGTTGATGTTGCAATTTCCTCTTATGCAGATCAAATTTTGTTGATAAAGCAGATTTCGCTGAGTCTAATGCTGACTCTGACAAGTCAATTAAGCGTCTTATTGCAGCTGCCCAAGCAAAGAGAAACCATCTTGCGTCTGGTCAAGGAAATTCTGATGGCTCTTCTGCAGATAATGCTGTTCTTGCTTCCGCAGCGTATGGCTTGCCTGGACTAAGTCCTAGTCCTGTTTTTCACATTCCTTCTGCATCAAGAAATGCTATTTCAGAGGGTGACATCATGCAATCTCAAGATTCCATCTGTGAACCTGGTCACCGAGTTGATCTGAAAAAGCCAGCAGAAACTGACCATGAACATGAAAAGAGTCCGAAACCTAAGCAATCCAGCAGTTCACTGGGTGGTGGTACTGATGCAGCAATTGCACGTGATGCCCTGGAGGGAATGATAGAGACTCTGTCGAGGACAAAGGATAGTATAGGTCGTGCTACACGTCATGCAATCGAGTGCTCGAAACATGGCATTGCTGAAGAGGTACCCCCTGCACACCCACACCCACACATGCATTCATAGACACACACATTTTTCAATCATGTACATTCATTAATCCACATGCCATCAGCATTGCCTTTTCATCACAAGCAAAGTACCCTTATTAATTAATTCATTATATGTCATCAGATTGTTGCGCTTCTCATAAGGAAAATCGAGAATGAGCCTAATTTGCATCGCAAGGTTGATCTCCTTTTTCTTTTGGACTCCATAACACAGTGTTCTCACTCTCAGAAAGGTAAGTTCTCTTTGTATTATGTTGCACCAATTCACAGAACTATACGTTTCCTTAAGCCCAAGATTTAATTACCTGATTTCTGAATGCTTAGGCGTTGCTGGGGCTTCATATGTTCCCACTGTTCAAGCTGCATTACCTCGTCTTTTGAGTGCTGCTGCTCCACCTGTAGCTGGTGCTCGTGAAAACCGACGCCAGTGCCTAAAAGTACCAACTTTAATACTAATTATCGAGTTGTTATTTCCACAGACAATTTTCATTTCTGTCCATTTGCTTTGTAGGTTTTAAGATTGTGGCTAGAGAGAAAGATTATGCCAGAAAATGTACTGCGAAAATACATGAATGACATAGAGGTGCCAAATGATAACACACACGCTGGTTTCATGCTCAGGCGACCGTCCCGAGCTGAACGTTCTGTTGATGACCCTATTAGGGAGATGGATGACATGCTTGTTGATGAATATGGCAGGTATTTTGTGATCTGATAACTGATATACTCCCTTTGTCCTTTTTTGTTTGATGTTTTAGAATCCTTACAAGCTACAATTAAACCTGACCACCAGGCCACCATTATATGGTTAAAACTCTCAAGGGAAGGTACAGAACTATGTACTAGCTTTGTCATCCGAAGTTATTGTTCTATTAATTTAATATATAATACTAATAGGAATAGGAAGTTACATAAAGGCAATGGTCAAAGCCACATTTGGTTTTGGATACACAAGTCATCAAAACATAAAATAGAAAAAGAACGGTGTACTAGCTTTGTAACACGGTATAACTTCCGTTTAATAAAACTCAGTATAACTGGTTTTATTTTGTGGCTGAAAGTCATAAGTTTGTATGATGGGTTTCTTAACAAATATTTTAAATCTATAATGAGTACCACTTAATGAACCACTTCAGAGCATCTCCAGAAGACTACATCCAATATAGGGCGAGCCGGCGAGCGAGTCCTTATATAATGCGAGATCACTGTTTGTGCTCTTCCACCAGCGGCCTACCAATACCTACCTTATTTTCTTGTCTACGTAGATAATGGCAAGTGGAACCCACCCATCATTGGGTCATAGTTTTTCCTTTATTTTTCACCCGCAGTGCCCGGGAGCTCACGATGGTTGAGCTTGGAGGTGGGTGGCGGATGGCAGATGGCAGTGGCGGGTGACTGAGGCAGGTGGTGCAGCAGAGGTGACTGAGTGGCAGTGCGGGCGGCCGTGGCTCCGCTTGGGGAGGCGGGCGGTGGTGCAGTTGACATGATGTTATGGGCTTTGAGTTCTGTGCAACAGCCGTGTTGCAAGACCACAAGCCACAGTGGCAGTGGTGTGGGCTTGACAAGTGTGCATGCTCGCGGCCTTGTATGGGCATACGGGGAGGTATAGGATAGGTTATGTTAGAGGAAGTAAGAGTCGAGCAAATCAAGTTATATCCGTGTTGGGCGTGGCTGGGTCTTTTAAGTTTAGGAAGATATAGTTATGGTTTGGTCAAGAGTCTAGTTGTGATCTGGCTTGTGAATCAAGTCGCTTGCCTAGATAAAGGTTATGTGTATTAATTACTGAACGAAGACTCAACAGGTCAACTAAGCTTCAGAGTATCACTACCATGATGGTGATTAGGCCCTGTGATGGTTAGATGAGGTGAATACCCTACCCCTGGTCTTTGGACCCTTATCCCTATCAAGATCCATGACACATGAATCAGTTTCACTGATACTTTTCATCTTATAAGAAAGCCAGTAAACTCAGCAGTCTCTGTGTCGGATAGACAGATACATGTTCTGCTCAAGACATAAATCAATGAACTATGTTTTATAGTTATTACCTTGTTGCTGTTCTCTAAAATCATGTATGACCATATCTGTATCGTACTTGTAGTATTCTATGAGAATGTCAGTGCCACATGCTTTGACCATAGTAAGGCCCTTAGGTACTCTAGGGACCTTCATCTTGTTTCGATAATCCAAGTGCGTCAGCTGATTTTATGTTCACCTACCTCTGCTGGAACCTATTAAATTGAGTTCCTTGAGATTTTAGTGGCCGTATGTGTGGTATCATCTTAATTCAACTCATTGCTGACATATGTTATGTGTTCTTTTTTGTGTTTTGTGCAGTAATACAACCATTGAGTTCTCTGGAATATTATCATCAAATGTCTTTGTAAATGATGAGGATTTCCGTCGGATTGATGGGTCATTGCCAGTTATTTCACTGCGAGTTGGAGGGGGTGGGATACAAGAAAGTGAAGAGATTATTGCTCCAAACTCTGTTGAGGAACACATTACGGTACTAGAAAGTGCAACTAGTGATGCTGTAATGGAAGATGCTTCAGTTTTACCAAGGAACAGTCAACAGATAGAGGGATCTACCCTCATTGAGCATGATTCTAAGCAGGAAGCAGGTTCAGAGGAGGCATTGACTAATCAGTACGAGCTTCCCCCTCTACCTGAGGGTCCTCCACCTCTTCCACTGGATTCATTACCTCCCCAGCCTTTACCTGAGGGCCCTCCACCTCTTCCATTGGATTCACCGCCTCCCCCACCTCCTTTGCCCCCTTCACCACCACCTGCTACACCACCTCCGCCGCCACCACCACTTTCACCATCTTCGCCACCTCCACCGCCACCCCTGCCATCTGGACCACCTCCGCAGCCTGCTCCACCACCTCCTCATCCTTCAATCCCGCCACCTGTTCCGTCATCTCCATCATCACTGGGTTATCAGCATGCCATGCCAGAATATTTTAGGCCTCCCAATGTAATTGTTTTTTCAATGCGTACTTTATTTAGCAGGTCCTGTTGTGTTCTTCGTTTAATAATAAAGATTTTTGGATGCAGGGTAACCAACTAACAGGAAATTCATCAATTCAAGGTGTTGGAAATACGCCGAACTTTATGCCTGCTGTACCAGTGAATGCACAAGCTCCAGTTAATTATGCCCCATCATTGCCACCGGATTATGGAAGCAACAATATCTTTCTGCCACAGCAAGCTTCTAATGGTAATTATCAGTTTCAGCCTGGTGTATCTTTTCATCAAGGGGCTTTCAGTGCTTTCCCATCGGCACAAACACCACCAGTTCACCCCCACACTCATCACACACACATTAACCCCATGGGCCAACAATCTGTACCACCTCCATGCAATTCTTATGGTGTACAGCCCTTTCCAAATAGTCAAAGCCAGTATACATCGGAAGAACAGTGGCGAATGACATCTGGTAACTTCAGTCCAGATGACCAGCATAATACCTGGTTACCAGGTGGCAGATCACTATCTTGTTCAGACGGGTCATTCATGCAGGATGGTATGTTTGCCTGTAACCTGGTTTATGTATCTTATATTTGAGAAACTTGAGATGATAATGATTCACTTTTCTGATAGGGTATCCGAGGTCGAACATTGACAGATCTTCAATGAATCCAATGAGTCATCAACATGCTGTACTTAACCATTTGCCGTCTGGAGCACCACATCCAGGTTTTTGGCTTCTTAAAGTTCACATTGTCACTATTTTTTCCTTCTGATAGCTTGTGCATTCAAATGAATCTTAATGAAGCTTAGTAAGATCCATTGATAATAGATGCCATGTACCCCATTGTGCTGTGATACCTCCTTGTCGGCTAATCTTGTGAATTTCGTTAAATAATCAGTTCATGTATATACGCTATATCTTTCCTTTTTTTTTAAATCCTTTTGTTTCTATTCTTGTTTTTTGACAGGCCATGTTGTTCCTCACATGCTGCCAGCCAAGCCTGATATTCATGCACTTAATTGCTGGAGGCCTTCTGGATGAACCTGTATAATTAACTCTGCGGTAATCTCCTCTCTGTTGATACTTTGTATCACTTTTCTATTTGTCTCTTTGTTATCTTCATTGATCTTTAGATTAGTTGTCTACGACACTTCCATCTATCTAGTACTGCAGTTGAGTTGACTTCTCAGTTCTTCACATACAGGTTTTGACATGGGAAATTGGAGACGTTGGGAGCCATTTTAAATGGGGATTCAACAAGAGGTGCTTATGTTAGCCTGTTCTGCGATGAGGATGCACTTTTGCCTGGGGAGTAATGATGAGATCTGATGTTAGTAATTGGAATGGACATTTTACATTGTAATTAGTCTTGACAGCAGCATCCAGCAGACTAATCTCTCTTAGTGTAAGCGCATGTTTTACATGAGACAAGTACTCTCCTGTTCATTTAGATGTTGCTTTTGGTGTGTTTCTTTGAGGAGTGCAAACTGCGGTTAATGTATTTTGCTCAGACGGTGTGTTAGACATAAGTATCAGTTCTTATAGTAAAATATTGGGAACTTATATATACAAGGGCATACTGATGGTATCTATGGCACTTTCTACAGTTTGCTGTACTTGGACTGTTGTGCCTACTGTGCAACACATATCAAGTTTCACGTAGACAAATCTAAGTCAAAACAGAAAAGCTAAAGTACTGTTCTTACTCTTGTTCTCTATGCACTGCGACTTTGCTCTTTAGATAAAATTATATATATCTCCTATCCAGTTATGTGTTAGCAGACAAGGCTAAAACTATGATGGGTTTATGTGGACATCATTTGGGTTTCCATAGATTGGTTGATATTGTATGCTGGTATTCATTTCCTGGAAATTACCTGGTGACCTATTGGGCGTTTGTGATAAATTTTAAGCCATTCAATTGTTATTTATAGTTCCATGGATGCATTGCATATAGTATAGTACAGATATGCCAAATTTGTCCACACCTTAGACCTCCTGCAGTGGGAGTATTATAGCTAGTATCATGCATGCCAAATAAGCATTTTTGGTGAGGTGGCATACAATTAAATGAAGAAAGAGAGGGTTGAGTATCATATCATGATACCATATCATAATAAATGCTATGCTACTATATGTCATGCATGGCAATAAATAAGGTCATCTAAGATAATCTATGATACAATGCATTGCGGAGGTAGTATCATATATGCATGATGCTAACTTCTAATACTACCCACTGCGGAAGGTCTTGTTATCACCAATATTAAATAAGCACCTTTCCATGCAATGCTTGTCTTTTTTCATTTTCTAGTATATATTTCCGACATATTGGCCCTTCAAATTCTGTGTGCATGTATGATATATACTGCATCATTGACATTTCAAATAGTGCATCTTGCTCTTGAAGAAATGGATGTGTGGTGCCCATAGGGACAGTAAATCTGTATTTGTTTCCCAAAAAGATGCACTAGTTATAACTCCTGTACAAAATTGGTCTTCCGTTATCCAGTCTAAGTAAACAGTGCAAATTCACAGCACAACTTGCATTGAGAGAAGTAGTTTAATGGAAATAAAATAGGCATACAAGGTACTCCCTCCGTCCCATAATATAAGAACATTTTTCAAGCTATTATGGGACTGAGGGAGTAGATTCTTAGTTTTGAAGTGGCAATATGTGTTCCTGGTGTTCTTATCTGATTCATAACCATGGAAAACTGATCTTTTAGAAGTATATAAATCAGTGAGAAACTGGGAATTATGAAACTTTAGAAATTCTGCTATGTATCTTCTGATTTTGTCCTGCTGGAGATTTTCTGTGATGAGCATTATTTATAAAATTTAGGAACTGTACTGTGTGTTTCATACTTCAGATCTGATTTTGTGCTGTTCTATTTTTCCATGATGTATATTGACTTTGTCATTGTATTTTTTATTCCCGCGAAGTTGGTAGCGGGTGCTGGGTACTAATTATCCCAGTGATACACAGATTTGTCTAAATTCTGTACACAGTTGCTCCTTCCAGTTTATATGTGCAAATTAAAAATAGATATTATTTTTCTTCATTTGTCAAATTATACATGTCAAGTCGCAGAAAGATTATTAAGCTGTGACAATATTTTATGTTTTGAGTGTTAATTTGTTGAATATAGTTCTGTAGTCTGTGGAGCGATTGATTTGAGTATGTTCTGACTGACTTGTTTCTGAGTGCTCCTTTGAACTTCTTTAACACTAGAATTGCTGCTTTCAGTTTTATGTATGCAAAAAGGAAATATACATCCTCTTTTTTAGGTCAAATTTGTTACATGTATCCATTGGAGATTAGTTGAAGCTTCAAGAGTATTTTGGTTTCGTATGCGTATGATTTCTGTAGTCTGGGGAACGAATGGTGTGAACATGTCCGGTGCTGTCTTATTCGTATCTAAGGCATTAATCCAAGGTCCTTTGTTTGGTCTCTTTTAATTCGGTGGCTGCACTAGTAGCTGATTTTAGGGTTACAGCAATTGACAATTCGTTTCTCAGCCTGAAATATAGTTTCATAATTGATCACTGGTTGACTAGAGTTAATTTAGCTTAAAATCTGGTTGGCTGCAAGGCTGCCAGCTGAACATTGCACACGCCTTTTACGTCTGGACTGCTTGTGGGTATGGGTGATTTTACATGTATGTGCTATATTGTCTGAAAAATTACCTTGTCTGACTAAAATTTCTGTTCATATGGCAGGTCTGGAAACTATACAAGTCGGCGGCGTGTGTTATGATGTGGTTGCGATGGCTGTTACCTGTTGGTGGAGTTGAGGAGAGCTCATGTGGTGAGTCGAGTGTTTTCTTTTTACCTGAGGGGATGGATGTTGAGTGCTTAGTTTGTAGAGAGGTAAGCCTCACTGAAGAATTGTACAAAAGAGATACTCAATGTACAGCTTTTTGGGCAAAACTTTTAAAAGGGAAGTTGATGTATATGTTGTTATGCGTAGGGGTAGTCCCTTGGCACAAGCTAGGGATGATAGATGTTGCTCCATTGTTTTGTTGGACAAAATGGAAGAAAGAAATGTTGTGATGATGAGTCCAAACCTGGGGTGCAAAGGGTGGCGTAGCTCAAGTTTTCCTGTGATGGTTCATCTTTCTGGAAAAGGGAGGCATGCACCGCACAGCAGGTTGTTATTAGTATCATCAGTAACTGTGCGGGGATGATGTTCTGTTGGACCGTAGCCGTGTCGATTCGGTTAGGGTATGAGAAATATATGTTGCCCTGGTGGTTATTGTAAGCAGGATGTGTGGAGGTGTATATTCAGTGAAGTGTTTGTTGTTGTTGAGATGGGGACAGTGACTGTAGAGCACTAGCTGCTGCATCTGCATCTTCATCTGGGTAGTTAAATAGCGAATGGAAGGGGCATTCAGATCAAGCCTAGGCTGAATAATCCATCTACATGCTGCGCTGTGAGCAGTACGTAGTAGAATTAGTGCTTTAATTTTTTTTGTGTGGATGAGAATTAGTGCTTTCCAAGGTAATCCTGTGTTGAATGCATGCTCTGTGTCAACCAAATCCCATTTAGGATTCGGGTGGGAAGGCCGCATTCATGCCAGGCAGATCAGGCAGGCGTGTTCTTGGCTGCTGCCGCAGATATCACAAAGCCGAACCATCCATCCCAATGATTAGGGACCCTTACCTATTTTGGGCAGATACCATTAACAAGCAAGGCAGTCGCACGCCTATACACATTTTGCTAAGAAAGTTTTCTATACGAAGAAATAGATAGAGTATACGATATTAATACGCATGCTTGTCTTGCAGAGAGAAGAAAAGAAGAGATTGCTTTTTCTTTCATAAAAAGGTTGAGTTCTCTATACCAGGAGGCAAGAGATAGAGTATGATATCAACAATCACACCTTTTCTTATCTTGCCGTTATAAGAAAACACATATTAAGTATGTTATCAATACGCATACCTTTTCTTTTATGTAGATAGATAGAGAAATAAAATGATTTAAAAAATAGTATAGAAAAAAAAAGAAGAGAAGAGAAAATCAGCAGCAGCCCAGCACCGTAGCAACAGCAGCAGTCGGTCCGGTCAGGTCCGGTCCGGGTCCGGTTGGGTCCGGTATATTCCTTTGCGTTTCCTCTCACCTACCAGCTCCCCCCTCTCCCTCTCTCTCCCCGTCACCCACCCCCCCTCCCCATTCCCTCTCTCTCCCCACCTTCCCTTCCGATTGTATTTGACAGACGCCCACGCAGAGAGCGAGACGCACACAGAGAGACAGACAGACAGACAGACAGAGAGAGGGCTCCCAATTCCGCCCGTGGCCTCCGTCGATCGATCCACCCATCCGCCGAGAGTGGGATCGGAGCGGCAGCTCCGCCCTCCCCTGCCGCGGCGGCCACCGTGCGTGCTACTCCATCCCTCTCCCTCCCTCCCTCGCTTTCCCCTCCCACGCTCGGATTAATTTTCCGCCTGCTTCGGGGATTGCTCTGCTTCGCTTCGCTTTGCTACGGACGCTGCGTGCGCGTGCGCGGTGCGCGGCCGATCCTGCGGATTCCGGCGCCAGCTCTAAATCTCCACGTTAGGTTTTGCGCTTCGCAATCGATCCGCATCCCCCCCACACCTTCGATGAGTGCGATGGGTGCTGCGATCCGTATCTCGTTCCTTGTTAGGCACGCCGATTATTTTTTCTTTTTGATCTGCGAGGGCCGCCTGCTCCGCCAGCATTTCGGGCCCCGTCCTGGATCGCTTCGCTCCAGCTTCTTAATTCCCTCGTTATTGATTGGTTAGGGCTGCCATCTACGAATTTACTTTCCGTGCTTGCCTTCTCCTCTTCCGGCCGCACGGATTTAATGCTTGGTTGGTTGGTTGATTGATTGCTTCTCGTGATTCACGCGGAGTGCTGCTTTTGCTTGCCACATCGCTAACAGGCAGATGCTGGATTGGATTTGCTGCTGCCTAGTAGCTTTACTTTCTCAGCTTCACTTGGAAACTTCTTCTGTTTGTTTATTATTGTTTGTATCAACAAATCCATTATGCCTTCATCCTCTCGGAAGCATTTTTAAAGTTCAGTTAGGGTTTTAATATTGGGAGTTGGGATCAAACTAGCACTCCTTGACTGGATGAATAAATCTTGGGCTGCAAGTTGCTGTTTGGTCAAACATGTACTGAACCTCAATGGTCAACATGCTACCGTCACCTGGAATTACAATATGTGGTGCCGTTTCATCTGCTTCGCTCTCTGTGAAATCATGCCTGATGTATATGCAACATCACTAGTCTTCTGCATTGCCTTCTCTTCTACTTTTGCCGTCCCTATCAAAACATCGTCTAGCTTTGCCACAAGTCCAGTTTAATGGTTTGACACATTAGCGCACGCTTGTAGTCGTCGGGTCACCTTGTAATTGCCGTTTCGACTATGTATGTATAATAAATTGTCCACAAAACATGCTGTTTGACTTATTTATGTCTGGATGGTATTTTTGCCGTTTCGACTATGTATGTATAATAAATTGTCCACAAAACATGCTGTTTGACTTATGTATGGCTGGATGGTATTTTTGCCGTTTCGACTATGTATGTATAATAAATTGTCCACAAAACATGCTGTTTGACTTATGTATGGCTGGATGGTATTGTTCGGGTATAAAAACAAGGGCCTTTTCTCTTCCGGATCACTGCACATCCTTTTGAGGTTCTGATGTGTTTCTCCTACGTCTAGCAGAACTGATGCAAAATGGTAACTGTACATGGATTTGCCAATGGTACTAATGATGGCACCGCCAACAGGAAGATCAAGCGCCTTTTTAACTCATCAGAGAGGAAGAACCCCACCAATTTCCAATTTGTACGCGCCAAATATATATGCAAATTATTTCCCCCTTTTCTCTTTCTTAGAAGCACTAACATCTTTTTGTTTGTATACCGTATAATGTTTTCTTTCCTACACATTTTCAGGAGCGTCATGTAGCTCGTCTTGAATCTAGACAGCAGCAGCAACCCAGGTATAGTTATTTTTCTTTCTGTGTCCATATATTTCTCCTTTCTGAATTGGCAAAATATCTTCCTTTTTTAATATCGTTCTTTTACAAGTTCAATTACAGTGGCACCTTTTTTGCAAGAATTTTGTCCTTCTGAACTGCTACCAGAAAAGAGTTATTGAATGTTGCTTGTCGTAATTCTTTACTGCTTTGTTCAGGCGGTGTATCTTCACGACGATCTTACCAATTGAGTTCTTCCACACCTCATCTGAACCTACATCTTCAGAAGATAGCCTTGGCCCGTCATCCTCCTCTCCATCAATTATTTTCTTGCATTTTAGTGTGGCAGATGAACCTCTCAGAAAATATTCATCTAATCAAAGGCTGCTGGCAGAGCGATCCACATCATCCAATAGTATGTCCAATTCAGGTTTCTCAGACAATACCTCTACCAAGACAAGGGTGGATGCAAGGCATACTACAAGAAGGAAGAGCAAAAAGAAAAACAAGAAGCAGAAGAAACACTTCAGAAAGCCAGCTGATGGATCTGAAATTACATGCGCAGAGAGCAACGGCTCTACCCCTTCAGTCGATATGGTTGATTCTTGTGAAGGTTCGACACTTTCACCTAAGCATGTTGGTGATATACTGTTTGAGGAAACCTTTTCTCCTAGTTCTTCGGTGAAAGAAGCCTCTGAAAAGGCTCCTGACAGTGAAAATGATAATGAGTACAATGGCTGTTCAGTTGCTTCTGTTTCAAGCGCGTCTTACTCTGATGAGACAGAACTGTCTAGACCAACTACATCAGGCCTGGAATTGTTTGGACAATGTAACAGCAGTGACTGCAGGTGCTTGGATGATACTCCAAATTGTGACCTGATGGATTCATCTCAAGAGCTTCATTATGCCAGCAGGAGTGGGAACTGTAGTGATATGACCAAGACACTGTTCAGAAATGATTGTGTACATGATCCATGTGAAACAGCAGAATTTTGCAGCTCTAGTGATGGAGTTGATGATAGTTGGCTAGAGAATTCCAACTGCAGTAGTAGCTTTTGTTCTGAAAATGGTAGCAGAGGCAGTGATTTTCATCTAGTAATTTCGAGAAAGAGAGCTAGAAAAGAGAGGAAAATGTCAATGTGGAAGAGCTTTACTGGGGAGCATGCATCTGCTGTTACGCATGGTCCAAATGAAAAATATACTGGCCGCTCTTCTAGGCAGATGATTAAGGAACTCAACACTAAGGAGTGGTCACATAGACCAGATCATGTTGGTAGCATACAGCCTCAGCATGGGGTTGCGTTGAAACGCTCCATCAAGAATTTCATCCATAGGAGGAGTAACGAAGTTCCACTTAAGGACTTTGAATCAGGAGCAAGTCACAATCATTTTACAAGTCCACAAGAAAACATCAATAGCAAATCAAATGGTGATTTTGACAAAGAGCAGAACATTGATTTAAACAAAAGGCTACCCAATGCTGTGTACTGCAGTGAGTCAAGTTCTTGTGAGATGTTATCAAATTCAGCTTCTGAACCTACAACTTCCGAGTCTGCGCAGGACAACTGTACTTCAGAATCTGGTGAATCAACAGATCATATTGTAGGAGATTTTCCCATGCGGAAAACAGGATTACAAGGTTCATTCCAAGCCAATGATGTTACCGGGACAGGTTCTGGACCACCATCACCTGGTATGGCTGAATCTGCAGTTCTTTTGCATGCTTTTTTTCTTTTCTTTCTAATGTCCAGATCTTATGATAAGATTTAACATACTACACTAAACAGACTTTCTAACATGCACCACGATCATTTTGCAGATCCGAAGTCCACTCAGACTGACTTAGTGATTGGATGTGGTGTAACTCCTTTTGTTGAAGGGAATCACAGATTAGGAAAGTTTTGCAGTTCTGAAATGCATCTAATTGAGATGATCAAGGTTGTTAATGATGCCTATGAGGTGCAAGTTGCTGCAGATGCCTACATGTCTGCTGGTTATCCGATTACTGATCTCGAGACATTTATATACTCTGCAACTCCAGTCATTGGTCATGTTCCTTGTGTGAAAAACAGAAACTGTTCACAGGATCAAGTTGTCAGGAACTCAGCTTATCAGCAGTACATGTCTAATATTAACCTAAGGAATATATGGGAATGGTATGAAGAGCCAGGGTGCTATGGGTTGGAAGTAAGAGATCTCAATGATCTCAGTTCCTTGACATCACACCACAAGAGTTCAGAGTTCTGTGCATATTTTGTACCTTACCTGTCTGCTATTCAGTTGTTTGGGTGGTCTACGAAGAATATGGATAATGGTTTTGATGTACAAGAGGGACATTTGTTGGGGGCATCGAATACCACAAGCGTTTTGAGTTCTCAACCCGTGCCTGCGAAACTGCATAAACCATTTGAGCAAAGTAACACATCCTTTTCAGAATCATCTTCCTCTGCGCATGCTCATGGAGAACTCATTTTTGAATACTTCGAAACAGAGCAGCCTTCTTTTCGACCTCCGTTGTTTGAAAAGTAAGTTGTCTTGAGTCTTTCGTCGTGTTTACTGATTCTAAGCATGGCTATTGAAATTGTCTGATTTGAACCGCTTGTTGTTACTTTATCCTGAAGTTCCTGGTGCCGTTTCTTGTAAAGTATTCATGTCTCCTCAATCTGTCCTGTGTGTCTCAGAGATGCTTATATGGTTTTATGAGTGCAACGGATTCCCATCTATTACTTCGGTAGAAACAGGCAAATGATGTTTGACAGTTCTTATTATGAACAGTGTAATGCGGGCAAGGAAGCTTAATACTTCTGTTATGACCAGTGTAACATATAAATTAATATTGAGTTTGTGAACAATGGTGCTCATGGCAATGATGAAGGGTGCAAGAAACCGTTTTTCCTGTGAAATATGGTCGACATGTTTTGGTGATGCAAATAGTTAAGGGATGATTCTGACCAAAACCAATGCAAGTTATTTGTGCCCAAGTGAGTACTCCCTCCGTCCTGAAATACTTGTCCTTGAAATGGATAAAATAGATGTATCTATAACTAAAATAAGTCTAGATACAACCATTTCGAGGACAAGTATTTCCGGACGGAGAGAGTAGCTTAGAGACATGATTTATAGGTTGCTAACAAATCAATCATAAATATGTTGCTGACATGCATCATATCTTCATTTGATGCAGTCTTTCTCATGTGAGCATTATCTTGCCTGTGTCAATTTTTTTTAAATGTGAAACTTGTGTGGAAATTAATTATTATTTTCTTGTAACGTCTTTTTTGTCTCCATATTTTTTTTGTACTAATATTGGTACAACCAAATGCAGAATCAAGGAGCTTAGCTGCCTAAATGTATCTGGTGACTCTGAAAAGCTACAAAGTGCGAAATTGCGTGATCTGCATCCGGCTTCTTGGTTTGTTCCCAATCCTAGATATTTTTTGCTCCCCAGTGCTTTCTGAACTTCTGTTTGTTTTGTTATTGGACACTTGTTGATCATGGCAGTTTTTATTTCTAGGTACTGTGTTGCTTGGTATCCTGTTTATCGCGTACCTCATGGGAACTTCCGTGCATCATTCTTGACATACCATTCACTGGGTAAACTGGTTCCACAAATATGCTCCCCAGATTCTAGTGGTGGTCAGGACACCCGAATTGTTTGCCCGGCTGTTGGTCTGCAGAGTTACAATGACAAGGTACCATTCTAACTTTTTTCCCTATGAGGGTAGCGATTTTTTTCAGTACTGAGTGTATCCAGCATGTAGCTCTAAACGAAGTGAAAATTCCAGAATGTAAGGTGCAAGCTGAACTTGCTGCCTGGCCATAGTTTGTTTCTAGTGCTTGGTTCGTTTTGAGTTATTGAGTCAGTACATGACAGACTCCCCAGTCTAACATGCAAGGTCCATTTTGTAGGGTGAGCAATGGTTTGAGCTGAGATGTCGAGATTCCTTGAAGCCCAGTGGCGCTGAAGTTGTGGAGGAGAGGCTGAGGACACTGAAGCGAGGTGCATTCGCGATGGCAAGGGCTGTCATTCCTAGGGGATCCGAGGAGTCGTCTGCGAACCACCATCCAGATTATGAGTTTTTCCTGTCCCGGTCTACCTAAGACTATGCTCCTTTGCCTGCTATGCTAACGCGCCGCAAGAATCCCATGAAGAAATTTACAAAAAAATTAGAGCATAATAGATATGACATTCCACTAACCAGTGGTCGGCAGTAGTTTACCCTAGAAAGAAGAGGAGAAGAGAAGGGAAGGGAGGGGATACTATAAGTGACATTCTAACCTACTAGACACCTGATGATGCAAACAGGGTTGAGTTTTAGACCTTGAATGTTGTACAAGTGTGCCAAGGGGATCAAAGAGTTTGGCAACATTTTCGTTTTACAGATCATGCAGGTAGGCAGGCAGGCTGGTTCTGCTTCTGCAGGTGCTTTTTTTGTACAGACAAAGAAAAATGAGAGCAAGATGAGATTTGCTACTCAACCTTTTTCCAATGTCGATGAAATGCGGAACTAGTATTTCTCTCTACCTGGCTTTTCCTTGATTAATCATATCCAAGCAACATTGGTAGGCATTTGCATTTGCTAGTTAGCCTTGTGTTGCTGCTACGGATGATCAAGTCAAAACCTCTTATGTTTGCCTCTCTTGTCAAGGTTCTAAACGGTCAACAAGATCACAAGTGTTTTTCTTTTGAGAATGTAACAAATTTTTGTTGTTGTTGCCGAACGTGTTATTTTGAAGAACCACACCTCACAATGAGTGTAAAACAGGTTGTTCGAAGGTCGTCACCCCACCTACTCACTCTCTTCCGGTCTCTTGACATACACGTCCTGAAGCTTTAAAGCCGTTCTTTTCGGTAGCGTCGACTTTTAAAACAGTTCAAATAAGGTCCGAAAGCATCGAAAAGGACGGCTTGAGAAAATCGGGTCCTTCCTCGGAAGAGAACCCCACTTTTGACTTGACCTCTCAAATGTGGTCTTTGTTTAATTTACACGTCCAACTTCGTAATCCGACTTGATTTTTCTTAAACACAATATAGACGTAGACATTTGTACATATGCACATACATTCATCCTAGGTGTGTACGTGCACCGTCTTGAGCTTTCCGGCAGTGGAAGTAAGTAATGATGAACCAGGCCAGGTTAGATCCGCACGTGCACCCTCATGTTCCCGAAGCTTTCTAGTGAGTTCAAGTAATTAATGATAAACTAGGCTAGGTACACACATTCGTGAGTTTAGGTAACTAATGATGAATTAGATAAGGTATGCACGTGCACCACTGTCTTCCCCGAGCTTCCCGGGGCGGAAACAATTAATGATGAAATAGGTCAGGTCAGATCCGCACGTGCACCTCGGCTTCCCTGAGCTTCCTAGCGAGTTCAGGAAGTTAATGTTGAACTAGGTCAGGTACGCACGTTCATCTCCATCTTCCTGGAGCTTCCTCGTGAGTTTAGGTAATTAATGATGAACCAGGTAAGGTACACACATGCACTGCACTATCTTCCCCGAGCTTCCTTGCGGTGGAAGTAATTAATGATGAACCAGGTCAGGTTGGATCCGCACGTGCATTCTTGTCTTCCCGAGCTTCCTAGCGAGTTCAAGTAATTAACGTTGAACTAGGTCAGATACACACATTCACCTCCATCTTCCTCGAGCTTCCCGGTGAGTTTAGGTAATTACTGATGAACTAGCAGGTGCGCACGTGCACCACTGTCTTACTCGAGCTTCTCGACGGTGGAAGTAATTAATGATGAACCAGGTCATGTCAGATTCGCACACGCACCCTCATCTTCCTCGAGCTTGCTAGCGAGTCCAGATAATTAATGTTGAACTAGGTCTTGCATGCACGTTCACCTCTATGTTCCTCGAGCTTCCTCCCGAGTTTAGGTAATTAATGATGAACCAGATAAGGTGCGCACGTGCACCACTGCCTTACTTGAGCTTCCTGGCAGTGGAAGTAATTAATGATGAACCAGGTCAGACTAGATCCGCACGTGCACCCTCTTCTTTCCCGAGCTTCCTAGCGAGTTCAGGTAATTAATGTTGAACTAGACCAGGTACGCAAGATCACTTCCAACTTCTTGGAGCTTCCTAGTGAGTTTCGGTAATTAACGATAAACCACGTAAGGTGCGCACGTGCACCACTATCTTCCCTGAGCTTCCAGGAGGTGGAAGTAATGACAAACTAGGTCAGGTTAGATCTGCACGTGCATCCTCGTCTTTCCCGAGCTTCCAAGCGAGTTTAAGTAATTAATGTTGAACTAGGTCAGGTACACACGTTCACCTCCATCTTTTTCGAGCTTCTTGCCAAGTTTGGGTAATAGATGATGAACTAGGTATACTGTCTTCCCCATTTCCTGGTGGCGGAAGTAATTAATGATGAACCAGGCCACGTCAGATCCGCACGTGCACCCTCGTCTTCGTTAAGCTTCCTAGCGAGTTCAGGTAATTAATGTTGAACTGGGTCAGGTACGCACGTTCACCTCCATCTTCCTCAAGATTCCTCGTGAGTTTAGGTAAATAATGATGAACAAAGTATGGTGCGCACGTGCACCATTGTCTTCCCCGAGCTTCCCGGCGGTGCAAGTAATTAATGATGAACCATGTCAAGTTAGTTCCGCACGTGCACCCTCGTCTTTCCCGAGCTTCCTACAGAGTTCAAGTAATTAACTTTGAACTAGGCTAGGTACGCATGTTCACCTCCATCTTCCCCGAGTTTCCTAGTGAGTTTAGGTAATTAATGCTGAACCAGGTAAGGTGCGCACGTGCACCACTGTCTTCTTTAAGCTTCCCGGTGGTGGAAGTAACTAATGACGAACAAGGTGAGGTCTGGTCCGCACGTGCACCCTCATATTAGCCGAGCTTCCTAGCGAGCTCAAGTAATAAATGTTGAACTATGTGAGGTACACACATTCACCTCCATCTTTCTACGCAGGCAAGGTGCCCATGTGCACAACTGTGTTCCCCGATCTCGCCGTGGTGGAAGTAATTAATGTTGAACCAAGTCAGGTCAGATCCACACATGCACCGTCATCTTCTCCGAGCTTCCTTGCGAGTTCAAGTAATTAATGTTGGCCTAGGTTAGACACACACGTTCACCTCCATCTTCCTCAAGCTTCCTCGTGAGTTTAGGTAATCAACGATGAATCAGGTAAGGTGCACACGTGCACCACTATCTCCCCTGAGCTTCCCGGAAGTGGAAGTAATTAATGATGAACCATGCCAGGTTAGATCCGCATGTGCACCCTCGTCTTTCCCTAGCTTCCTAGTGAGTTCAACTAATTAATGCTGAACTAAGTTAGGTAAGCATGTTCACCTCCAACTTCCTTGAGGTTCCTAATGAGTTTAGATACTTAATGATGAACCAGGTAAGGTGCGCACGTGCGGCACTGTCTTCCTCGAGCTTCCTGATAGTGGAAGTAATTAATGATGAACCAGGTCAGGTCGGACCCTTATCTTCCCTGAGCTTCCAAGCAAGTTCAAGTAATTAATGTTGAACTAGGTTAGATACAGACGTTCACCGACATCTTCTTGAGCTTCCTTGTGAGTTTAGGTAATCAATGATGAACCAAGTAAGGTTTGCATGTGCACCACCTACTTCCCTGAGCTTCCCGGAGATGGAAGTAATTAATGACGAACCAGGCCAGGTTAGATCCACACGTGCACCCTCGTCTTCCCCGAGCTTCCTATCGACTTCAAGTAATTAATGTTGAACTAGGTCAGGTACACACGTTCACCTCCATCTTCCCCGAGATTCCTAGTGAGTTTAGGTAATTAATAATGAGCCAGATTAGGTGCACATGTCTACCCCTGTTTTCCCCGAGCTTCCTGGCAGGTGGAAGTTATATGATGATGTTAGGTCAGATTCGCACGTGCACCCTCGTCTTCCTGGAGCTTCCTAGCGAGTTCAGGTAACTACTGTTTAATTAGGCCAGTATCGACGTTCACCTCCATTTTCCTCGAGCTTCCTAGTGAGTTACGTAATTAATGATGAACCAGGTAAGGTGAGCATGTGCACCTCTCTCCTCCTTGAGCTTCCCGACGGGTAGAAGTAATTAATGATGGACTAGGTCAGGTACACACGTTCACCTCCATGTTCCTGGAGCTTCATAGTGATTTTAAGTAATTAATAATGAAGCAGGTAAGATGCGCATGTGCACCCTTGTCTTCCCTGAGCTTCCCGGCGGGTGAAAGTGATTCATAGTGAACCAGGTCAGGTCAGATCCGCACGTGCACCCTCGTCTTCCTCAAGCTTCCTAGCGAGTTTAAGTAACTAATGTTTAATTAGGTTAGTACTCACATTCACCTCCATCTTCCTAGAGCTTCTTAGTGAGTTACGTAGTTAATGATGAACTAGGTAAGGTGCGCACGTGCACCTCTCTCTTTCTCGAGCTTCCATGTGCACCCCGGTATTCCTCGACCTTCCTAGCAAGTTTAGCAAATTTATGATGAACCAGGTCAGGTGCGCACGTGCACCCCCATCTTCCTCAAGCTTACCGACGAGTGCAAGTCATTAATGCTGAACCACATCAGGTGCGCATGTGCACCCTCATCTTACCCGAGCTTCCTAGCAAGTTTAGGTAATTAATAATGAACCAATCCAGGTGCGCATGTGCACCCCCGTCTTCCTTGAGCTTTCTGGCAAGTGCGGGTCATTAATGTTGAACCACGTCAGGCGCTCATGTAACCACCATCTTCCCCTGAGCTTCCTAGCAAGTTTAGGTCATTACTGATGAACCACTTCAGGTGCGCACGTGCACCCTCAGTCTTCCTCAAGCTTCTTAGCGAGTTCAGGTAATTTATGATGAACCAGGTGAGGTGCGCACATGAACCACCGTCTTCCTCGACCTTACCGGCGAGTGTAGGTCATTAATGTTGAACCAGGTTAGGTGCGCATGTGCACCCCTATCTTCCCCGAGCTTCCTAGCGAGTTTAGGTAATTAATGAGGAACCAGGTCAGGTGCGCATGTACATACCCCTCTTCCTCGAGCTTTCTAGTGAGTGCAAGTCATTAATGTTGAACCATGTGTGGTGCGCACACGCACCCTCATCTTTCGCGAGCTTCCTTGCGAGTTTAGGTCGTTGATGATGAACCAACTCAGGTGCGTGATAACCCACAAGTATAGGGGATCGCAATAATTTTCGAGGGTAGAGTATTCAACCCAAGTTTATAGATTCGACACAAGGGGAGCCAAAGAATATTTGAAGGTATCAGCAGCTGAGTTGTCAATTCAACCACACCTAGAGATTAATTATCTGCAGCAAAGTGATTAGTAGCAAAGTAGTTTGATAGTTTGATAATAGTGACACCAGCAACAGTAACAGTAACAGTGATAGCAGTAGTTTGTAGCATGTGTAACAGTGATGATAGCAATAGTAACACAACAAGATCAATAAGGATAAATTCGTAGGCATTGGATCGGTGACTTGTTGGATGATATTCATCACGAGACAGTTATAACCTAGGGCGATACAACACTAGCTCCTGTTCATCGATATAATGTAGGCATGTATTCCGTAAATAGTCATACGTGCTTTATTAAAAGAACTTGCATGACATCTTTTGTCCTACCCTCCCGTGGTAGCGGGGTCCATATTGGAAACTAAGGGACATTAAGGCCTCCTTTTAATAGAGAACCGGAACAAAGCATTAACACATAGTGAATACATGAACTCCTTAAACTATGGTCACCACCGGGAGTGGGCCCGATTGTTGTCACTCAGGGGTTGCCGGATCATAACCGTAGTAGGTGACTATAACTTGCAAGATCGGATCTAAAACATGGATATAATGATGAATTCATAAACGGTTCAGATCTGAAATCATGGCACCCGGGCCCAAAGTGAGAAGCATTAAGCATGGCAAAGTCATAGCAACATCAATCTAAGAACATAGTGGATACTAGGGATCAAGCCCTAACAAAACTAACTCGATTACATGATGAATCTCATCCAACTCCTCACCAACCAGCGAGCCTATGAAGGAATTACTCACTCCCGGTTGGGAGCATCATGGAATTGGCAACGGAGATAGGTTGGTGATGACGAAGATCGAAGATCCCCCTCTCCGGAGCCCCAAACGAACTCCAGATCTGCCCTCCCGAGGAAGAGCAGGGCTTGGCGGCAGCTTCGTCTCGTGGATCACGATAATTCTTTCTCCCTGATTTTTTTCTGGGATAATGTGAATTTATAGTATCAGGGGGGTCATTAGCGGGGCCACCAGGTGGGTACAACCCAGCTGGGCGCGCCAGGAGAGGGGGGCGTGCCCTGGTGGATTGTGCCCACCCAGGGGCCCCTCTCCGGTGGGTCTTGGCTCCATAAATTCTTATTTTTGATATAAAAAATCCTCAAAAAGTTTCGTTCCATTCCGAGAACTTCAATTTCTACACAAAAACAACACCATGGTAGTTCTGTTGAAAACATCGTCAATCCAGGGTTAGTTTCATTCAAATCATGCAAATTAGGGTCCAAAACAAGAGGAAAAGCGTGAGAAAAAGTAGATACGTTGGAGACATATCAACTCCCCCAAGCTTAAACCTTTGCTTGTCCTTAAGCAATTCAGTTGATAAACTGAAAGTGAGAAAGAAAAACTTTTATGAACTCTTTTGCTCTTATTTGCATAAATAAGCTTAAACATCACCCAGGTTTTGAGCCAACATTATAACTAACCATGTGGACAATAACTCTTAAAGATTATAATGATTCATATCAATGACATAATCAGCTAGCGAGCAATAATAAGATATCTCAAACAGCAACACATTGTCAAAACAACCATGATATAATATGACAATAATGGTATCTCGCTAGCCCTTTCTGAGACCGCAAAAGATAAATGCAGAGCACCTCCGAAGTTCAAGCAGCGACTAAACATTGTAATTCATGGTAGAAAAGATCCAGTCATGATGCACCCAACATTAGCTATACACAATGCATAAATCATGACCGATGTGCTCTACTCAGTTTATGGCACTTGTTTATAGAAGGTGATGACACAACATAAAAAGTAAATAGAAAGTCCCTTCGTAGAGGGAAGCAGTGATTTGCAGAGGTGCCAGAGCTCAGTTTTTAAAACAGAGATAGATGATATTTTGAGACATGCACCCTTCTCATTCACTTCACGACCATCAGTTATCAACATATTCCATGCTAAGCATGCTAGTGGCAGTTCCCAAGCAATAAAAGTAAAGGTTTACTCCCCCTCTACCAACAATCAAATTCCACGGCTTGTCCGAAAAAACGGGTGCCATCCAAACCAACAACAATCCCGGGGGAGTTTTGTTTAATTATTTGCATTTTTGAGTTCGGGACTGGGAATCCCTATTACCGCCTATTTCCTCGTGCGATGGCGAGTGAATAAACACTCGACCTGAGGATAACATGCTTAGCATGGAAGATATCGAGCACCTCCGTCGTTCCATGAACGATCCAGGCACACAAAAAGGATAAATTTTTAGAAGTTTTTAGAGGTGGCACATGCAAATTTACTTAGGACGGCATGGTAATACCGTATATAGGTAGGTATAGTGGACTCATCTGGAATAACTTTGGGTTCAAGGTTTTGATGTACAAGCAGAATCCCCACTTAGTATAGGCGAAGGCTAGCAATTTTAAGATTGGGAAGCGGCCAGCTAGAGAGCAACAACGATCATGACCAGGCATTATGCATAAGTAACATTGGACACTAGCATGAGTAGGACATGAACACCATGAACATAAACATTATAGAGGCTATGTTGGTTTTGATTCAACTAAATTTTTATTCACCACATGATATGTGTTTTGCTTGGAGCGTCATTTTATTTTATTCGTATTTGCTTGCTTCTATTTAGAGTAATGTTTTGCATCTTTTAGTTCAATAAAAAGGTCAAGTATAGCCTTTACCATGCTTATTTTTCAAGTCCTTATGTTGCTGTTTTAGAAAACAAAAAGTTTGCTGTTATGTTTTGAATATTTGTGAATAGTCAGAACATGATAAAATCTTCAAATTTTTACACAATCAGCAACAACAAATTATCTACAGTGTGGTAAGTTTTCAGAATTTTTGGAGTTAGGAAAGTATGATTCCTCTTGCATTTCTTACAGACTATCCTGTTTAAACAGATTGCTGTTATGTTTGCATTGTTTGCATATGTTTGCTTGTTTAATGATTCTATTTAAGGATAGGACTCTTAAATATGCAGAGGCATTTAGTACGCAATGTCAAATTATAATTTTAATGATTTTCTACAGTAGAGAATGATAAGGTTTATCATGGATTTATACTAATTTATCTCACGAGTTCTTGTTGAGTTTTGTGTGGATGAAGTTTTTTAAGATTTAGGGAAACCGCGATATGAAAGGAATTAAGGAGACACAAAAGCTCAAGATTGGGGATTCCCAAGGCATCCCTAGTCAACATTTCAAGAAGTCTCAAGCATCTAAGCTTGGGGATGCCTCGGTTGGCATCCCACCTTTCTTCTTCAACAACTATGGGTCAGTTTTGGTTGAGCCTAAGTTTTTGCTTCTTCACATGATATGTGCTATCCTTGCAATGTCATTTTATTTTGTTTTGCTTGCTTTTTAAATAAAGTACTTAAGATCTGAAATCTTATTTATGAGAAGGAGTCTTCACATAGTTACATAATTATTCGACTACTCATTGATCTTCACTTATATCTTTTGGAGTAGTTTGTCATTTACTCTAGTGCTTCACTTATATATTTTTAGAGCACGACGGTGGTTTTATTTTGAAGAAATAGATGAACTCTCATGCTTCACTTATATTATTTTGAGAGTCTCTAAACAGCATGGTAATTTGCTTAGGTTATGAATTTAGTCCTAATAGGACGGGCATCCAAGAGGGGTATAATAAAATTTTTCATAATAAGTCCATTGAATACTATGAGAAGTTTGATTCTTTATGATTGTTTTGAGATATGAAGATGGTGATATTAGAGTCATGCTAGTGGAGTAATTGTGAATTTGAGAGATACTTGTGTTAAAGTTTGTGATTCCCGTAGCATGCACGTATGGTGAACCGTTATGTGATGAAGTTGGAGCATGATTTATTTATTGATTGTCTTCCTTATGAGTGGAGGTCGGGATCGCGCGATGGTTAACTCCTACCAACCCTTCCCCTAGGAGCATGCGTGTAGTATTTTCTTTCGATGACTAATAAATTTTTGCAATAAGTATGTGAGTTCTTTATGACTAATGCTGAGTCCATGGATTATACGCACTCTCACCCTTCCACCATTTCTAGCCTCTCTTGTGCCGCACAACTTTCGCCGGTACCATACACCCACCATATACCTTCCTCAAGACGGCCACCATACCTACCTATTATGGCATTTCCATAGCCATTCTGAGATATATTGCCATGCAACTTTCCACCGTTCCGTTTATTATGACATGCTTCATCATTGTCATATTGCTTTGCATGATCATGTAGTTGACATCGTATTTGTGGCAAAGCCACCTTTCATAATTCTTTCATACATGTCACTCTTGAGTCATTGCACATCCCGGTACAATGCCAGAGGCATTCATATAGAGTCATATTTTTTCTAAGTATTGAGTTGTAATTCTTGAGTTGTAAGTAAATAAAAGTATGATGATCATCATTATTAGAGCATTGTCCCAATGAGGAAAGGATGATGGAGACTATGATTCCCCCACAAGTCGGGTTGAGACTCCGGACGAATAATAATAATAATAATAATAATAATAATAATAATAAAGAGGCCAAAAAAAGGAGAGGGCCCACCAAAAAAAGAGAAAACAAAAAAAAGAGAGGAAAAGAGAGAAGGGGCAATGCTACTATCCTTTTACCACACTTGTGCTTCAAAGTAGCACCATGATCTTCATAATAGAGAGTCTCCTATGTTGTCACTTTCATATACTAATGGGAATTTTCCATCATAGAACTTGGATTCTATATTCCAACGATGGGCTTCCTTAAATGCCCTAGGTCTTCATGAGCAAGCAAGTTGGATGCACACCCACTTAGTTTCTTTTTGAGCTTTCATACACTTATAGCTCTAGTGCATCCGTTGCATGGCAATCCCTACTCACTCACATTGATATCTATTGATGGGCATCTCCATAGCCCGTTGATATGCCAAGTTGATGTGAGACTATCTTCTCCTTTTGTCTTCTCCACAACCACCATTCTATTCGACCTATAGTGCTATGTCCATGGCTCACGCTCATGTATTGCGTGAAAGTTGAAAAAGTTTGAGAATACTAAAGTATGAAACAATTACTTGGCTCAAACCGGGGTTGTGCATGATTTAAATATTTTGTGTGATGAAGATAGAGCATAGCCAGACTATATGATTTTGTAGGGATAGCTTTCATTGGCCATGTTATTTTGAGAAGACATGATTGCTTTGTTAGTGTTCTTGAAGTATTACTGTTTTTATGTCAATATTAAACTTTTGTTTTGAATCTTATGGATCTGAATATTCTTGCCACAATAGAGAAGATTACATTGATAAATATGTGAGGTAGCATTCCACATCAAAAATTCTGTTTTTATCATTTACCTACTCAAGGGCGAGCAGGAATTAAGCTTGGGGATGCTTGATACGTCTCCAATGCATCTATAATTTTTGATTGTTCCATGCTATTATATTATCCATCTTCGATGTTTTATATGCATTTATATGCTATTTTATATGATTTTTGGGACTAACCTATTAACCTAGAGCCCAGTGCCAGTTTCTATTTTTTCCTTGTTTTTGAGTTTTACAGAAAAGGAATATCAAACAGAGTCCAATTGACGTGCCAATTGTTGATGATTTTTATGGACCAAAGAAGCCCCCGGAGTAAAATAGTTGGGCCAGAAGAGTCCTGAGCCATCCACGAGGGTGGAGGGCGCACCCTACCCCCTGGGCACGCCCCCCTGCCTCGTGGATGATTCAAAGACCCCCCTGACGTGAGACCGACGCCAAAAATTCCTATAAATACAGAAACCCCCGAAAAGAAACCTAGATCGGGAGTTCCGCCTCCACAAGCCTCTGTAGCCACCAAAAACCAATTGGGACCCTGTTTTGGCACCCTGCCGGAGGGGGGATCCATCACCGGTGGCCATCTTCATCATCCCGGTGCTCTCCATGACGAGGAGGGAGTAGTTCACCCTCGGGGCTGAGGGTATGTACCAGTAGCTATGTGTTTGATCTCTCTCTCTCTCTTGTGTTCTTGATTTGGCACGATCTTGATGTAACGCGAGCTTTGCTACTACAGTTGGATCTTATGATGTTTCTCCCCCCCTCTATCTCCTTGTGATGGATTGAGAGTCTTTAAGGATTTGAGAACACTTGATGTATGTCTTGCGTGGGATACCCGTGGTGACAATGGGATATTCTATTGATTCACTTGATGTATGTTTTGGTGATCAACTTGCGGGTTCCGTGACCTTGGGAATCTATGCATAGGGGTTGGCACACGTTTTTGTCTTGACTCTCCGGTAGAAACTTTGGGGCACTATTTGAAGTTCTTTGTGTTGGTTGAATAGATGAATCTGAGATTGTGTGATGCATATCGTATAATCATACTCGCGGATACTTGTGGTGACATTGGAGTATCTAGGTGACATTGGGGTTTTGGTTGATTTGTGTCTTAAGGTGTTATTTTACTACGAACTCTAGGGCTGTTTGTGACACTTATAGGAATAGCCCAATGGATTGATCGAAAAGAATAACTTTGAGGTGATTTTTTACCCTACAATAATCTCTTCGTTTGTTCTCCGCTATTAGTGACTTTGGAGTGACTCTTTGTTGCATGTTGAGGGATTGTTATATGATCTAATTATGTTATTATTGTTGAGAGATCTCGCACTAGTGAAAGTATGAACCCTAGGCCTTGTTTCAATGCATTGCAATACCGTTTTCGCTCACTTTTATCATTAGTTACCTTGCTGTTTTATAATTTCAGATTATAAAAACCTATATCTACCATCCATATTGCACTTGTATCACCATATCTTCACCGAACTAGTGCACCTATACAATTTACCATTGTATTGGGTGTGTTGGGGACACAAGATACTCTTTGTTATTTGGTTGCAGGGTTGTTTGAGAGAGACCATCTTCATCCTACACCTCCCACGGATTGATAAACCTTAGGTCATCCACTTGAGGAAAATTTGCTACTGTCCTAGAAACCTCTGCACTTGGAGGCCCAACAATGTCTAAACGAACAAGGTTGTGTAGTAGACATCAGAGGGTAGTGTGGATCTTGAGGACCAGGCATCCACTCATCCCACTGCTGAGGAGCGGGCACCCACTAATCCCACTGTGGAGATGCCTGTGCAGCCTCTGCAATAGCATGAGCATTCCAGCAGGCGAGGATGTCCGCAGTCATAATCCGGTATCCGCCCCTGGCAACAGAATCAAACAAAGCAGGTGCAGGCAAGGGGATAACATCACGAGTGTCAATGACCAAGTTATAAGGAATGGCAATGTCAGGACGATTATGTGCAAGCAAGTGATGGTGATCCATGGCTGCACGGTCTAGGTACACCTTGGTGAGAGGGTAATCATGAGGGCGTATCTCAACCTCGAAGTGAGCCTCCAAACGAGTAGCATAAATCCCACCATGTATTTTGCCCTGAGATTTATTAAGGTGCAGGCGGCGAGCCACGATAGCTCCCAAGCTATACGTGTTGTCGCCCTCAATGGCACGACATAAAACAGCAAGGTCCGGTGAACTAAGTGCACCCACCTTCTCCCTAGCAAGCAAGCATTTGGTAATGAAATATGCAAAATAATGAACAACAGGAAAATGTAAACCACCAGCAGTGATGGCTGACACTCTCCTCTCATCACCCACTATCAAAGTGCGACAGAAATCCTCAAACTTAGCCGGCCTAGGCTCGGCCAAGCTCCCGTCAGAAGGGATCAAGCATATGTCACAAAACTCAGTAAGTGGTATCTGATGATTTTCATCATATAGATCAAATCTCACTCCAGGAGGATTATTTCTAGGTGAGAAAGTAAAGCTTTGAACAAACATATTTGTGAGGATTTGGTGCTGGTTACACTCATCTATGATGAAGTCGGTGAGACCAGCATTGGCAATGAATTGCATGAACTCATCATAAATTCCAGCTTCTTGCAGGAACGAGATGTGCGGCCATTCACAAGGCCGTACCTCTGCCAACCCCCTAGGGTGGAGATCATTGTCAGAAGACTCCCCAATAACACCCCTGGAGTTCTTCCTTGAGCCGTATTTCCTGAAGATATTCATGTCTGCATACAATTTTTCCTATGAACAAAAATCTGAATTTTTAGTTCACAATTTTTTTCCAACAGAACTTCACAAAACTAATAGCAACTACTCATAGGGATACATAGAGGCCATAACAAGCATTCAAACAACTTAGAACACTACGAATTCAACATGCAAGCACATCTACAACAACACCAAGAGTAGCTAATTATTCAAAGTATAATCCACTAAAACAAAAACTAATTGGACAAATGATGGAGTCACATACCAAGCAACAATCTTCTGAAACAGTTTCGAAAATGGAGCTTCGAGCAAAGAGATCGAATTTGGCAGCAAAATGAGCAAGAACTCGGGAGAGAGAAGGAGAGTGATTTTTTGTGGAGGTAGGTGACAATGTGGGATGAAGAGATAAGTGAGGGGGCCCACGTGGGGACCACAACCCCCAGGGCGCGCTAGGGGGTGCTGGCGTGCCCAGGTGGGTTGTGCCCACCTGGTGCACCCCCTCTGGTTAACTTTGCATCAAAAATTCTTAAATATTCAGGAAAAGAACATATAAAATTTTCAGGGCATTCTAAAAACTTTTATTTTTCGGTCATTTTTTATTGCATGGGAAATTCAGAAAACAGACAAAACATGGCATTTTTTATTTTATTTAACTAAGAACAACAGAGAATAAAAAGTAGGGACATAAAGTAGTGCTTACTAAGTTCATCAACTTCATACCATTCAAAAATGATCCATTAATGAGGTTGATCAAGTCTTATTAACAACCACTTTCGGTTAGCATGAAACCGAAGAACTTTCATAAATCACTAAGTTACCTCAATGGGAATTTGCATTTACCCAACAATAAGCATTTCATATTTCTTTTTGATAGTAGGTAGAGGTATTTGAAAACTTCCAATAGTGATTGTCGGAGATTTTTCAATAACATTAATACCATTCACTTGGAATTGTTTCTTCGGAAAGTGCACCGTATTCTCATTACCATTGATATGAAAAGTGACCTTGCTTTTATTGCAATCAATAACAGCCCCTGCAGTATTCAAGAAGGGTCTACCAAGGATAATTGACATGTTGTCGTCCTTGGGCATCTCAAGTATAACAAAGTCAGTCAAAATAGTAACATTAGCAACAACAACGGGCACATCCTCACAGATACCAATAGGTATGGAAGTTGATTTATCAGCCATTTGCAAAGATATTTCAGTAGGTGTGAGTTTATTCAAGCCGAGTCTTTTATATAAAGAGAAAGGCATAACACTAACACCAGCTCCTAAATCACACAAAGCAGTATTCACATAATTATTTTTGATAGAGCATGGTATAGTTGGTATTCCCTGATCTCCAAGTTTTTTACGTACTTCATCTTTAAAAGTATAATTAGCAAGAATAGTGGAGATTTCAGCTTCTGGTATTTTTGTCTTATTTGTGATGATGTCTTTCATATACTTTGCATAAGGAGGCATTTTCAATATATCAGTCAAGTGAGTACGCAAAAAGACTGGCCTCAACATTTCAGCAAAGCATTCAAATTCTTCATCATCATTCTTTTTAGTTGACTTAGGTGGAGAAGGCATAGGTTTTTGAACCCACAGTTCTCTTTCTTTACCGTGTTTCCTAGCCACAAAGTCTCTTTTATCATATCTTTTATTTTAGGTTTTGGGTTATCAAGATCAACATGTGGTTCTATCTCAACATCATTATTTGGTTCTTTATCATTGGTAGGTTGAGAGTCTTCATGAACCTCACCATTATCTTTTTCATTATCATTAGGTGAGTGTTCATTGCCAGATTGAGTTTCAGCATCAGAGATAAAAATTTCATTATCATTATCAGGAGGTTTCTCTATTTCAGGTTCCTAGAAGTGTGCAAAGTCCTATCATTTTTCTTTTTCTTTTTCTTCCTAGAAGGACTAGGTGCACTAGTGTTGTTTCTTTGTGAATCTTGTTCAATTCTTTTAGGGTGTCCCCCAGGATAAAGTGGTTCCTGAGTCATTTTACCTCCTCTAGTTGCAACTCTAACAGCAAAGTCATGCATATTATGTTGGGGAACGTTGCAGAAAACAAAAAAATTTCTCTATGTTTCACCAAGATCTATCTATGGAGTCATCTAGAAACGAGAGGGGAGTGCATCTACATACCCTTGTAGATCGCGAGCGGAAGCGTTCAAGAGAACGGGGATGATGGAGTCGTACTCGCCGTGATCCAAATCACCGATGACCAAGTGCCGAACGGACGGCACCTCCGCGTTCAACACACATACGGAGCGGATGACGTCTCCTCCTTCTTGATCCAGCAAGGGGAAAGGAGAGGTTGATGAAGATCCAGCAGCACGACGGCGTGGTGGTGGATGCAGCAGTGATCGCAGCAGGGCTTCACCGAGCTTCTACGAGAGGGAGAGGTGTAGCAGGGGAGAGGGAGGCGCCAGGGCTTCAGGTGTTGGGGAACGTAGTAATTTCAAAAAATTTCCTACGCACACGCAAGATCATGGTGATGCATAGCAACGAGAGGGGAGAGTGTGATCTACGTACCCTTGTAGATCGACAACGGAAGCGTTTGGTTGATGTAGTCGTACGTCTCCACGGCCCGACCGATCAAGCACCGAAACTACGGCACCTCCGAGTTCTAGCACACGTTCAGCTCGATGACGATCCCTGGACTCCGATCCAGCAAAGTGTTGGGGAAGAGTTCCGTCAGCACGACGGTGTGGTGATGATCTTGATGCACTACCGTCGCAGGGCTTCGCCTAAGCACCGCTACAATATTATCGATGACTATGGTGGAAGGGGGCACCGCACACGGCTAAGAATATGATCACGTGGATCAACTTATGTCTCTAGGGTGCCCCCTTGCCCCCGTATATAAAGGCTCAAGGGGAGGAGGCCGGCCGGCCCTCTATGGCGCGCCAAGGAGGAGTCCTCCTCCTAGTAGGGAAAGAAGTGGGGAGGGAGAGGGAAAGGGGGGCGCCGCCCCCCCCCTCTCCTAGTCCAATTCGGACCAGGGGGGAGGAGGCGTGTGGCCCACCTTTGGCTGCCCCTCTCTCTCTCTCTCTCCACTAAGGCCCATATGGCCCATTACTTCTCCCGGGAGGGGGGGTTCCGGTAACCCTCCGGCTCTTCGGTTTTCTCCGAAATCACCCGGAACACTTCCGGTGTCCGAATAAAGCCGTCCAATATATCAATCTTTATGTCTCGACCATTTCGAGACTCCTCATCATGTCCATGATCACATCCGGGACTCCGAACTAACTTCGGTACATCAAAACTCATAAACTCATAATATAACTGTCATCGAAACCTTAAGCGTGCGGACCCTACGGGTTCGAGAACAATGTAGACATGACCGAGACACGTCTCCGGTCAATAACCAATAGCGGAACCTGGATGCTCATATTGGCTCCTACATATTCTACGAAGATCTTTATCGGTCAGACCGCATAACAACATACGTTGTTCCCTTTGTCATCGGTATGTTACTTGCCCGAGATTCGATCGTCGGTATATCAATACCTAGTTCAATCTCGTTACCGGCAAGTATCTTTACTCATTCCGTAATACATCATCTCGCAACTAACTCATTAGTTGCAATGCTTGCAAGGCTTATGTGATGTGCATTACCGAGAGGGCCCAGAGATACCTCTCCGACAATCGGAGTGACAAATCCTAATCTCGAAATACGCCAACCCAACATGTACCTTTGGAGACACCTGTAGAGCACCTTTATAATCACCCATTTACGTTGTGACGTTTGGTAGCACACAAAGTGTTCCTCCGGCAAACGGGAGTTGCATAATCTCATAGTCATAGGAACATGTATAAGTCATGAAGAAAGCAATAGCAACATACTAAATGATCGGGTGCTAAGCTAATGGAATGGGTCATGTCAATCACATCATTCTCCTAATGATGTGATCCCGTTAATCAAATAACAACTCTTTTGTTTATGGTTAGGAAACATAACCATCTTCGATTAACGAGCTAGTCAAGTAGAGGCATACTAGTGACACTTTGTTTGTCTATGTATTCACACAAGTATTATGTTTTCGGTTAATACAATTCTAGCATGAATAATAAACATTTATCATGATATAAGGAAATAAATAATAACTTTATTATTGCCTCTAGGGCATATTTCCTTTAGTCTCCCACTTGCACTAGAGTCAATAATCTAGTTCACATCGCCATGTGATTTAACAGCAATAGTTCACATCACCATGTGATTAACACCCATAGTTCACATCAATATGTGATCAACACCCAAAGGGTTTACTAGAGTCAGTAATCTAGTTCACATCGCTATGTGATTAACACCCAAAGAGTACTAAGGTGTGATCATGTTTTGCTTGTGAGATAATTTTAGTCAACGGGTCTGTCACATTCAGATCCGTAAGTATTTTGCAAATTTCTATGTCAACAATGCTCTGCACGGAGCTACTCTAGCTTATTGCTCCCACTTTCAATATGTATCTAGATCGAGACTGAGAGTCATCTAGATCTGTGTCAAAACTTGCATCGACGTAACTTTTTACGACGAACCTTTTTGTCACCTCCATAGTTGAGAAATATTTCCTTATTCCACTAAGGATAATTTTGACCGCTGTCCAGTGATCTACTCTTAGATCACTATTGTACTCCCTTGCTTAACACAGTGTAGGGTATACAATAGATCTGGTACACAACATGGCATACTTTATAGAACCTATGGCCGAGGCACAGGGAATGACTTTCATTCTATTTCTATCTTCTGCCGTGGTCGGGCTTTGAGTCTTACTCAATTCCACACCTTGCAACACAGGCAAGAACTCTTTCTTTGACTGTTCCATTTTGAACTACTTCAAAATCTTGTCAAGGTATGTACTCATTGAAAAGACTTATCAAGCGTCTTGATCTATCTCTATAGATCTTGATGCTCAATATGTAAGCAGCTTTACCGAGGTCTTTCTTTGAAAAACTCCTTTCAAATATTCCTTTATGCTTTCCAAAAAATTATACATTATTTCCGATCAACAATATGTTGTTCACATATACTTATCAAAAATGTTGTAGTGCTCCCACTCACTTTCTTGTAAATACAGGCTTCACCGTAAGTCTGTATAAAACTATATGCTTTGATCAACTTATCAAAGTGTATATTCCAACTCCGAGATGCTTGCACCAGTCCATAGATGGATCGTTGGAGCTTGCATATTTTGTTAACACCTTTAGGATTGACAAAACCTTCTGGTTGCATCATATACAACTCTTCTTTAAGAAATCCATTAAGGAATGCAGTTTTGTTTATCCATTTGCTAGATTTCATAAAATGCGACAATTGCTAACATGATTCGGACAGACTTAAGCATATATACGAGTGAGAAAATCTCATCGTAGTCAACACCTTGAACTTGTCGAAAACCTTTTGCGACAATTCTAGCTTTGTAGATAGTAACACTACTATCAGCGTCCGTCTTCCTCTTGAAGATCCATTTATTTTCTATGGCTTGCCGATCATCGGGCAAATCCATCAAAGTCCATACTTTGTTCTCATACATGGATCATATCTCAGATTTTATGGCCTCAAACCATTTCGCAGAATCTGGGCTCATCATCGCTTCCTCATAGTTCGCAGGTTCGTCATGGTCTAGTAACATGACTTCCAGAACAGGATTACTGTACCACTCTGGTGTGGATCTCACTCTGCTTTACCTACGAGATTCGGTAGTAACTTGATCTGAAGTTACATGATCATCATCATTAGCTTCCTCACTAATTGGTGTAGTAGTCACAGGAACAGATTTCTGTGATGAACTACTTTCCAATAAGGGAGCAGGTACAGTTACCTCATCAAGTTCTACTTTCCTCCCACTCACTTCTTTCGAGAGAAACTCCTTCTCTAGAAAAACTCCGAATTTAGCAACAAAAGTCTTGCCTTCGGATTTGTGATAGAAGGTGTACCCAACAGTCTCCTTTGGGTATCCTATGAAGACATATTTCTCCGATTTGGGTTTGAGCTTATCAGGATGAAACTTTTTCATATAAGCATTGCAACCCCAAACTTTAAGAAATGACAACTCTGGTATCTTGCCAAACCACAGTTCATACGGTGTCGTCTCAACAGATTTAGATGGTGCCCTTTTAACATGAATGTAGCTGTTTCTAATGCATAACCCCAAAACGATAGTGGTAGATCGGTAAGAGACATCATAGATTGCACTATATCCAATAAAGTACGGTTATGATGTTCGGACACACCATTATGCTGTGGTGTACCATGTGGCATGAGTTTGTGAAACTATTCCACATTGTTTTAATTGAAGACCAAACTCGTAACTCAAATATTTGTCTCCGCGATCAGAACGTAGAAACTTTATTTTCTTGTCACGATGATTTTCCACTTCACTCTGAAATTCTTTGAACTTTTCAAATGTTTCAGACTTATGTTTCATCAAGTAGATATACCCATATCTGCTCAAATTATCTGTGAAGTTCAGAAAATAACGATACTTGCCGTGAGCCTTAACACTCATCGGACCGCATACATCAGTATGTATTATTTCCAATAAGTCAGTTGCTCGCTCCGGAGAACGGAGTCTTAGTCATCTTGCCCATGAGGCATGGTTCGCAAGCATCAAGTGATTCATAATCAAGTGATTCCAAAATCCCATCAGCATGGAGTTTCTTTATGCGCTTTTACACCAATATGACCTAAACGGCAGTGCTACAAATAAGTTGCACCATCATTATTAATTTTGCATCTTTTGGTTTCAATATTATGATTATGTGTATCACTACGATCGAGATCCAACGAACTATTTTCATTGGGTGTGTAACCATATAAGGTTTTATTCAGAACAACAATTTATTCTCTTACTTAAATGAATAACCGTATTACAATAAACATGATCAAATCATATTCATGCTTAACGCAAACACCAAATAACACTTATTCAGGTTCAACACTAATCCTGAAAGTATAGGGAGTGTGCGATGATGATCATATCAATCTTGGAACCACACATCATCACTTCACGCTTAACTAGTCTCTGTTTATTCTGCAACTCCCGTTTCAAGTTACTAATCTTAGCAACTGAACTAGTATCAAATACTGAGGGGTTGCTATAAACACTAGTAAAGTACACATCAACAACATGTATATCAAATATACTTATGTTCACTTTGCCATCCTTCTTATCTGCCAATCACTTGGGGTAGTTCCGCTTCCAGTGACCAGTCCCTTTGCAGTAGAAACACTTAGTCTCAGGCTTAGGACCAGACTCGGGCTTCTTCACTTGAGCAGCAACTTGCTTGCTGTTCTTGAAGTTCCCCTTCCTCCCTCTACCCTTTTCTTGAAACTAGTGGTCTTGTCTACCATCAACACTTGATGTTTTTCTCGATTTCTACCTTCGTCAATTTCCGCATTACGAAGAGCTTGGGAATCATTTCCGTTATCCCTTGCATATCATAGTTCATCACGAAGTTCTACTAACTTGGTGATGGTGACTAGAGAATTTTGTCAATCACTATCTTATCTGGAAGATTAACTCCCACTTGATTCAAGCGATTGTAGTACTCAGACAATCTGAGCACATGCTCACTAGTTGAGAGATTCTCCTCCATCTTTTAGCTATAGAACTTGTTGGAGACTTCATATCTCTCAACTCGGGTATTTGCTTGAAATATTAAATTCAACTCCTGGAACATCTCATATGCTCCATGACGTTCAAAACGTCTTTGAAGTCCCGATTCTAAGCCATTAAGCATGGTGCACTAAACTATCAAGTAGTCATCATATTGAGCTAGCCAAACGTTCATAACATCTGCATCTGCTCCTGCAATAGGTCCATCACCTAGCGGTGCATCAAGGACATAATTCTTCTGTGCAGCAATGAGGATAAACCTCAGATCACGGATCCAATCAACATCATTGCTACTAACATCTTTCAACACAATTTTCTCTAGGAACATATCAAAATAAACACAGGGAAGCAACAACGCGAGCTATAGATCTACAACATAATTTGCAAAATACTACCAGGACTAAGTTCATGATAAATTTAAGTTCAATTAATCATATTACTTAAGAACTCCCACTTAGATAGACATCCCTCTAATCCTCTAAGTGATTACGTGATCCAAATCAACTAAACCATGTCCGATCATCACATGAGATGGAGTAGTTTCATTGGTGAACATCGCTATGTTGATCATATCTGCTATATGATTCATGCTCGACCTTTCGGTCTCCGTGTTCCGAGGCCATATCTGTATATGCTTGGCTCGTCAAGTATAACCTGAGTATTCTGTGCGTGCAACTGTTTTGCACCCGTTGTATTTGAACGTAGAGCCTATCACACCCGATCATCACGTGGTGTCTCAGCACGAAGAACTTTCGCAACGGTGCATACTCAGGGAGAACACTTCTTGATAATTAGTGAGAGATCATCTTATAATGCTACCGTCAATCAAAGCAAGATAAGATGCATAAAAGATAAACACCATATGCAATCAATATAAGTGATATGATATGGCCACCATCATCTTGTGCTTGTGATCTCCATCTTCGAAGCACCGTCATGATCACCATCATCACCGGCGCGACACATTGATCTCCATCGTAGCATCGTTGTCGTCTCGCCAATCTTATGCTTCCACGACTATCGCTACCGCTTAGTGATAAAGTAAAGCATTACAGCGCGTTTGCATTGCATACAATAAAGCGACAACCATGTGGCTCCTGCGAGTTGCCGATAACTTGGTTACAAAACATGATCATCTCATACAATAAAATTTAGCATCATGTCTTGACCATATCACATCACAACATGCCCTGCAAAAACAAGTTAGACGTCCTCTACTTTGTTGTTGCAAGTTTTACGTGGCTGCTACGGGCTTAAGCAAGAACCAATCTTACCTACGCATCATAACCACAACGATAGTTTGTCAAGTTGGTGCTATTTTAACCTTCGCAAGGACCGGGCGTAGCCACACTCGGTTCAACTAAAGTTGGAGAAACTGTCACCCGCTAGCCACCTTTGTGCAAAGCACGTCGGGAGAACCGGTCTCGCGTAAGCGTACACGTAATGTCGGTCCGGGCCGCTTCGTCCAACAATACCGCCGAACCAAAGTATGACATGCTGGTAAGCAGTATGACTTATATCACCCACAACTCACTTGTGTTCTACTCGTGCATATAACATCAACATATAAAACCTAGGCTCTGATACCACTGTTGGGGAACGTAGTAATTTCAAAAAATTTCCTACGCACACGCAAGATCATGGTGATGCATATCAATGATAGGGGAGAGTGTGATCTACGTACCCTTGTAGATCGACAACGGAAGCGTTTGGTTGATGTAGTCGTACGTCTCCACGGCCCGACCGATCAAGCACCGAAACTACGGCACCTCCGAGTTCTAGCACACGTTCAGCTCGATGACGATCCCCAGACTATAATCCAGCAAAGTGTCGGGGAAGAGTTCCGTCAGCACGATGGCGTGGTGACGATCTTGATGCACTACCGTCGCAGGGCTTCGCCTAAGCACCGCTACAATATTATCGACGACTATGGTGGAAGGGGGCACCGCACACGGCTAAGAATATGATCACTTGGATCAACTTGTGTCTCTAGGGTGCCCCCTTGCCCCCGTATATAAAGGATCAAGGGGAGGAGGCCGGCCGGCCCTCTATGGCGCGCCAAGGAGGAGTCCTCCTCCTAGTAGGAGTAGGACTCCTACTAGGAGGGGGAAAGAAGTGGGGAGGGAGAGGGAAAGGGGGCGCCGCCACCCCTCTCCTAGTCCAATTCGGACCAGGGGGGAGGAGGCACGTGGCCCACCTTTGGCTGCCCCTCTCTCTCTCCACTAAGGCCCATATGGCCCATTACTTCTCCCGGGGGGGTTCCGGTAACCCTCTGGCTCTCCGGTTTTCTCCGAAATCACCCGGAACACTTTCGGTGTCCGAATAAAGCCGTCCAATATATCAATCTTTATGTCTTGACCATTTTGAGACTCCTCGTCATGTCCGTGATCACATCCGGGACTACGAACTAACTTCGGTACATCAAAACTCATAAACTCATAATATAACTGTCATCGAAACCTTAAGCGTGCGGACCCTACGGGTTCGAGAACAATGTAGACATGACCGAGACACGTCTCCGGTCAATAACCAATAGCGGAACCTGGATGATCATATTGGCTCCTACATATTCTATGAAGATCTTTATCGGTCAGACCGCATAACAACATACGTTGTTCCCTTTGTCATCGGTATGTTACTTGCCCGAGATTCGATCGTCGGTATCTCAATACCTAGTTCAATCTTGTTACCGGCAAGTCTCTTTACTCGTTCCGTAATACATCATCTCGCAACTAACTCATTAGTTGCAATGCTTGCAAGGCTTATGTGATGTGCATTACCGAGAGGGCCCAGAGATACCTCTCCGACAATCGGAGTGACAAATCCTAATCTCGAAATACGCCAACCCAACATGTACCTTTGGAGACACCTGTAGAGCACCTTTATAATCACCCATTTACGTTGTGACGTTTGGTAGCACAAAAGTGTTCCTCCAGCAAACGGGAGTTGCATAATGTCATAGTCATAGGAACATGTATAAGTCATGAAGAAAGCAATAGCAACATACTAAACGATCGGGTGCTAAGCTAATGGAATGGGTCATGTCAATCACATCATTCTCCTAATGATGTGATCCCGTTAATCAAATAACAACTCTTTTGTTTATGGTTAGGAAACATAACCATCTTCGATTAACGAGCTAGTCAAGTAGAGGCATACTAGTGACACTTTGTTTGTCTATGTATTCACACAAGTATTATGTTTCCGGTTAATACAATTCTAGCATGAATAATAAACATTTATCATGATATAAGGAAATAAATAATAACTTTATTATTGCCTCTAGGGCATATTTCCTTCATCAGGGTGCGGCTGCCCTCCCTCCCCCCTTTATATAGGCCCCCTAGGGGGGTGCGCCGGCTCTAGGAGATGGGATCTCCTAGGGGGGCGGCGGCCAAGGGGGTGGAGTGCCCCCCAAGGCAAGTGGAGGCGCCCCCTTCCCTAGGGTTCCCAACCCTAGGCGCATGGGGGGCCCAAGGGGGGGGGGGCGCACCAGCCAACTATGGGCTGGTTCCCCTCCCCACTTCAGCCCATGGGGCCCTCCAGGATGGGTGGCCCCACCCGGTGGACCCCCGGGACCCTTCCGGTGGTCCCGGTACAATACCGTTGACCCCCGAAACTCTCCCGATGGCCGAAACTGCACTTCCTATATATAATTCTTCACCTCCAGACCATTCCGGAACTCCTCGTGATGTCCGGGATCTCATCTGGGACTCCGAACAACTTGCGGGTTACTGCAAACTGATATCTCTACAACCCTAGCGTCACCGAACCTTAAGTGTGTAGACCCTACGGGTTCGGGAGACATGTAGACATGACCGAGACGACTCTCCGGTTAATAACCAACAACGGGATCTGGATACCCATGTTGGCTCCCACATGCTCCTCGATGATCTCATCGGATGAACCACGATGTCGAGGATTCAGGCAACCCCATATACAATTCCCTTTGTCAATCGGTATGTTACTTGCCCGAGATTCGATCGTCGGTATCCCAATACCTCGTTCAATCTCGTTACCGGCAAGTCACTTTACTCGTACCGTAATGCATGATCCTGTGACCAGACACTTGGTCACTTTGATCTCATTATGATGATGCATTACCGAGTGGGCCCAGAGATACCTCTCCGTCATATGGAGTGACAAATCCCAGTCTTGATCCGTGTCAACCCAACAGACACTTTTGGAGATACCCGTAGTATACCTTTATAGTCACCCAGTTACGTTGTGACGTTTGGTACACCCAAAGCACTCCTACGGTATCCGGGAGTTACACGATCTCATGGTCTAAGGAAAAGATACTTGACATTGGAAAAACTCTAGCAAACGAACTATACAATCTTGTGCTATGTTTAGGATTGGGTCTTGTCCATCACATCATTCTCCTAATGATGTGATCTCGTTATCAATGACATCCAATGTCCATAGTCAGGAAACCATGACTATCTGTTGATCAACGAGCTAGTCAACTAGAGGCTTACTAGGGACATGTTGGTGTCTATGTATTCACACATGTATTACGATTTCCGGATAACACAATTATAGCATGAATAAAAGACAATCATCATGAACAAGGAAATATAATAATAATCCTTTTATTATTGCCTCTAGGGCATATTTCCAACAGTCTCCCACTTGCACTAGAGTCAATAATCTAGTTACATTGTGATGAATCGAACACCCATAGAGTTCTGGTGTTGATCATGTTTTGCCCTAGGGAGAGGTTTAGTCAACGGATCTGCGACATTCAGATCCGTATGTACTTTACAAATATCTATGTCTCCATCTTGAACATTTTCACGAATGGAGTTGAAGCGACGCTTGATGTGCCTGGTCTTCTTGTGAAACCTGGGCTCCTTGGCAAGTGCAATAGCTCCAGTGTTGTCACAGAAGAGTTTGATCGGCCCCGACACATTGGGTATGACTCCTAGGTCGGTGATGAACTCCTTCACCCAAATTGCTTCATGCGCTGCCTCCGAGGCTGCCATGTACTCCGCTTCACATGTAGATCCCGCCACGACGCTCTGCTTGCAGCTGCACCAGCTTACTGCTCCACCATTCAATATATACACGTATCCGGTTTGTGACTTAGAGTCATCCAGATCTGTGTCGAAGCTAGCGTCGACGTAACCCTTTACGACGAGCTCTTTGTCACCTCCATAAATGAGAAACATGTCCTTAGTCCTTTTCAGGTACTTCAGGATATTCTTGACCGCTGTCCAGTGTTCCTTGCCGGGATTACTTTGGTACCTTCCTACCAAACTTACGGCAAGGTTTACATCAGGTCTGGTACACAGCATGGCATACATAATAGACCCTATGGCTGAGGCATAGGGGATGACACTCATCTCTTCTATATCTTCTGCCGTGGTCGGACATTGAGCTGAGCTCAATTTCACACCTTGCAACACAGGCAAGAACCCCTTCTTAGACTGATCCATATTGAACTTCTTCAATATCTTATCAAGGTATGTGCTTTGTGAAAGACCTATGAGGCGTCTTGATCTATCTCTATAGATCTTGATGCCTAATATATAAGCAGCTTCTCCAAGGTCCTTCATTGAAAAACTCTTATTCAAGTAGGCCTTAATGCTGTCCAAAAGTTCTATATCATTTCCATCAAAAGTATGTCATCTACATATAATATGAGAAATGCTACAGAGCTCCCACTCACTTTCTTGTAAAAGCAGGCTTCTCCATAAGTCTGCATAAACCCAAACGCTTTGATCATCTCATCAAAGCGAATGTTCCAACTCCGAGATGCTTGCACCAGCCCATAAATCGAGCGTTGGAGCTTGCACACCTTGTCAGCATTCTTAGGATCGACAAAACCCTCCGGCTGCATCATATACAATTCTTCCTTAAGGAAACCATTAAGGAATGCCATTTTGACATCCATTTGCCATATCTCATAATCATAGAATGCGGCAATTGCTAACATGATTCGGACGGACTTCAGCTTCGCTACGGGTGAGAAAGTCTCATCGTAGTCAACCCCTTGAACTTGTCGATAACCCTTAGCGACAAGCCTAGCTTTATAGATGGTCACATTACCATCCGCGTCTGTCTTCTTCTTAAAGATCCATTTATTTTCTATGGCTCGACGATCATCGGGCAAGTCAGTCAAAGTCCATACTTTGTTTTCATACATGGATCCTATCTCGGATTTCATGGCTTCCAGCCATTTGTCGGAATCCGGGCCCGCCATCGCTTCTTCATAGTTCGAAGGTTCACCGTTGTCTAACAACATGATTTCCAAGACAGGGTTGCCGTACCACTCAGGTGCGGAACGTGTCCTTGTGGACCTACGAAGTTCAGTAGCAACTTGATCTGAAGTTTCATGATCATCATCATTAACTTCCTCTCTAGTCAGTGCAGGCACCTCAGGAACATTTTCTTGAGTTGCGCCACTTTCCGGTTCAAGAGGTAATACTTCGTCAAGTTCTACTTTCCTCCCACTTACTTCTTTCGAGAGAAACTTTTTCTCTAGAAAGGATCCATTCTTGGCAACAAAGATCTTGCCTTCGGATCTGAGGTAGAAGGTATACCCAATAGTTTCTTTAGGGTATCCTATGAAGACGCATTTTTCTGACTTGGGTTCGAGCTTTTCAGGTTGAAGTTTCTTGACATAAGCATCGCATCCCCAAACTTTTAGAAATGACAGCTTAGGTTTCTTCCCAAACCATAATTCATACGGTGTCGTTTCAACGGATTTCGACGGAGCCCTATTTAAAGTGAATGCGGCAGTCTCTAAAGCATAGCCCCAAAATGATAGCGGTAAATCGGTAAGAGACATCATAGATCACACCATATCTAATAGAGTGCGATTACGATGTTCGGACACACCATTACGCTGAGGTGTTCCTGGCGGCGTGAGTTGTGAAACTATTCCACATTTTCTTAAGTGTGTGCCAAATTCGTGACTCAAGTATTCTCCCCCACGATCTGATCGCAAGAACTTGATTTTCCTGTCACGTTGATTCTCAACCTCACTCTGAAATTCCTTGAACTTTTCAAAGGTCTCAGACTTGTGTTTCATTGAATAGACATACCCATATATACTCAAGTCATCAGTGAGGGTGAGAACATAACGATAGCCACCGCGAGCCCCAACACTCATTGGACCGCACACATCAGTATGTATGATTTCCAATAAGTTGGTTGCTCGCTCCATTGTTCCTGAGAACGGAGTCTTGGTCATTTTACCCATGAGGCATGGTTCGCACGTGTCAAATGATTCGTAATCAAGAGACTCTAAAAGTCCATCTGCATGGAGCTTCTTCATGTGTTTGACACCTATGTGACCAAGGCGGTAGTGCCACAAGTATGTGGGACTATCATTATCAACCTTACATCTTTTGGTATTCACACTATGAATATGTGTAGCATTACGCTCGAGATTCATTAAGAATAAACCATTCACCATCGGAGCATGACCATAAAACATATCTCTCATATAAATAGAACAACCATTATTCTCGGATTTAAATGAGTAGCCATCTTGAATTAAACGAGATCCTGTGTCGGGGAAACTGATCCTCGAACACCTATGGGGCCGGCGGACCGGGCCCCTTTCGGTTCGGCGGGGGGCGGAGATCGCACGAAGAGCAGATCGAGGCGAAGCACACGAGCAGTTTACCCAGCTTCGGAGCTCTCCGGAGAGATAACACTCCTACTGCTGCTTGTCTGGTTCTATTCTGTTCTTGCTCTAGAGAGAGAGCGTAGTGTCTTTCTGGGTTACGAATGAAAACGAACCGAACCTCTGAACCTCCCCTACGTTGCGCATGGGCCTCCTTTTATACGCCAAAGGGGTCACCGATAGGTGGCAACGCAGAGAAGGGTACAAATGTAAAAAGTGAGGTGGTTGGTACAGCTACTTGTACAGTGCACCCTACCTAACCCTGACGGCAGGGGACAAGGGCATTAAGTGCCCCTCTGCATCGCCCAAACAGTGCAGAAAAGGACCGTTAGGGGCGCCACCGTTCGCCATGATGGCGATCTTGTCAGCTTCGCATGCCCCTGCGCACCGCTGGCTGCACAGCCTCCTGCCACGCGCGCCTGGAGAAGCCCCCAGGGCGACACGTTGGTGGATGCGCTGGAGCGTGGGCACAGAGTGGCCGCTTGCCGCGGCAAGCGCCTTGCCGCTGCTGTTATCTTGTCGGGTCCGGAGGCTTGTCGTTTACCGGGCCTCGAGGTACCTTGGTTGGTCTTCCCGGCAAGCTCCTCTTGCCGGGGCCTTGTTGCCTTGCCGGAGCGCGAGGCGCGTCGCGGCAAGTTCCTTGGAGTGTCCTGGTTGGCCTTCCCGGCAAGCTCCTCTTACCGGGGCCTTGTCTCCTGAGCTTAAATACTTTGTTCTTGAATGGCTCCAAGGGAACCTTGGAGGATCTTGGTGTTCGCCCGGTAAGCCTTGCCGCGGGGTGCTGCAGCTGCCCGTGCACAAGTTCGGGGTACTAGGGTACCCCTATTCTAGTACACCGACAGGAGCCCCCGGGCCTGGGCCAGACACGGTGCAGAGCGCTGTTGGGCCAGGCCCAAGACAGGGCACGGGCACACGCGGACTGGGCCACACCGAATCTCGCTCCGTATCCACCGCGCTCTCCCATAATGGCACGCGTTGAATGCGGCATCGTGGGTGGTTGTTTATTCGGAAGGGCAAAACGTCCGCCCCGTTCCTCTTTATAAGCAGAGGAAACAGGGGCAGTTCGTTCCCCCTCGCTGGTTGCTGCTACTCCATCTTCAAGAACCTCCGCCGCTCCCCCCTTCTTCTCGAAGCCGAGAGAGCAGCGCTCCGCCCCCCATGGCCACCAGCATCACCACGCCGTCGACCTCCCTCACCACCTCCGCCATGGCCCCGAAAGCCGACAAGGGAAAGGGCGTGAAGTCGGCCGAGGCGCAGCGGCTCGCGGCGCTGCGGAAGGAGCGGGCGATCTTTTCCCCTCAGCTCGGCGTGCAGGAGCTGAGGGAGTACTTCTACCTCTTTTGGGCGACGGAGACGCGTGCGCATCCGTGCACGAGGGTACTCCCGGCCGCTGCTTCGGAGCTGGCTCCAAACGGGTACCCATTCTTTGCGCTATTCTTCTATTGCGGGCTCTGCCCGCCCTTCTCGGAGTTCTTCTGCGACATCATGAACACATACGGCTTCCGCCTCCTTGACTTCACCCCCAACGCCATTCTGACCATGGCAGTTTTCGCACATTTGTGCAAAAACTTTGTCGGAGTCCACCCCAGTGTTGCCCTTTTCCGCCACTACTTCATACCTCGGGTAGAGAGAGGAGAGCCACTTGCCGGAGGGATTGCCTGGATCTCGAGAGTCGGCAAGAAGGAGGCGTACTTGGAGGGTGAGCTCCGCAGCAAGTGGGATGAGTGGAGAGCGGAGTGGTGCTGGATTGTCGAGGAGAATCGGCAGCCCTTCACCGCCGTGCGCCAAACTCCGATAGTGCGCGGCAATGACTGGAGCAACGTGGCCCCGGAAGACGAGAGGCTGAAGATCGTCATTACTAGGATCCTTCGCCTCAGGCTTGCCGGGCTCACTGTAGGCGTTGTAGGCGCAGATTTCCTCCGCCGCCGCATCGCCCCCCTGCAGGAGAGGGGGAGGCCCGCCTGGGAATTCAAGAACTCGGCGGACATCATGAGGCTGCGGCCGGGCCTCAACTACAACTTCACCGTCTTGGAGCTGGATGCAATGCTCCTGGAGTTGTTCAAACGCGACCCCCAGCACCCATTCACGCTGCCGAGGGGCGTTGTCCCATTATGCAAGAATTCTTTGCTTGACCGGATCCGCGCCATGATGCCGTTGTGTGATTCACACGGAATCGTTCCAACTTGGCAAGAGCCTGCGGATGACGTCATGCAAGCGTTCTTCGACAACTTGGAAGAAGTGCCGGTCCGCGCTGACGAGCAGAAGAGCCTCACCCGTGACACCACCGACGAGGAGCTGCAGCGCATCGCCACTAGGGCGGAAGAGGTTGCGGCCGCAGCTGCCGCGGGCGTGTTTGAGTTCACTATGGAGGAGGCGGAGGCTGCAGAGGCGGCAAACCTTGCCGAGCGCGCGGAGTTCATTGGCGAGGAGGAGCCTGCCGGTTCCGAAGCCGAGCCGAGCGAGGCCGGCGAGGAGGAGCCCGAGCCTTCAGAAAACTTGCCGCAGGCGGAGCCCCCGGCCCCGCCAAGAAGGCGCCTTCGCAGGGCCGGGGACGCAGCGGGGCGGCAGCCGGGTCAACAGCCGCCGAGCCGTGCGACGCGCTCTACCGCGGCAAGCAATGTTGCCGCAGGAGCGCCTCACGCAACAGCGGCAACTGGAGCGGGATCTTCCCGGGCCACCGCCACCGCCCCCGCCAAGCGGGCAAGGGATCCTACTCCTCCGCCTCGCCGCACCGGAGGAGGGCCGGACTTCGATCTTTCCGCGCTCAGCTCCGACGAGGAGGAAGAAGAGTAAGTTTCTTTGGTGCTCTTGTAGTTCTTAAATCTTGTTGTTTTTATCTTGTATCTGACTTGCTCCAATCTGGACTCCTTTCTTTTCAGGACGCTGGCCCAGAGAGCAGCAAAGAGGGCCAAGGCCGCGGTGATTGTCATCGAGGATGACCCCACCATGTCAGCAGGAGGTGAGTCTGAGACCACCTTGACGGACCCGGCAATCACTCCTCACAGCAGCCCCCAGCGCAGCCCCCAGCGTAAGTTCATAGTTTAGCCTTCTGCTACCGGGCGCGCTTGAGTGCTTTTTCCTTTGTTGATATCTTGCTTGTTGATTTGTGTAGGAGCAGAGCAGCCACATCAGGAGCGCTCAGAAGCTGGTCCCGAAGTGCCATCTGCTTCGACTATGCCGCCAAGGGAGGGGTTCCCGGTAAGGGAGCGCTCTCCGGCAAGGGAGAACTCTCCGGCAAGGGACAGCACCATCGATCCTGCAGCGACCGAGACCGCAACTGCAGATCTTGGCGCAGGTAATTCACTTGTCCAAAAAACTTTCCCTTGGGTTCTTCTTCTTCTGATTTTCTTCTCTTGGATTTTTGATTGATTTTCCTCCCTTCTTCGTTCTTCAGACCCCTCTGCTAATGAGCCAATGGAGACAGAGGGCGCCGGCGAGGAAGGGGCCGGTGCTGATGAGACCGCCGGCGAGGAGGCCGCCAGGGCTGCCGCTGCAGAAGCCGGCGAGGGGTCGGGCGATCTCACCGACGACCTTGAGGCCGCAGGAGCGTCAGGCACTGCGCCGACCGCCAATCCCTCTGCCGCTTCTGCGGAGCCGGGCTCCGAGGAGTCCCAGCCCGGCGCCTACTTGAAGGCCGGCGACAATATCTTCATCAAGCTACCCTGGGCGTCGAGCTCCAGGGCGCCAGTCGAGGGGGAAACTTTCGACGGGGAGGTGCTCGCCTCTGCTGGACTGTCGTTGGTCGACGCGCCCAGCAGCAGCTGCGGCGAGCCTGAGGAGGAGCAGCTGCTGCGGAAGCTGCTGTCACTCTACCGCGCCCGGCAAGCCAAGCTGGCTTCCCGGGAAGCGCTTGTTGCGAAGGCGGGAGTTGACATGGAGAAGCGCGCGGAGGAGCTCTGGGGCCACAATCAAGAAGCTCTCCGGTCCCTGGTGCAGGAGCGGGAGCGACTCGACAAGGAGCGCACGGCCTTCCTTCTCGAGAAGGCCGAAGCTGAGGAGGAGCAAAGGCTGGCCGCCGAGAAGCAGTCCGCGCGGGAAGGTGAACTAGTGCAGCAGAAGGCCAACCTCGACAGCTACGAGGAAGAGCTCGCCGAGCGCGAGCAAGCACTTGGCGGGGCGCTCAAGGAGGCAAAGGACGCTGCGGCAATTGCAGAGGCCGCCAAGAAAGAGCTGGAGGAGAAGGTGGCGCAGCTGGAGGCCAACATTGGGAAGAGCGACGAGGAGCTTGCCGCGCTCAAGCGTGAGCGTGAGAAGGGTGCTGCCGCCCACGGTGAGCTGCAAGGTCTTCTCGCTGAGAGGGGCAAGGAGCTCAGCGCCGCCAAGGATTCCAAAGCAGACCTGGAGCTGAAGCTGGCCACGCTGACGTAGATGCTGGAGGCCGCCAAGGAGCGGGAGAAGACCTTGTCGGAGAAGGTCAAGGCTGACGCGGCGCTGCTGGAGAGCATTGCAGTTACCCAGAACTCGTTCAGAGACACTGTGGAGCACTGGACCGAGGGTCTAGTGAACATTGCCGCAGTCATCAACGTGGAGCTGGCGCAGCTGGGGATAGAGGACTTTGGGTATCCTTCCGACGAGAGTCTTCAACCCAGCGCCAAGCTCAGCCTGTTCTTCAAGGGCGTGGCAACGGCACTCCAGCGGCTCCGGGAGAGGATCCCGAAGCAGCTGGCTGACGAGTCGCGCAAAATCTGCACCGGGGTTCTCCAGAAGGTGCTGATGAAGGTGGCCTTCCGCAATCCAGGCCTCAGCTTCACCAACGTCCTCAGGTCCTTGCCGCCTGACGCTGATCTGGATGCACTCAAGGCCCTTGTCGCACCCATTGTGGACAAGGTGAGTGAGATCAAGAGGGTCGAGGGCGGACGCGTAGACTAGGCCGTCCATTTCTTCTTTTCCCTTGCCGCTGCTAATCATGTTATGAAAACATTCTGTTAGTGCTGCGACAAGTTATCTTGTAATATAACTTTATTTCTGTTATCAATTGCTATGTTATTTCCTCTACTAGATTCCTTCCTTTGTATGTTTTTACCCAACGCTTCTAGGGAACTTGTCGGCGCAGGCACCCGAGCCGCGAGCGCTGAGTGCGGAACTTCAGCAGCCTACTGGCGGCGCTGCTTCCGACAAGAAACCTTGTCGCGACTAGATGCAGCACACTTAAGCTGTTGAGCGGACTCAAAACAAAGTAAGGGCGCAACTAGCCACGAGTTGGTTCCTCCGCGCACAAGTTTTCCATACAAAGCAGGGTCGTTCGAGGAAGATAACTCAAAAATTTAAAAACTGATTGCTCAAACTTTGGCAACTTAGCTTTTCTGTCGTTTGCTTCCCGGCAAGGCGAGACTTCGCTCGAATGACGCCTGGTCCATACAACAATCTTCTCCTTCCCCCCCGGCAAACATGTGTGCGAGGGAACCTCCTTTTCCTTTGTTGAAAAATAAGAAAGAAGAGAAAATAACGATATGGAGCCCTTCGGCTCGTTACTGTTCACCGGATGTAGGTGCTGCACAAAGTGTCAGATAACGCATGCGAGAAAGAAAGTAATGCATGAAATGGACAAGTTGTGCGGAGCACCTGGGGTTCTTTTTATGCACGGGATCTGCGCCCGGCTTTGTACAAAGGATTACATGCAACAACGACAAGACTTGTACAAAAGGTGGTTGCCGGAACGGGGTTCCGGCAACCGCGCCCTACGGGAAAAACTTACGAAGATGTTCTATGTTCCAGGAGTTGCTCACCGGAATGCCATCTTCGGTCTCAAGGCGGACAGCGCCGGGCCTTGTGACTCGTCTCACTCGATAAGGGCCTTCCCACTTCGGCGTCAACTTGTTGGAATTCTTGGCGGACTGAACGCGCCGAAGAACAAGGTCGCCTTCCTCGAAGCTTCTGGCCTTAACTTTGCGGCTGTGGTAGCGGCACAAAGCTTGCTGGTATCGAGCAGCTCGTACAGCAGCCTGAAGACGATCTTCCTCAAGGAGCAGCGTGTCGTCTTGTCGCAGCTGTTCTTGCTCAAACTCATCATAAGCGAGCACTCGAGGCGATCCGTATACGAGTTCCGTGGGGAGAACTACCTCTGCTCCGTAGACTAGAGCGAAAGGTGTCTGGCCAGTGGCTCGATTTGGCGTCGTTCTGATCGACCAAAGAACCACCGGCAGCTCCTCGATCCAGTTTCTTCCGCACTTGCGCAGCCTGTCGAAAGTTCTAGTCTTGAGCCCACGCATCACTTCAGCATTTGCCCTCTCTGCTTGACCGTTGCTTCTCGGATGAGCAACGGAAGCGAAGCAGACCTTGGCGCCAAGGTCTTGGACGTACTGCATGAAGGTGCGGCTCGTGAATTGCGTGCCGTTTTCGGTGATGATCCTGTTAGGGATCCCGAAACGGCAAACAATTGACCTGAAGAACTTGACTGCTGACTGTGCTGTCACCTTCCTCACTGGCTGCACTTCCGGCCACTTTGTGAACTTGTCGATTGCGACGTACAAGTACTCAAAGCCCCCGACAGCTCGGGGGAAAGGGCCGAGGATATCGAGCCCCCAGACTGAAAATGGCCAGGATAAAGGGATCGTCTGGAGAGTTTGAGCTGGCTGGTGTATCTGTTTGGAGTGGAACTGGCACGCTTCACACTTGGTTACTTGTGCAGTTGCATCCTGGAGGGCTGTCGGCCAAAAGAAGCCTTGCCGGAAAGCTTTGCCGGCAAGTGCCGTTGCGCCTATGTGGTGGCCACATATGCCTCCATGTATCTCTGCCAACAGCTTTTGTCCATCTTCCCGGCAAATACACTTCAATTTCACACCGTTGAGTCTTCTTCTGTACAGTATGCTATCGACAAACTGGTACATACTTGACTGCCGGGCTACTCTTTCCGCTTCTTCTTGCTCTTCGGGAAGTTCTCCTGTCTGAAGGAAACGGACAATCTGCTGCGCCCATGCTGGAGCTTGTGGCTCGACAACAAGGACTAAAGGCACATCTGCTGCTGCGGGAACATCCGCTTCTACGGCAAGGACTTGCGGCCCTGCCGGAGCTTGATGTTCCCCGGCAAGCTTGCCGGAGCAAAACTTGTCGGGAGCGTCTGCTTCAAGGAACAAACCATAAGGTTTGCCAGAGCAGACTGCCCCTCAGCATTCTTGGTGTTGATCTTGGGGACTTTCTTGGCGGCGGCTTCGGGGAGCTCTGCCGGAAAGTAGTCGCCATAAACCAACTTCCTCTTCTTGCTTTGTCCAGTTGAGAGCGTTACGGATGGTTGAGTCAACTTGAGCACAAAGATCCCTGGTTCCACAGGTAACTTTACTGCGGCGCACTTTGACAGGCCATCAGCAATGTCATTCTGAGCTCTCGGGATATGTTCCATCTGTAGGCCGTCAAAGTGCTCTTCTAGCTTCCTCACTTCATCAACATATGCTTCCATCAATGGACTCTGGTAGTTCTTGTTCACTTGGCGGACGACAAGCTGTGAGTCACCCCTGACAATGAGCTTCTTGATCCCAAGGTCTGCTGCAATTCTGAGACCGGCAAGCAATCCTTCATACTCTGCAGTATTGTTGGTTGCTTGCTCCTTGGGAAAGTGCATCTGGACTAGTACTTGAGGTGCTCTCCGGTGGGTGCGATAAGCAGCACGCCCGCACCAGCGCCTTGCAGCGAGAAGGCACCATCAAAGTACATCAGCCACTCTCTGCTTGCCTCTTTGACGGGGATGCTCGTCTCTGGAATTTCTTCATCTGGGGTTGGCGTCCACTTTGCTATGAACTCTGCCAATGCTCTGCTTTGGATAGTTGAAGTGCTCTCAAACTTGAGGCCAAAGCTTGACAGTTCCAACGCCCACTCGACAATCCTGCCTGTTGCTTCTGGATTTTGCAGTATCCTCTTCAGCGGAAAGCGAGTGACGACTGTGATTTCATGTGCTTGGAAGTAATGGCGCAGCTTTCTCGAGGCCATGAGGAGGCCGACAAGCAACTTCTGCACACCAGAGTACCTTGATCTAGCCCCCTGCAGAAGGGAACTGACAAAGTAAACTGGACGCTGCACCATTCTCTTCTGCATCTTATCATGCTCCTGCGCAGATCCATCTTTGTCGGGACCAGAGCTTGTCGGCGAAGCCCCCTGCTTGTCGCTGGATGCATCTGCCGTGGTTGCTGGCTCATCATCTGCCTCTCTCTCTGCCACTAACGCAGCACTAACCACTTGATTGGTTGCCGCTATATACAGCAGCAACTTCTCTTGCGGCTTAGGTGTGACAAGTGTTGGAGTGGAGGACATGTATCTCTTCAAGTCCTGCAGCGCAGCCTCCGCCTCCGGAGTCCATTTCATTGGACCTGCCTTTTTCAAAATTTTGAAAAATGGCAGGGCGCGCTCAGCAGATCTAGAGATAAACCTGCTGAGAGCAGCCACGCAACCGACAAGTCTTCGTACATCCTTGACGCGCTTTGGTGCTTCGATCTGCTCAATGGCCTTGATCTTGTCGGGATTGGCTTCAATTCCCCGCTGAGACACGAAGAACCTGAGAAGCTTGCCGGAAGGGACTCCAAACACGCACTTCTCAGGGTTAAGCTTGAGGTTGATCTTGCGCAGATTTGCAAATGTCTCGTCTAAATCTTGAATCAGGGTCGCCCTGTTCTTGCTCTTGACCACTATGTCATCCATGTAAGCTTCCACATTTCTGTGCATCTGCGGCTCAAAAGCGTGGTGGACTACCCTTACGAATGTTGAACCGGCATTCTTCAAACCGAAAGGCATCCGTACGAAGCAGTACGTGCCACACGGGGTGATAAATGCGGTTTTCTCTTCATCCTCTTCTGCCATGAAGATCTGATGGTATCCTGAGTATGCATCAAGAAATGAAAGCAAATCACATCCGGCTGTGGAGTCAACAATCTGGTCAATGCGCGGCAAGGGAAATGGGTCTTTGGGACAAGCTTTATTAACATCAGTGAAGTCAATACAAAGCCTCCATTTCCCGTTAGCCTTGCGCACGACAACAGGATTGGCCAACCACGTGGGATGGAGCACTCCTCTGACAAGGCCTGCTGCTTCCAACTTCTTGATTTCTTCTGCGATGAATTCTTGGCGCTCCACTGCCTGCTTCCTGACTCTCTGCTTGACGGGCCGTGCATGAGGACAGACAGCAAGGTGGTGCTCAATTACTTTCCTGGGAACACCGGGGATATCAGACGGTTGCCATGCAAACACGTCGACATTCGCCCGCAGGAAAGCAACGAGCGCGCTTTCCTATTTGGGGTCAAGAGTGGCGCTGATGGTGAAGGTACCACCAGCGCCATCCTCCTTGGCGGACACCTTCTTGGTCTCAGGTGGAGCTGCCATTGCCTTCTTACACTTGCCGGTGGAGCTCGATGGTGCGTCCTCGACGGTAGTGCAGCACTCCGAAGAGGTGCGCTTGCCGGAGTGGGCATCAGAGCTCTTGCCGGACTTGGTCTTCTTCTTCCCCCCGGGAGCTTCAGCGGCAAGTGTCTTGTGTTCTGCTGCGGCTGCTGCTTCCCGGTAGATCTTGTCGGCACAGATAAGAGCATCCTTCTTGTCGCCAGGGACAGAGATGACACTTATCGGGCCTGGCATTTTCAGTACGTTGTACGCATAGTGAGAAGCTGCCATGAACTTGGCGAGTGCCGGACGGCCAAGGATTCCATTGTAAGGTAATGGAAAGTCAGCAACATCAAATGTGACCCTCTCAGTACTGAAGTTCAGTTCGCTGCCAAATGTTACCGGCAACGTGATCTTTCCCTTCGGCTTGCTCCTTCTCGGGTTGATTCCTTGAAATGTACCGGTCTCTTCGAGCTCGCTGTCAGGGATCTGGAGTTTCTGGAGCACCGCGGAGGAGATTAGGTTCAAACTCGCCCCGCCGTCAACTAGCACCGCGGATTGTTGGTGAAACCAACATCGGCAAGCACCCGACCGCAGTTATGCGATCCGGGTGGTCCTCAATATCAAAGATGATAGGCGTGCCGGACCATTTCAGAGGCTTGCGTGACTCGACGGGTGGTTCTACTGCATTAACTTCCCGCACCCACTGCTTGAGCTGACGGTGCAAGGTATGCAGAGAAGCACCACCGTCAATGCACAGGACCTCTGTGGCTTTCTGGAACTCCTGCTCATCAGTCTCCTCGTCATCCATGTCATCTTCATCCTTGTCGCGGCCGCCGGGAGGTCTGTCTCCTTGCCGCTGCTTGGCCTTGCCGCGGCGTCCTCCTCGACAGGGACGTTTCTTGCCGGATCCCCCAACACCTTCCTGGGCCTTCTCCTTGTCGCGCCGCTCGTATTCAGCTTTCTGTTGCTCAACAAGCTGCTTGACTTTCTTACAGTTCTGGAGATCATGGCCCTTGGTGCGGTGGATCTTGCAATACTGCTTGTTGGTGCCGTCCTGCTTGTCGGCGACCGCCACCTTCACGGCAACCTCCTTGCCAGAGTCACCAGCTTTGGCTTCCTTGGCGCCACCACCGTTGCCGGACTGCTCAACAACTAGCACCTCTTTGCCTTTCCTCCTTCGATTGTTCAGCCGCCGGTTTTTCCTTGACGGGGCAGCATCTTCACTGTCAGATCCTCCCGCTCCTACATTCTCTTCGGGGAGCCTCCTCCCTTCCTCAACACGTGCACACTTGTCGGCCAGTGCATATAACTCACTGACGTCCCTGATCTTGCACATCGCCATTTCCTCCCGCATCCTGCGGTTCCGCACGTTCTGATGGAACGCGCTGATCACCGCGGCAGGGTGGACGTCTGGGATGTTGTGCTGCACACTGCTGAATCTCTGAATGTACTTGCGCAGGGGCTCTCCTTCCTTCTGGGCGAGCAGATGAAGATCACTCTCCTGGCCATGAGGCTTGTGTCCGCCTGTGAAGGCACCGACGAATTGATGGCACAGATCAGCCCAAGAGGATATTGAGTTGTCCGGCAAGTGCATGAGCCAAGATCTGACGTTGGGCTTGAGCACCAGCGGGAAGTAGTTGGCAAGGATCTTGTCATCCCGTCCCCCGGCAGCCTGCACCGCGATGGTGTAGATGCTGAGGAACTCTGACGGATGCGTCTTGCCGTCGTACTTCTCTGGTACATCTGGCTTGAAGTTTTTCGTGCTGGGCCACTGGACTTGCCGCAGCTCATGAGTGAACGCAGGGCAACCTACCGCGTACGGCAGATCGCCTGGTTCCCCTGGCGCATGCATGTCATCAGAGGGCCCAGCGCGCTTGTCGGATTGACGTCGCGCTTCTCTTCGGCGCTCGATGCGAGTTCGAGCGTCTTCTTGTTGCCGATCATGAAGGACTTGGCGCTGATCGTGACGGGCTCGTGGATCTGACGATGCAGTGGAGTCGCTGTCGAGGTGGATCCGGCGAGTCGGCGATCTTGGCCTTCGGGGCGGTGATTGCATGGCAGTTGCACCTCCACCCGTTTCGTCGCCATCGGCTCGCGCCTAGCAACCCTGCTGCGGCGGTGACGCACTCGGCCGCTGTGGAGTGTGGCCGTTGGCGTAGCCGATGAGACTCTGAATCGTGGCCCTCCATTCGTCGATCTTGTCCGACGTCGGAGGGTAATCTAGGAGAAGTTGAGCTCGCGCCAAAGCTTCTGCTGGAGTGGTGGGTGGCAGTGGCGGATGGCGCAAGGAGCGGGACGTGCTTGAACTTCTAACTATGTTGGAAGGAGCAGTATCCCATCCAGGCGACCGTGCCCCGCTCATGCCAGCACGCTGGCATGCATGCTGGTCTTGAGCGCCCCGAGATCCACCAGCTTGGTCTTGGCCTATCATGCATATGGCACTGCTAGTGCCATGACGCTGTTGGTCTTGCGCCTCCTGAGAGTGGCGTGGAACATGTACAGTCGCCGAGGTTTGTGCAGCCTTGTTCTTGGACCTGGCGGCATCATGAGCTTCCTCGTCGACGTCCATTCTTCCACCGGCGTCCATTCCACCACCCGTTTGCTCCAACGGTGGTGGAAGTGACGTGGATGGAGCGGCTGCCGCCGAAGTCTTCTTCTTCGGTGGCATGTTGATGAAGGGAATGAAGATCTAGCTCGTGTGAACGCCGGATCAGGTTCACACAATCTCGACGCCCCCTACCTGGCGCGCCAAAGATGTCGGGGAAACTGATCCTCGAACACCTATGGGGCCGGCGGACCGGGCCCCTTTCGGTTCGGCGGGGGGCGGAGACCGCATGAAGAGCAGATCGAGGCGAAGCACACGAGCAGTTTACCCAGCTTCGGAGCTCTCCGGAGAGATAACACTCCTACTGCTGCTTGTCTGGTTCTATTCTGTTCTTGCTCTAGAGAGAGAGCGTAGTGTCTTTCTGGGTTACGAATGAAAACGAACCGAACCTCTGAACCTCCCCTACGTTGCGCATGGGCCTCCTTTTATATGCCAAAGGGGTCACCGACAGGTGGCAACGTAGAGAAGGGTACAAATGTAAAAAGTGAGGTGGTTGGTACAGCTACTTGTACAGTGCACCCTACCTAACCCTGACGGCAGGGGACAAGGGCATTAAGTGCCCGTCTGCATCGCCCAAACAGTGCAGAAAAGGACCGTTAGGGGCGCCACCGTTCGCCACGATGGCGATCTTGTCAGCTTCGCATGCCCCTGCGCACCGCTGGCTGCACAGCCTCCCGCCACGCGCGCCTGGAGAAGCCCCCAGGGCGATACGTTGGTGGATGCGCTGGAGCATGGGCACAGAGTGGCCGCCTGCCGCGGCAAGCGCCTTGCCGCTGCTGTTATCTTGTCGGGTCCGGAGGCTTGTCGCTTACCGGGCCTCGAGGTACCTTGGTTGGTCTTCCCGGCAAGCTCCTCTTGCCGGGGCCTTGTTGCCTTGCCGGAGCGCGAGGCGCGTCGCGGCAAGTTCCTTGGAGTGTCCTGGTTGGCCTTCCCGGCAAGCTCCTCTTGCCGGGGCCTTGTCTCCTGAGCTTAAATACTTTGTTCTTGAATGGCTCCAAGGGAACCTTGGAGGATCTTGGTGTTCGCCCAGCAAGCCTTGCCGCGGGGTGCTGCAACTGCCCATGCACAAGTTCGGGGTACTAGGGTACCCCTATTCTAGTACACCGACATCCTGATATAATGTTCATGCTCAAAGCTGGCACTAAATAACAATTATTGAGGTTTCAAACTAATCCCGCAGGTAAATGTAGAGGTAGCGTGCCGACGGCGATCACATCGACCTTGGAACCATTCTCGACGCGCATCGTCACCTCGTCCTTCGCCAGTCTCCGCTTATTCCGCAGCTCCTGCTTTGAGTTACAAATGTGAGCAACTGCACCGGTATCAAATACCCAGGAGCTACTACGAGTACTGGTAAGGTACACATCGGTTACATGTATATCACATATACCTTTCGTGATGCCGGCCTTCTTGTCCACTAAGTATTTGGGGCAGTTCCGCTTCCAGTGACCACTTCCCTTGCAATAAAAGCACTCAGTCTCGGGCTTGGGTCCATTCTTTGGCTTCTTCCCGGCAGCTTGCTTACCGGGCGCGGCAACTCCCTTGCCGTCCTTCTTGAAGTTCTTCTTACCCTTGCCTTTCTTGAACTTAGTGGTTTTATTCACCATCAACACTTGATGTTCCTTTTTGACTTCTACCTCTGCTAATTTCAGCATTGCAAATACTTCAGGAATGGTCTTTTCCATCCCCTGCATATTGAAGTTCATCACAAAGCTCTTGTAGCTTGGTGGAAGCGACTGAAGGATTCTGTCAATGACCGCGTCATCTGGGAGATTAACTCCCAGCTGAGTCAAGCAGTTATGTAACCCAGACATAGTGAGTATGTGCTCACTGACAGAACTGTTTCCTCCATCTTACAGCTGAAGAATTTGTCGGAGTGTAGGATCGAAAGTATGTCTAGAGGGGGGTGATTAGACTACTTGACCAATTAAAAACTTAACCTTTTCCCAATTTTAGTTCTTGGCAGATTTTAGCTATTTTAGGACAAGTCAAGCAATCATCACACAATTCAAGAAAGCATGCAAAGAGTATATTGGCAGCGGAAAGTAAAGCATGCAACTTGCAAGAATGTAAAGGGAAGGGTTTGGAGAATTCAAACGCAATTGGAGACACGGATGTTTTTCCCGTGGTTCGGATAGGTGGTGCTATCCTACATCCACGTTGATGGAGACTTCAACCCACAAAGGGTAACGGTTGCGAGAGTCCACGGAGGGCTCCACCCACAAAGGGTAACGGTTGCGCGAGTCCACACAGGGCTCCACCCACGAAGGGTCCACGAAGAAGCAACCACCCACAAAAGGGTCCACGAAGAAGCAACCTTGTTTATCCCACCATGGCCATCGCCCACACAGGACTTGCCTCACTAGCGGTAGATCTTCACGAAGTAGGCAATCTCCTTGCCCTTACAAACTCCTTGGTTCAACTCCACAATCTTGTCGGAGGCTCCCAAGTGACACCTAGCCAATCTAGGAGACACCACTCTCCAAGAAGTAACAAATGGTGTGTAGGTAATGAACTCCTTGCTCTTGTGCTTCAAATGATAGTCTCCCCAACACTCAACTCTCTCTCATAGGATTTGGATTTTGTGGAAAGAAGATTTGAGTGGAAAGCAACTTGGAGAGGCTAGAGATCAAGATTCATATGGTAGGAATGGAATATCTTGGTCTCAACACATGAGTAGGTGGTTCTCTCTCAGAACATATGAGTTGGAATGGTGTATGTGTTCTGATGGCTCTCTCTTCGAATGAAGAGGAGGTGGAGGGGTATATATAGCCTCCACACAAAATCCAACCGTTACACACAGTTTTCCAATCTTGGTGGGACCGAATCAACAAACTCGGTCGGACCGAAAATGTAAACCTAGTGACCGTTAGAGATTTTTGGTGGGACTGACATGCAACTCGGTAGGACCGATATGGTTAGGGTTTGGGCATAACATAATCTTGGGGAGACCGATTACACAAACTCGGTGAGACCGAATTTGTTAATTAGCTAACCAGAGAGTTGGTCAGGCAAACTCGGTGGGACCAATTTGCTCTTTCGGTGAGACCGAAAAGTTACAAAGGGGAAACACTGAATTTACATTGCAATCTCGGTGGGACCAATTCGCTCTTTCGGTGAGACCGAAAAGTTACGGAAGGGAAACAGAGAGTTTGCAATCCCATCTCGGTGAGACCGAGATCCCTATCGGTAGAACCGAATTGCTAGGGTTTGGCAGTGGCTTATGACAAGTGAAACTCGGTGGCGCCGGATAGGAAGAATCGGTAGGACCGAGCTTGGCTTAGGGTTTAGGTCATATGTGGATATGGGAAAGTAGTTGAGGGTTTTGGAGCATATCACTAAGCACATGAAGCAAGAGGCTCATTAAGGAACACCTCATCCCTCCTTGATAGTATTGGCTTTTCCTAAAGACTCAATGTGATCTTGGATCACTAAAATATAAAATGAAGAGTCTTGAGCTTTTGAGCTTGAGCCAATCCTTTGTCCTTAGTATTTTGAGGGTTCCACTTTCACATCCATGCCATGCCAATCATTGAGCTTTCCTGAAATAATCATCTTGGAATAGCATTAGCTCAATGAGCTATATGTTGTTATGAATTACCAAAACCACCTAGGGATAGTTGCACTTTCAATCTCCCCCTTTTTGGTAATTGATGACAACATATAGATCAAAGCTTCGACAAATGATAATAAGCATGAAATATATCGTCGCTTTGAGAAGTATGTGATAAGTAAGAGCTCCCCCTAAGTTTGTGCATATTTAAAATTTGCTTTGGACTGCAAATGCACAAGGAGTTAGAGTCATGGGTTACTCTTCCATGTCACATACATCTTGGTGGAGCGCTTAAAATGATAAGAATGAAATACATGCACTCATCACCAAGAATAGTGAATGATCACATAAGATAGATAAGATAATAGCATTAAGCAAGCATTAAGTGTAGCTTATGATCAAACACATGATCATCAATGTCTCACAAGCAATGACAGAGTATCTCAAGCACTCAAAAGCGAACAAGTTCGAAAAACCACCAAATAAAGCAAGAGAGAAAAAAACAACACTCTCTCTCTCGAAGCCTATGATCTATACATCTTCTCCCCCTTTGGCAACAAGTTACCAAAAAGTTCCTAGAAAATGCATAGTGCTAGATCGACGCTCATGCTTGATCTTCTGGTGGTGGTGGAGTCTGGATCACTCCAAGGACGAAGGCTTCTGTAGATGCTGAAGTAGACGCTGGAGTTGGAGCTGGTCGAACTAAAGCTATAGCTGGTGCAGACGTGGTGGCTCTTGTGTCAGAAACTGGCACGGCAGACGACCTCGGACCTCGTGGCACTCTGGCAAAGGCATGAGTGGTAGTCCTGCCTCTCCTCTCCCGCATGTCATCCTGGAGCTGCTCCACTGCAGTCTGAATCTCTGTCACCTTGACATCCAAGTCATAGAACTTTTGTTCCATGATCCTCTCTAAGCTTGCCTGGTTCTGAGTTAGGGTGGCTAGTCCTTTCTCAATCCGCAGGGTGGATGCAATCAGGTAACCAAGCTGCTCTTGTTTAGTTTTCAAGAAATACTCAGATGCCTCCTCTTGGGTTGGCATCTTGGCAGCTTTCTCCTTCCTTGCCTTCTCCTTCTTTGCTTGTGCTTGGGCAGACGATGGCTCATTCTCAGTCATGACAACTTGATTGTCCTCAAAATCTGGATGGATGGGCAGGTGTTCCTTGTCCAATAAATATATGCCCGTGCCCATCTTAGAGTTGATGAGCTCCTGAATTTGAGGTGCATATCCACAGCTCCTCTTCTGATCTGCTGCAGTCCTCTTGATAGTCTCTACTATGAGGCTCATGACCTTGAATTTCTGTGGCACATCAAATACGTGAAGCAAGTTGATTGCATGGCCTCTGATCATCTTGTGATCTCCAGACTTGGGCAAGAGAGTGTGCCTCAATATCCAATTGATTGTTGGCAGCCCTGACAGAAGATAGTGCACTGAGCCAAATTTGAAAGTGTCAAGAGCTTCATTTGGAATTTCCTTGTACATGTTGGACATTGAGTTATGATCCATATTTTTCTTGGCATAAATGTCCAAGTCATCTGCTTGCTCCTCTAGGGCATTGATCAGTTGAGCCCATTCAACAACTGTAGATTGGTACCTCGTACCCTCAGACATCCAAGTTATCCTCCCATCTGGATAAATGTGTGTCGTGGAGTAGAATTGCATGATAAGCTCCTCGTTCCACTTTGTGAGCTTCTGCCCAACAAAGTCTGCAACTCCACACGCACTGAAGCTGTCATACACTCCAGGGTAGTGTTCCTCATTTTCCTTCATGTAAGTCCAGTCGACCCATCTCATGTCACAAACAATGGGCTTCTTATCTAGTAGCACTGTCTCATAGAAGTCCTGCTGTTCCTTGGTGTGAAATCTGTAATCCATAGCAGTCCTTCTCCTTGAAGCATACGGGTCTGCTTCTCTCCACTTCCTCAGCCCTGAATCTCTCCTGAGCTTCATGTCCTCAGCCACAGGATGAGCATCGTTGTGGTCTGGGATCTTGGGCTTGAGCTTTCTAAGAACTTGCTCTTCATTCTCTTCTTCAGCAACAGTCTCAGGCACTGGGGCCTTGTTCTTCTCAGCTGCAGGAATGCTCCTTTTATTCCTCTTTGGTTTTGGCTTGGAGGCAGCTTTGGGCTTAGATGCAGTAGCCCCTGATCTTATGGCATCACCCATCAGCTTGGGTGCCTTAGGTGCTGGTGCAGCTACCTCTTCTTCCTCTTCCTCTTCCATGATGGAAGCCTTTCCTAGCACTCTGGCTACGGTCTTCTTGACCCTTTCCTTCCTCTTCTTGCCTTCTGCAACAACTGGCTCTTTGGGAGTGGGCTTCTCAGTTGAGGCTCTAGCCTTTGACATAGGCTGCCTGCCTGCTGGCCTTTTGATCTTTAGACCTGGCTTTGTGCCTTGAGCTGGCTCAACTCTCTTTGATGTGGCCTCTTCCTCTACCACATAATCTTCATCTTTGGAGTCTGAAGTTCTCTTCTTCCTCTCTCTGGTGGCAGCTTTTGGCAGATTGCTTGGGGTACTTCTGCTGCCATCATCTAAAGAGCTGGAGGGACTAGTGCCCTCACTCATCACCACTTGCAGTTCTGACACATTCTGGCTGTCACTCTGATCTGACATGTTGCAAGCTCTGACTGCTGACCCTGTGAATAGTTTATAGATGAGGTAGAATAGATGAGCATCACAAAATGCAGAGATTTTTGCAAAAGAATGATCCAAAAATTTAGTTTTAGTTTACCACTGAAATCATCTCGGATCTACCGATTTTTAAACTCGGTGATACCGAAGCAGTTTTGGAACCTAAACTAGTGAACTCGGTTGGACCGAGTCACAGTTCGGTGGCACCGAGACTGCTAGGGTTTCACAGAGTTCCAAAATCGGTCACACCGATAAGTAATTCTCGGTCAGACTGAGTCTCACTTGTGCAATGGCATAAGCCAAATTGGTGGGACCGAGTTTTTCAACTCGGTGGGTCCGAGATGGTTTCGGCGGAAACCTAACCCTAAAATTTTCGAATCAAAGCTAATCTACGGGCGTATTGACTGGATAGGAGTGTTTCAATCGTGGCAAGAATCATGATGATCACAATGTGCTGAGAATTGGATTGGAGAATAGCACAAAGATCGAGTCCATACCCTAGCTCGGCGGAGACTCGCTACGGCGGCAACGGCGGGGCAGAATTCCTGTTGACGGTGACGGAGACCAGCGACTGGAGGCGGCTGGCAGCGAGAAGACGATCCGGAGACCACGTTGGCAGAGCAGGCTATCGCGCGGGCGAAGGGGTTCGGAGAAATTTCCAAATTTTGCCCGTGACTCATGCGTAGTAGGAAGGAGTGTCTGGCGGGCTGCGAGGCTCGATGGCGGCGGTATCCAAAGATGGAAGGGTGATCTCTCGCTGGGTGTAGATATCCACAAGACGCCACAGACTACCGGATTGGTGGATGAGGACGATCCAGTTGGCCTTCATGCCCGCCCAGTAGTGGCCGCGCCTGAAGGACATGTGGACGGGTAGTGGTAGCATGTCGAGGGGAACCACGGCAACCTCCGTAGGATCGTCAAGTCAGTGTCTGGGCCACCTGCGAGGATCGGGCATCAGCAAGTAGGGTGTCTTGAAAAGAGCCATCCGGTTGCAGAAGAGTAGACAATACAAAGACACCGAGCATGTGGCCAGACGGACAGTGGTGAGTAGGTCCATACGATTACAGATCTTCTCCAAGAGAACATCTGGGAGGGAATTCCAATCGCGGCTCTGCGTGTCAGTCGGTTCTGCCATTGGGGTTTTCGGTGCCTGCGAGCCAGCGGGGAAGTGGATTCGGGCGGGCGAGCGAAGAAGCTTCTCCTCGCGTGGCCAAGCAGTGAGCGGGAGGATATGGTACGCGCGAGCTACCAAGGAAGATAGCGCAGGCGGGCGAGCAGTGAGCGGGGGGAAATGGTGTGCAGCCAACGATGGGGAAGAGAGGAAGAAGAAGAAGAGAGGAGGAAGAAGAGTGGAAGACAGGGAAGAAAGTGCATTAAATCTCAATTCTACTACTACTACCAGGATATACCGTCCTTCGGAGTGTAAATAGTTACACCGATGACATGTGGGTCTACCATAAGAGGGCCCATATGTCAGTTAATGGAGGACAGAAGCGTGCTCTACTGGCAAACATGATTGCAGTACTGGGTAAGGCTGATTTAGTAACACCAACACGCTGGTTCAGCTTATTAATTAAGTGTCCCATCTGCTGCAGCGTGTATTGTCACTTCACTGTGAACACTAGTTGAATAGTTCTCTCTGAGCGAGATGGGGAATAATGGATCGCAAAGACTTCCTTTCTACATTATCCCTATGCCTCTACGCTCACTTCACTCATTTTGCTCCGTACGTAGTCACTTGTTGAAATCTCTAGAAAGACAAATACGGAATACTCCGTATTTGGGAACAAAGGGAGGATTTTACTCCGTATTTAGGAACAGAGGGAGTATCACCATATGGAGGGAACAGAGGAAACTTGAAATATGAACATGTCAATGGGAGGGAGTAAGCCCCATGCATGCATGCATGCAACATGCAACACTCACACGTACACATGGACGCAGGCAACACTCACGCACCCATGCGGCAAAACGCCCAAAAGTAGCAGACTTATGTGTGCATGCGACCATTGAGGGGAAGAAGATTAAATGAAGGTCGTTGCATGTTGTAATTAAGGATAGACATGTAGCCTATACCTAGAGCACTGATGTCTACTACGCAACCTTCTTCTCATAGACGTTGTTGGGCCTCCAAGTGCAGAGGTTTGTAGGACAGTAGCAAGTTTCCCTCAAGTGGATGACCTAAGGTTTATCAATCCGTGGGAGGCGTAGGATGAAGATGGTCTGTCTCAAACAACCCTGCAACCAAACAAACAAAGAGTCTCTTGTGTCCCCAACACACCGAATACAATGGTAAATTGTATAGGTGCACTAGTTTGGCGAAGAGATGGTGATACAAGTGCAATATGGATGGTAGATATAGGCTTTTGTAATCTGAAAATATAAAAACAGCAAGGTAACTAAAGATAAAAGTGAGCGTAAACGGTATTGCAATGCTAGGAAACAAGGCCTAGGGTTCATACTTTCACTAGTGCAAGTTCTCTCAACAATAATAACATAATTGGATCATATAACTATCCCTCAACATGCAACAAAGAGTCACTCCAAAGTCACTAATAGTGGAGAACAAACTAAGAGATTATGGTAGGGCACGAAACCACCTCAAAGTTATCCTTTCTGATCGATCTATTCAAGAGTCGGTAGTAAAATAACACAAAGCTATTCTTTCCGTTCGATCTATCATAGAGTTCGTACTAGAATAACACCTTAAGACACAAATCAACCAAAACCCTAATGTCACCTAGATACTCCAATGTCACCTCAAGTATCCATGGGTATGATTATACGATATGCATCACACAATCTCAGATTCATCTATTCAGCCAACACAAAGAACTTCAAAGAGTGCCCCAAAGTCTCTACCGGAGAGTCAAGACGAAAACATGTGCCAACCCCTATGCATAAGTTCACAAGGTCACGGAATTCGCAAGTTGATCACCAAAACATACATCAAGTGGATCACATGATATCCCATTGTCACCACAGATAAGCACATGCAAGACATACATCAAGTATTCTCAAATCCTTAAAGACTCAATCCGATAAGATAAATTCAAAGGGAAAACTCAATTCATCACAAGAGAGTAGAGGGGGAGAAACATCATAAGATCCAACTATAATAACAAAGCTCGCGATACATCACGATCGTGCCAACTCAGGAACACGAGAGAGAGAGAGAGAGAGAGAGAGAGAGAGAGAGAGAGAGATCAAACACATAGCTACTGGTACGTACCCTTAGCCCCGAGGGTGAGCTACTCCCTCCTTGTCATGGAGAGCATCAGGATGATGAAGATGGCCACCGGAGAGGGATTCCCCCTCCGACAGGGTGCCGAAACGGGTCTAGATTGGTTTTCGGTGGCTACGAAGGCTTCTGGCGGCGGAACTGCCGATCTATTGTCATCTTCGATGTGTGGGGGTATATGGATATATATAGGAGGAAGAAGTAGGTCAGGGGAGCCACGAGGGGCCCACGAGGGTGGGGGCATGCCCAGGGGAAGGGCGCGCCTCCCTGCCTCGTGGCCACCTCGAAGCTTCCCAGACGTAGACTCCAAGTCTCCTGGATTTCTTCCGTTCCAAAAATAACTCTCCCAAAGGTTTTATTCCGTTTGGACTCCGTTTGATATTCCTTTTCTTTGAAACACCGAAATCGCCAATAAAACAACATTTTGGGCTGGGCCTCCGGTTAATAGGTTAGTCCCAAAAATAATATAAAAGTGTATAATAAAGCCCATAAACATCCAAAACGGGTAATATAATAGCATGGAACAATAAAAAATTATAGATACGTTGGAGACGTATCAACCACAAGTTGGTGCATTAGTCAATCAATATCGATTTAGATTAAAGGCTAAATGCATTGGAAGTGTAGATGTACTGCACTCTTTGTTTTTAGCTGATTTCTTTGCTCTGCCAACTGACAGGTGGGACCCAGAAACCAGGTGGCAATTTAACCATTCAACAAAGTGCCACATCGACTATGTGGCCGGTCAATAGGGTGCAATACGGTGCTCTACGATGAGCTAGTGATCGTATAATCACCGCAAAACTATATATAGTGACCGTAAAGAGCGTATTTTTACATACGTTGACCGCCAGTGTATTTTTCTCATTTCAAATTAAGCCATATTAACCAGAAAGGATGCAGTATGGACTAGTACTAGTACTGCTTTGATGTGTCCCGTCAACTCGCCGAATGAGGAGAAGCTTGCTTACTACGCCTCTCCCTCGCCCATGCGCGCGGTGGTTCGTAGGACGAGGAGAGGGTTTTGACTACAGCGCCCTCTCCCTCTCCCTTGCCCTCGCCCTCGCGGTGGATGTGTAGCAGTTCAATCGGAGTCAGATTGCCAGAAGCATAATGTGTATTGTAGTATCATCATTGTTGGACCTTCCGAAGAGGCGAAGAGCCAAGTGCAAGGTTCACACGAGTACTAACTGTTGAACCTCCTGGAGAGGCAAAGAGCCAAGCACAAGGTTTTATAGGAGTTGTCGTCCTAGTAGGAGCGTACTACAACTATAGCGAACGATGCTACTGTATGATGCCGCCACGTCACGTATATCCAAAGCTGTGCCACCTTTTTTTCTCAAAGAGTGTGTTGGAGCCCGTGCAACAACCACACAAGTTGCACGTACACATAACACATTTACTAGTAATAAATTCTAAAGGACAAATGCCAGTATGCCACACAAGTTCATCTCCAATTCATGGGATAAATTTGTGCATGACTAGTCCACATATATTCACAGCGCTACCGTTCATAATTTACCGTACTCCACTTACACATTATAGATGGGCTACATGTCCTCCTCCAGGTTCCAGTCCCAGGTGTTCTTCATGGATGGCACAATCCATAGCGATGGGCAATGGGAATCATTGTCTCAGCTTTCTAGTCCGGTTCCACACGATGGAGACTCATCCAATCTGAAGCGGCATAAATCAGGGATAGCATGTCCCAGCATGTCGTTCATCCGGCGGTGCGCACTGAAGACACAACCATGCTTCATGAACGGCAGGCCTTCCGTGTCATGCATGGAAGGCGGCATCCGCTTCACAATGGGGTAGTCCCCAATGAAAAGCGAGTACTCTCCAAGAGTGTTCCTCGGCACCCACGTAGCATCACGGGGGTCGAACTCGGCGCCGTTCATCTGGTAAACGCGGCATCTCAGATCTGGACACATGGTGACGTACATAGTCAAGGTCCATGCATAATAATGCTGTGCTCATGGCGGTCAGTAATACTGTGCAGCAAATAGTACTACTCCGGTATAGAGGAAGTAAAATAACCGACTTATTATATATAGCCACTGTTGGCTACATGGATGAGATAGTAAGACATGGAAAAACAAAAATGGTGGCAGCTAGTGGGTTCAAGTCTTCAAGGGCCTAGCTAGCTATACGCGTCCTCCAAGGTAAAAAGTATTCCTACTAGTACATAAGTAGAGTACTAGTACAACAATGAAAGAGAACGTGAGAGGGTTAAAAAATGGAATACCTGGGTAGATGGTGATGGTCCGATCATGGTAGATTGTGTGACCATGTTATGGGTAACGACTGCTAAGATAGTTGATCCCAATATGCCAAAGTCAGCTACAAGGTTCCAGGTTAGATCGAATCACGGATGCAAATGCACATCCAGGATCGGCGATCTTATTTTGATCGCGGGATGACTGGTCCCTGCAAAATAATGGAGTACCATTAGGGATGCAAATGATGGTTTGTGCATTCCGTTTGTAATCTCCCGTACCGTAGGATGGCAACCAGATGAAACAAGTCCCCTGGCTTGTCACCGCGAAGATGCGTCCTAGATGGCGCACGGTGTCTTCGAACGTGTAGGGGTACAAATCTGCCGCCGCCAACATGCGCCAGCCTCTGCCGTTACTGCCTCTTGCATTGATGGCAATCCTTATGTCGAACACCGCGATGAGATAGTAATCATTGTAGCCATGTCGCTTTGTCGGCGGGTCCGCAATTGCTATCTTCTTCAATCTCACGTAGGCATCATCATACGTATTCAAGCCCAGCCAGTCCGGAAGGCCAATCCCAATGGTGGAGAAGGGGTCTACCGGAACGGCCGCACTGCTGTGGATGTTGTGCAAAATGATGGTGGTATCTGGCCGGAGGTATGCAAGCCAATCTTCGTTGGCACTGACCCAACCCTATATATAAGACGGTGGGCAGCAGAGAAATTATGGGATGGAAATGGAATAACTAAGTACTACATGATCAAACTCCATTACTGACCTGCTCATCGGACAAAATACGACTACCTCTCAACGTCGGCAACTCTAGCGGAGTCAACGTGCAACCATGGCCAGGGAGCGGTGGACTGTTTGAAAGATTGTCAAATAGAAGAACCTTCTCCTCGAGGACGCATGGAAGACCAACAAGCATGGCCTTTTTCCAAGCCATTTTAAGCACTGTCTTGAAATAGTTGGTGCGGGAAGCACCGAGTCTTGCGGCGGTGAGGATGTCGGAGCAGCGTGCGATTTCTCCCAGAGGATCATCGTCCAAGGTCTCCCAGCCCCGACGAGGAGGGGAACCGCCTGGCGAATCCATGGGAGCAGCGATGAACTGTCTTCTCTTCGTGGGGAGGGGAACTGGCGAGGAGGAGATAAGAGCGTAGTAACCGCAGGGCCTCGTCCCTTCCAACTATAGAGCATAGTAAGAGAAGGGGTGAGGCTATTATTTACTACTAGTACTAGCATTATGGGACGTTATGGGATTGCATTATACTCTAAATAATAGCACTAGTAAGAAATTTTTGGCACTAGCTAGTAGTTTTTGGCGTGGATTAAGAAATTTTGGGTATGTTTTTGCTATTTTTTGTACATGCCAACTAGTGTCAAAAAACGTCTTACATTACGTGACGGAGGAGTACATACTCGTACTGTAGCAGTACTAGTACTACTTTCTCAACTAGTAGTGCGAGGGTACTACTGGTGCTATGTACTGTACTTCTAGTATAGTGCACCCGTTTTGAACTCTTCAATCTCAAGGCCAAGGAGCTACAGTTGGAAGTGGAGGGTACTACTGTTCTCTAGAACCATCGATGTACTATCATTGCAGGGAAAGTACACCTGCGTAGTGGCCTAGTGGGTACTATCGGTGCTCTATTCAGCCGCTCCTCTCACGTAGCTGGCCTACTCAGCCGCTCCTCTCACGCACACACTAGCAGCCTGTTTATCAGCAACGGTTACTGCGGGGGCAGAACATTTGAGTTATTTGATACAGCAATACTAGGCTTTTCGCTTCCATTTGTGGATGTGTATTGGATCTCGTCGAACTTTGTTAGTAGTTCCTTCTTTATGAATGAGATGAAGCAAAGCTTTTGCCTCCGTTTCAAAAAACACGTCAAGAGGAATTTCTTTTATAGTAGAGCCGATAATGGAGTGAAGTACATGCGTGCAACGCCACAAGCTACAGAGTAGTAGTAGATCACTTTACATACAAAGCCATATTGCATAGTTCCCAATGCCCCGCCAGGCTTTTTCGGCTCCTCGGGCTTAATTGGGAGGCGCTAGTTTAAATATGCTACTAGCTGATGAGGAAGCTGCAAGCAAGGTGCGGCTAGGGCGATCATGCGAGCCACGAGATGCTGGGAAGGAAAACCCATTCACGTGGCTAGGCTATCCAGTGCACCCAGATTGTGGTGCCGCACGTCCGTTTGACTTCAAAACTCAAACTACCCGTGTAAAATATTGGCTCACAGCGAAGTTACTATTAAAAAAAGACTGTCATGCGTTCGGCCGGGATCGAACCCACAAAACGAGGTATACACTCCCGCGACCAGTAGTAGTACTCATTGGAGTACAACGCAACCTAGAATCGCCTTTTGTCGCTAGTAGTACATTGTTCCTTAGGCTGGCCATAGTGGGGGTAACATAAGTGGTAACATGCACTTGAGACTAGCAAACATGCTTATGTGGCACATAATTAAAGAAGAGAGAGAGTGTTAGAGTAACATAGGTAGATACCGTATCATGTTAAATGTTATGCTACTTTGTGTCATGCATGGCAATAAATATGATCATCTATGATACTAGTTTATTATACTATGCACTATGGAGGTAGTATCATACACTAGTATCATACACATGTTACTAGCATATGATACTCCCCACTATGAGTAGACTTACAAGAAACCCCTAATAATGCAAGAAACCACTAATAATGCCAAGAAACTACTACCACTTGCATACGTGGCAAACTTAAGATAAGACTACCTTATCAACCATTGTACATGCTCTTACCAACCAGCCCTACCAAGAAACGACTACTCTACGAAGTGCCATTATATGCACGTTTCAACCCATGGCCCTGTTTGGATACATTTGTTGTCAATCTAACCCTGCCATCCAAACACCACTTTGGTTAGAGTTAGTTTAGGGTTAGAATCCAACCTCTGACTTAGAGTATCCAAACAGGGCCCATGTCGCCCATTAAGTCAACGCCTTCTATTCGACCAGGCGTTATAACTTATGGGACCTACATGTCAGTCTGCACAAAAATCCCCGAGTGACCTCCTACCTCCGGCCCGTCCACCTAGTCATCCTCGGCCACGGGACGCAACTACCGCCGCCGGCAGAAGGAGAGGTCAAAACCGCTGGTGGTGCGGAGCCCATCTTGTGGTAGCCCAGATGCCAGCTCCGTCCGACGCTCGCGGCCGCTAGCTAGCCAAGATAGCTTCGTCCAGCTGCTTGTCTGCAAGGTTTGCTAGCTAGATTGGCACGGCGACACGGCGGCTTGCTCGCGCGCGCCACTCTAAGGCCAGCCATCTGGCTCGAGCGAAGGCCAGCGCGGCGGCTTGCTCGCTCGTGAGTCACGCTCGGGCCAGCCTGCCAACCCGTGCGGAGGCCAGCGTGGTGTCCGGCCCGTCCGGCGGAGCGGCGGCCAACTCGCTCTTCACCGGCACCACCGACGAACACGCATCGGTACTGTTTGAAGTAATGTTCAGGAAAAATAATGATTTGAGGGGGAATAACATGATAGAAGGTCAGATGTGGGTCCCTCATGTCAATGGTCAAATAAAATGTGTTGGTTTAAGCTGCCCCGTCAGCAGGGATGTGTGGGCCAACCCTGTCATAAATGGGTTTAAACTAACCTAATCGGTAGGTAGTAGTTTTTGGCGTGGATTAAGAAATTTTGGGTATGTTTTTGCTATTTTTTGTATAATAGATTCTTCCTAGGGCTGGTTGAAAGTGGTAGTTTTTTTAAATACTCTACATATTGTAAGTAGGAGTGAAAGTTAAGCTTTGGAAGCCAATAAGCAAGGCTTGTTACATAGTGCATATGTGTACATGATTGAAAGTAAATATCAACCATGAGTGACTAATATCTTGATGGTAAACTCCAAACTATGGAATACTAGGGGAAACAATTTGCATGGTTGGAAATACTAGCAATGTTCATGTGCGTTGCAACGAATCATAATTAGAATAATACTTGTTCACAAACTTGATACGAAACACTCTAATTTTGATATACATATATCACTAGAGATATATTATGTTTCAATTAGGACATATTTCTTGGGCTGTTTTGGTGAGGTCAGGGAGGGATGTGGTTGGTTTTAAGATACTAATTATGGGTTTTCTGCAAATTGGTAGACAAGTGGGATGTTTGTGAGAAAAGGCAACAACTTACTTCACAGTCGTTAGATGTAGATCTAATGGTCACAAATGATGGATGGCAGACACACCATCATCACCAACTTAGTCTTCTGTAGGAGTACTAGTAAGATCCGTGCATTGCACGGAACATCAAGATGCATTTTTTTATAAAAACACTCGTTGTGATTGACCCATGCAGGAGTAATCCCATGTGTAAAAACTAATGATATCTCGAGAAATATGAGATGAGGTGAAGAGGAGTGGGGCGTGGTGGTGATTGGTGGTCGGACTGAGCAAAGGCATGGGGATTGATGATGCCGGCAGCGGCCACCAGGCCAGTTTGTTCTAGAGGCTTCCTTTCTTAATTTCTCAACAATTAGGTTCTTGGAGATAAGGATGAACGAGGGAAGGCCTTGTCTGCAAATGTGGAGAGGGGTGCGGGTATCTTTTAGTTTAATTTCCATCAGTCAGATATAGATCGTACGGTCTATATTGCAAGATGGCACGCGTACCATCATCACCAACTCGGGTTTTTATAAGATAAGAAATATAAGTATGGAGATACAAATGTATTATCGATACTTGTTTCCGTAAACTAGCATCTACATTCTATTCAACGCCTCGGCATGTGAGGCCTTAGCACAATGACTTCTCGACTATGTAAAACAAAGGTTTTCCTGTCGCCGATAAGGAGGGGGTGACGGCGGCGCGCTTTTTGGCTTGCTCTAGTCCTAGTAGTCATACTAGGTGGTCTAAGAACGTGTAGATTTATTCCTTTTCACGTCTCATGTTCGCCGTACTGCCACGACTGTTGATGAATAGACGGTAAGTTATTCACGGGGAAACCCTTGTTGAGCATGTTTGCGAGAGAGAGAGAGAGAGAGAGAGAGAGAGAGAGAGAGAGAGTGTGCATGTGTGATATGTCTAGAGACTAAGGCAATGATAACAGATTCTTTGTGTCTATGTGTGTGGAGGATAGAGAGAGACATGTACATGTGGCTTTGTGTTGTGTAACGTGGAGACACATATACATAATTAGAGAGTGAGTGTGCAAGATACACATGCGGACATGGGGAGAGATGAGGATCCAGATTAATGGGTGTTTGTGCGTGTCTGTGTGTGTTTGTGCGTGCGTTTGTGTGTGAGAGGGAGTGTGTGTATGTGGAGTAGAGAGACCACTAATGATGTAAACCTAGTATAAGGGAAGGGGGAATGGTGTGACATGTGTAGTAGCGGGATAGCATGGGTGCAGGCGGGGGGAGCAGACTATTTGGAAGAGACATCGATTGTGTGTGGGAGAGGGCTGTGAGAGCGAGCGAGAGATAGAGAGAGAGAGCTAGCGACGGAGAGAGAGAGGAAGAGAGGGGGCGAGAGAGGGGGCGTTTGTGTCCATAGATGGCGTATAGATAGGGAGACAATGTTGATGTTGTTTGAAATTGGCCTATGTATGGAGATGCAAGGGAAGCGAGTCATCGTGTATGTGATAGGGACTTCATGAGAGATCTAGAATAGATGGTGTAGAGAACAATGTGCGAGATCGAGAATGATGATACATTAGGGAGCTATGGAAAGAGTCACGACATATATGTATACAAGGAGGAGCTGGGGCAGGTCCGCATGTGGGAGAGATAGAAAGAGGAGAGTGGTGCACAAAGATACAAAGTGTGCTTGTTTTGCAGTGGGGGTGGTGTGTGAGGTTAGTGTGCGAGAACCACATAACTAGGGAGATAGACGTTTGAGGGCGACATTTTGTGTGTATGGGAAAGATACACTCTACATAGATGCCGGGAGACCTAGCTAGAGAGCGGGGGAAGAGATGTGTGCATGCCCAAGAGATAAAGTGATAGAGACCTATATTGGGGTCCAGACTTTAGAAGATAGAGGGGTGTTAATGTGCTTGTGTGTTGGTGTTTGGGGGAAAGAACGACTTCTCTGTGTGTGGG